>NC_056629.2:203003667-203344667 GCF_002870075.4 Lactuca sativa | reverse complement strand
ATTCAAGATGTCTATTTAACAAAAACAACAAATAATACCAACTCCAGTTGGTTAGGGTCTCTGTAGGAAACAAAAACAAAAAATCTCAAATCAAGAGTCGAATAAGGAACATAAACGTAAATCACACTGTAGATGATAACATATAACTACTAGCTCGGAACAACATGCGGATACAATCAATTTGAGAGAAAATAGAAAAAAAATGAATCAATCAAAACAAGACGAAATACATAAAGAAGAACGTACGTTACCTTCGTTGAATCTTCAATTTGATGTAACCTTCCTTTACAATTATCAACAGTCAAAGAGTTCATGTTTGAGGTCAATTCGGAGGCTGAAGAACTCAATTCATTCACTCAACCCTGAGTCGTAGATTACCTGTACTTGACCATTTCATGGAAAAGCAATACATCTCCATCTGATAGCTTTGTACCTTCACGAACCTCACATATCATCAATAAAGTCTACAAAATCCATATCAAAAACCAAAAACAAAAAACGAATCAAACTTTCACAATTTCCAAACATCACATCAGAATCGAAATTGAACTTATAAACAGAGGAGTACCTTCACAGGAATGTTGTTCTTACGAGATTTAAGAGCTCCAACGAGAAGCTTAGGGTTTCATTTACGCGAGATTAGGCAAGGTCGAGTTCGCGGACCTTGTCGGAGACCTGATCGGTGAGAATACAAGTGGAATCGACGTTCGACAAAATGTGATCTGAAGAAATCGATTGTACCGATTGCTTGGATGAAACATGAAGGTTGTAGGAAAGTGATGAAGATCCGTTGATCGTATAAATTATAACAACCCAAAAATTCAAACTTTCCAAAAACCATTTTTACACAAATAAAATTTATTCAAACATCAACAAGTTCTAATTGCTTTCAAAATGTTTTCATTTCAGAGTTCCCAGAAATCCAAAATCATAAAAACGAGTATGTGTACATCATGTCTTTGCCTTGCCATGGTCAACTGATGTACCTTAAACAATAAACTATAGAATGTAAGCTCAAAGGCTTAGTGAGTTACCCCCAAAATACCAACCTCTAGCATCCAATAATAAATAATAACTCACAACATGCATAATGAGCCTTCAGCATGACTGGACCGCCTCCTACGGGCCTACAGCCTATCCGGACCGCTCCCGAGCCTTCAGCATGACTGGACCGCCTTCTACGGGCCTACAGCCTATCCGGACCGCTCCCGAGCCTTCGGCATGACTGGACCGCCTCCTACGGGCCTACAAACTATCTTGACCGCTTCGGGTATGTTGGCCTCAACCGCACAAAGCAGAACACCGCCTCAACCCAACCCATCCATGTATGTCAACATATAAATAGCACATAATCATATAATAAGCACAGATCATACTAAATGCTAAACACAACACCATTCTATCCATCAAGGTACCGATCCAACCGATTCTGAATATGGAACACATACTAACTTCGAGATAAAATCCCAAGGGACCGACCTAGTGTCGTAGACCCTATTGGTATAGTGAGGAGAACTCACCTATCAATAGTGCAGAACTGAACTCAGAGTCTTCAACTGCTACGCCCGACACCCTCGACTGAGAGATAAAGAATACGAATTCATCAACTAGACCCAAATTGTCCAAATCTATTATTGGCCTAATTTATTAAATTGGGCCCATCACTCTATTGGGCCTACACAAAACCTACAAGTCCAACCTGGCCCAAACAACATTATATCCATAGCCTATTAAGGGATTAACCCAATTGACCCATAACCGGCCCAAAGCATAAAGCCCACAAGCCAAAAGTCCAATAGGGAGCGTACGCGGGGCGTACCTCCTAGTTACGTTGGGCGTAGCGTAGCTCTTCGTTGACCAACATCGGGACCGCTGACCATGTATGTTGGGCGTACAGATCTTACGCGAGGCGTACACAGGGATTTACCAAGGTCTTGATAAGTGCTTAATGGGTTGAGCTCTTGAACCCATATTCCAGATCCATCGACCAAATATGCCATAGAATCATAAAGTTTCGAACTTTATCACTTTGGACGTCCAAAAAGTCCTTAACTCATAGTCTTAATCCATTAAGACCTTCTTATCACATGCATGGATCAAGTTTAGCTAAAAAGAACCGATTTTCATCACTTAAGGCCTCTCAAAACGTCTGAAAGGACAACTTATTTCGTCTATAACTTCACATGCATCAACTTAGGAAATCTAGGGACCAAACGACCTTCATAAAGCTAAAATGTCTAGATCTAAGGTAAATAAGCATAAAGGTTCAATCTTTTTACCTTCTAGAGCTCTAATGGTGTAACCCAACTTCAGATCCAAGGCCTTGCTTTCCTCCTCTAGCTTCTTGGTGCAATAACTCCACTCTCCAAAGCTCAAGATGCACACTAACTCACTCTTCACACACAAATTAGGGTTTTGGGACGTTCTTTGAGGTATAGAGGCTGAGGTGAGGGTAAAGAATGAGCCATAAGGGTGTTTATATGGTCCCTATCCCAAACATTAGGGTTTTTAGCTGACGCGAGTACGCCCAGCGTACATAAGCTTATGCCCAGCGTACTAGGGCGTGCCTATTACACCCAACGTACTATTATGTACGTTTAGTGTACCCCTCTTTGGCCCAAAGTTTCAAATTTAGCCCCCAAACTCCCCGAGACTCAATATAACTTCACCAAGGGCTATAAAAGACACTAATCAAAAGAAGGCGGGTTTTGAAATATACCTGCTAGGTTCGGGGCGTTACAACTCTTCCCCACTTGATCTAGACTTCGTCCCCGAAGTCGGATGCTGCGAAAAGATCTGGGTAGTTCTCCCTCATTTCGGACTCTGGCTCCCAAGTCCACTCGGATCCCTTACGATGCCGCCACTGCACCTTGACCAGCGGTATTTCCTTGCTACGCAAAATTTTTATTTTCCTTTCCAAAATAGCCACAGGCTGCTCCACGTAGTTTAGGTGCTCGTCAACCTGAACATCATCCAGAGATACCACTGCATCCTCATCCAAAATGCACTTCCGCAATTGGGAAACGTGAAAAGTGTTGTGTATCTGACTGAGCTCTTCTGGAAGATCCAGTCTGTAGGCTACCTTGCCAACTCTGGCTATCACTCGAAAGGGTCCAATAAAATGGGGACCCAGTTTTCCCCTCTTCCTGAAACGAATCACACCCTTCCAGGGTGAGACCTTCAGGAGTACCATGTCTCCGACCTGGAACTCCAACTCCGATCGGCGTCGGTCAGCATAACTCTTTTTCCGACTCTGAGCAGTCTGAAGTCTCTGTCTGATCTGCTGAATCCTCTCGGTAGTTTGCAGAACTACCTCGGTCCGACCCATGACCTTATGACCCACTTCACCCCAACAGACCGGGGTGCAACATCTCCTTCCATACAAGAGCTCATAAGGCGGGGCACCTATACTGGAATGAAAGTTGTTATTGTATGAGAATTCCGCGAGAGGTAGATAGGAGTCCCAGCTCCCACCAAAATCGATAACACATGCCCTCAGCATGTCCTCAAGTGTCTGTATGGTCCGCTCACTCTGGTCACCTGTCTGCGGATGATAAGATGTACTGAGGTGCAGTCGTGTGCCCAGTTCCTCATGGAACTTCTGCCAAAATCGAGAGGTGAAGCGAACATCATGGTCCGAGACAATAGAGACCGAAACTCCATGCCGCCCAACAATCTCGCGGACGTATATCTCAGCTAACTTCTCAGCTGAGGATCCCTCCCGAATGGCGAGAAAGTGATCACTCTTGGTCAATCGGTCTACAATGACCCATATAGTGTCGAAACCCGTTGCCATCCTCAGCAGCTTGGTGATGAAATCCATCGCGATCTGCTCCCATTTCCACATAGGAACCTTAAGGAGCTGCAACTTCCCGTGGGGCCTCTGATGCTCAGCCTTGACCATCCTACAGGTCAGGCATCTTTCTACATACTCAACGATTTCTCGCTTCATGCACGACCACCAATAGCTCAAACATAAATCCCGGTACATCTTGGTTGCCCCCGGGTGAATGGACAAACGAGACTAATGAGCCTCCTCCAATATATTCTGTCTGACTCCACCAGTCATCGGAACCCAGACCCGACCATAACGGGTAATCAATCCCTGGCTATCCTGCTCAAACCGGGCGTTTTCACTCTTTATCCTCTCTAGTTTCCAGTTCTCTCTACGTATACCCTTCGACTGTGCTCTTTGGAGCAAGCTCACGATTGTGGAATCCACTGATATCCTCATGCATGATACTGGGACAGATGGTCTGACCGCCTTGCGGCTTAAGGCGTCTGCAACCACATTCGCTTTACCAGGATGGTAAAGGATCTCACTGTCGTAATCCTTGACTACATCCAGCCACCTGCGCTGCCGCATATTCAGGTTCAGCTGATCCATAATATATCTCAAGCTCTTGTGGTCCGTGTAGATGGTACAGCGGACCCCATAGAGGTAGTGTCTGCAAATCTTGAGAGCGAACACCACCGCTCCCAATTCCAGGTCATGTGTGGGGTATCTCGACTCATGCGACTTCAGCTGCCGCGATGCGTAGGCGATAACCCTACCCCTCTGCATGAGAACTGCTCCCAAACCTGTGATGGATGCATCACAGTACACCACAAAATCCTCCACCCCTTCAGGGAGGATCAAGACTGGAGCTTCACACAACCGTTGCCCGAGAGTCTCAAATGCCCTTTGCTGTTCAGGGCCCCACTAAAAATCCACCCCCTTCCTCGTCAGACGAGTGAGGGGTACTACAATCTTAGAGAAATCCTGAATAAATCTCCGGTAGTACCCTGCCAAACCCAAAAAGCTCCTGATGTCGGAGGGGGACCTCGGGACCTCCCACCGCATAACGGCCTCGATCTTGGCCGGATCGACCAAAATCCCATCCTGGTTAACGAGGTGCCCTAGGAACTGAACCTCTCGTAACCAAAACTCGCACTTCGAGAACTTAGCATAAAGTCGTTCCCTCCTCAGAACCCCCAATAACTCTCGTAGATGCTCCTCGTGTTGCTCCCGGGTCTTGGAATATACCAAGATATCGTCAATAAACACTATGACCGAGCGATCAAGCATCAATCTACAAACCCGATTCATCAGGTCCATGAAAATTGTCGGCGCATTGGTGAGCCCAAATGGCATCACCACAAACTCGTAATTCCCATACCTAGTTCTGAACGCCGTCTTCTCCACGTCCTCCTCCCTTACTCTGACCTGGTGGTACCCGGACCTCAAATCAATCTTGGAAAACCAAGATACCCCCTGCAACTGATCATACAGGTCGTCTATCCTTGGATTGGGTAACGGTTCTTCACCATTAACTTGTTCAACTCCCTATAGTCTATGCACATCCGATGAGATCCATCCTTCTTCCTTAAGAAGAGTACCGGTGCTCCCCATGGAGAACTGCTCGGACGAATGAACTGCTTCCCTAGCAGCTCCTGCAGCTGTGACGACAGCTCCTGCATCTCTGGTGGTGCCAATCGGTACGGAGCCTTAGCCACAGGGGACGCACCCGGCACTAGGTCGATCCTAAACTCAACTTGTCTCTCCAGAGGTATTCCGGGTAACTCCTCCGGAAAGACGTCGGCGAACTCCCTGAATACTGGGACATCTGAAACTGGAGAGGGGCTATCGACCCGCGTATCCTCCATGTATGCAAGATAACCCGCACACCTGTGCTGAATATACTGTCGAGCCCTTGCAGCTGAACAAAACCCGAAACCCGATCTGGTGCCTTCTCCATAAACCACCAGTTCTCCCCCACTTGGGGTTCGAACTGTAACCCGCTGACCTTCGTAGTCAATCATGGCACTAAACCGACTCAACAAATCCATCCCCACAATCATGCAGACATCCCTCATGGGGATAGGAATCAGGTCAATCGAAAGGTATCCCAAATATCTCCAAAGTGAAATCCCGATAAACTGAAGAAACAAAAACTCCAAGCTCACTGGCAATAGAGACTAATAACGAACACTCGAGCTCTTCTAAGGGCAGATCGAGTCTGCTACCGAGAGTCAGGGAAACGAACGACCGACTCGCACCCGAGTCGAACAATACCAAGGCAGGTAAGGAATTCACTAAAAACGTACTTAATACAGGTACCCACAATAATTTAGAATAAACAATCATATATATATATATATATATATATATATATATATATATAGCAAAAAATAGTATAGAAACATACCAGCCACCACATCTGGTGCTGCTCTGGCCTCCTCGGCAGTGAGCTGAAAAGCGTATCCCCGAGCCTTCGGAGGCTCTAGACCACCCTGCTTCCCATCTGTGATCCTCAAAGTAGCCGGTGCTGGAGCCTGCACTGGTCTGGCGGCTAACTGCGGACAGTGGGTCTTCACATGACCCACCTGATCACAATGATAGTAAATCCTCATATCAGGAGTAAGGGGTGTTGGTGGCATTCCAGTGCGTAATGTCCCTCCTTGCCACATTTGTGGCATCCAGTACCCAGTCTACATACTCTCGAATGAACCTTCCCGCACTTCCCGCAAGTGCGGGCCTGCTGCCCTCCCGACCTAGAATCTGCGGCCTTGAACCGCTTCGGCGCCGGCTGCGCCTAACCTGGGGCCTGCCTCGCCTCACGTAACTGCAACTCAATCTCCAGCTCGCGCCTCCTCGCAGCCTCCTGGAGCTCCAATAACGTACTACACCTCTGCGTCGCGACAAACTGTATGATATTCGTCTTGAGCATACCCAGATAGCGAGTCATATGCGCCTGTTCAGACGCGAACTCCGGGAAAAACATCGCCCTCTCAGTAAACAGTCTCGTAATCTCTGCCACCGACTACTTGTCTTGTCGCAGGTCTAAAAACTCCTGCGCCAGTCTCTCCCTCTCCACCCGCGGAACATAACGGGTACCGAACATGTCTCTGAACTGATCCCAAGAAATCGCATCTCGCTGCTCCTTAGTGTATGATCCAATAACCAATCTCCACCAATCCTTTGCCCCGGACCGCAATAGGTTCAGAGCACACCGCACCCTCTGATTATCAGGGCACGAACACGTGAAGAAACATCCCTCCACGTTGGATAACCATCTAATAGCAATAGTCAGATCCTGAATCCCATCAAAAGTCGGGGGCTTCTTATTGTCGAAGTCCCGATACTGAAAGGCTCGAACAGCTCCTCCTCCCGCTGCTGTTACAGCCGATGTAGCTGCAGCAGCAGCGGCCGTCTCATCCAAAGCCGCATAACGCTCTTCAAAGTACTCATCCATGGCGGTCTTAATAGACCCGTAAATCTTTGGTAACTGTGCCCGAAACAGAGTGGCAACCTCATCATGCAGGATCTCCCGAATCCTGGCATCCAACTCATCCGTCCCCATCTGAACAGCAACCTCGGGCGGTACTGGTTCCCCCTTCCCATCAACTCCTGTCCCTGATCCCGATCCGTATGTGGCTCCAAAGCGCCTCGTCATCACCATACTAAAAACATACCAATAAATATATCAGAAAGATCTCGAATAACCCATATGCTAACAGGGAACCAACTCCCAACCAACCCTATGGGCTGTGACTTCCTTGCTATGCGTATGGGTTCTGTGTTTTCAGTAGTACGGGCCCATACTACCTTCCACACCTACCCATATTTGTCTCAAGTATCACCAAAACACCCTAACTGAATACATAATCTGGCAAACGCTCGATCCTCACTCTTAAAAGAAGGCTAAATATCTCATAACTGGCCTCCCGGCCTCATACAACCCACCCATGAAACTTCCACCAACCCTGCAGCACTAGTGTATGCTAACCATACATAACGTTGGACCCCATAGACTTCCGAATATCCAATCCTACCCTAAGCTCCCAATCAAACAAGAACAGAACATAAGGCCAAATCAAACATTCTCAGGCTATAAGATCTTAATTATGTACGGTCGTGATGCATACACTGGGCAACTACAATAATGATGTCAATTTCATATAAGGAAAACCCTAGGCTAGCAGGCATCATATAATCAGGCAATTCTATCATGCCATTCCTGAAGATCCCTAGCCTATATGTAGCATGCGGTTCTAACACATCATATCATCAAATAACAATATGGTATTTTGGGGTCTACTTACAGGCTCCGGCTGACGGTACACACCTCATCCCCTTCGTTTAAATTAAATTTTTATTTCGAAAATCATTTTTTTAAAAATATTCTCCTTGATTTGAGACTGGATTTACACGTATGTTCCTCCAATTCACTCAAACCAAGGCTCTGATACCAACTTGTAACAACCTAAAAATTTTCAAAGAAATTTAAACTTTCCAAAAACCATTTTTACACAAATAAAATTTATTCAAACATCAACAAGTTCTAATTGCTTTCAAAATGTTTTCATATCAGAGTTCCCAGAAATCCGAAATCATAAAAACGAGGATGTGTACGTCACGCCTTCGCCTTGCCATGGTCAACTGATGTCCCTGAAACAATAAACGATAGAATGTAAGCTCAAAGGCTTAGTGAGTTACCCCCAAAATACCAACCTCTAGCATCCAATAATAAATAATAACTCACAACATGCATAATGAGCCTTCAGCATGACTGGACTGCCTCCTACAGGCCTACAGCCTATCCGGACCGCTCCCGAGCCTTCGGCATGACTGGACAGCCTCCTACGGGCCTACAGCCTATCCGTACAGCTCCAAGTATGTTGTCCTCAACCGCACAAAGCAGGACACCACCTCAACCCAACCCATCCATGTATGTCAACATATAAATAGCACATAATCATACAATAAGCACAAATCATACTAACTGCTAAACACAACACCATTCTATCCATCAAGGTACCAATCTAACCGATCATGAATATGGAACACATACTAACTCCGGGATAAAATCCCAAGGGACCGACCTAGTGTCGTAGACCCTATTGGTATAGTGAGGAGAACTCACCTAGCAATAGTGTAGAACTGAACTGAGAGTCTTCAACTGCTACGCCCGACACCCTCGACTGAGAGATAAAGAATATGAATTCATCAACTAGACCCAAATTGTCCAAATCTATTATTGGCCCAATTTATTAAATTGGGCCCAATTGACCCATAACCGGCCCAAATCATAAAGCCCACAAGCCAAAAGTCCAACAGGGAGCGTACGCGGGGCGTACCTCCCAGTTACGCTGGGCGTAGCGTAGCTCTTCGTTGACCAACATCAGGACCGTTAACCACGTACGTTGGGTGTACAGATCTTATGCAGGGTGTACACGGTGATTTACCAAGGTCTTGATAAGTGCTTAATGGGTTGAGCTCTTGAACCCATATTCCAGATCCATCGACCAAATATGCCAAAGAATCATAAAGTTTTGGACTTTATCACTTTGGACATCCAAAAAGTCCTTAACTTATAGTCTTAATCCATTAAGACCTTCTTATCACATGCATGGATCAATTTTAGCTAAAAAGAACCGATTTTATCACTTAAGGCCTCTCAAAACGTCTGAAAGGACAACTTATTTCGTCTATAACTTCACATGCATCAACTTGGGAAATCTAGGGACCAAAAGACCTTCATAAAGCTAAAATGTCTAGATCTAAGGTAAATAAGCATAAAGGTTCAATCTTTTTACATTCTGGAGCTCTAATGGTGTAACCCAACTTCAGATCCAAGGCCTTGCTTTCCTCCTCTAGCTTCTTGGTGCAATAACTCCACTCTCCAAAACTCAAGATGCACACTAACTCACTCTTCACACACAAACTACGGTTTTGGGGCGTTTTTTGAGGTATGGAGGCTGAGGTGAGGGTAAAGAATGAGCCATAAGGGTGTTTATATAGTCCCTACCCCAAACATTAGGGTTTTTAGCTGACGTGAGTACGCCCAGCGTACATAATCTTAAGCCCAGCGTACTAGGGCGCGCCTAGTACACCCAGCGTACTATTATGTACATTTAGCGTACCCCTCTTTGGCCCAAAGTTTCAACTTTAGCCCCCAAACTCCCCGAGACTCAATATAACTTCACCGAGGGCTATAGAAGACACTAATCAAAAGAAGGCGGGTTTCGAAATATACCTGCTAGGTTCGGGGCCTTACATAAATCGATTTCATTATTGTCATGAACGATTGTAGGTGTAATCGTAGAGGAGACTGGTGGCAGCAGATAAACTATCGATGGTTGTAGCGTTTCAAATCGAATTCTACAATCGATCTAGAGAGAAATGCGAGATGAAGGGGGAGAGATAAAAAGAGAAAGAGGGTGGGTTGATGTTATCCCTGAAATGCCCCTGGTTCCTTTTAATTAGATGCCCACGTGTCTTCTTTTTACCAAGTATTTACAAAACTGCCACAATACATCTTAGCCTTTTATTATTTTAATCTAACGACTCTTGTTTAGTTCTCGGGTTCTCGAAAAACTATGAGTTCTCAAATGATCCTTCCTATATATATATATATATATATATATATATATATATATATATATATATATATATATATATAGGTTATAATGTTTTTGCTAAGTATTGTGTGCTTGTGTTATGCATTCTAGGCCAATCATTTGTGGTAAATTAAGAAAGCGGTTTTCTTTTAAAATTAAATGGGAAAAAAACATTTTAAGGGGGTTTCATTAAATGAGTGGGCACGGAAGGGTAAAATGGTATTTAGCATCGACAGTTTATTAGGAAACCGTATTATTTATGGAACGGATTCCACCGATGATGTAACGCCCGCGGATCCGGGCTAGTCAATTTTGAGGCAATAAGTGTCGAAAACGACTTTTCAGCAAAAGATTATTTATAATAAATAGTCTTAACCAAGTTTTAGAATATGTCTCAAGGTTTCCGTACATATAAAGAACGCCGAAATCCGAGTTATAACGAAGAAGCTATGACCCGTCGAAGTTTCGCGACGGAACCAGCACGGCACCGGGAAGCGTAAATAGTGAATTTACAGTAAAGCGAGCTTTAGCCTTAGCGATATAAACAAAAATTTTAGAGTATGTTAAACTAAGAACATCGATAAAAAGAATGCCCAAATCTGACTTCGTATGAAGAAATTATGATTTTTCGAAGTTTCGGATTAGCGGTGTACAGCCCGAAATTCGAATATTAGATCGAGTGATTTTTAGCCAACACGACCTAAATGAGAATCGAATATCTCGTTAAGAGTAGCGTAACAAGAAAAAGATGGGCGAAAACGGACTTCGTATGAAGAAGTTATGAGGATTTAACGGACCAAATCCTATCCCGGCCTGTTAATAATATAAAATTTAAAATCGAGTCAAAATTAGCCGACGGAGTTTAAAGGAAAGCTGTAGAGTACGTTCCCTCCTTCGCGTGGATATAAAGAACGTTAAAAACGGAGCTTGTACGCAAAAGTTACGAATTTTTAAAGTTTATGATCGAATTTGCGAAGGCTGATAAGGACTTGATGACGTGGCGCGTTGTGGGTCGTCCATCGTTGATCAGTGAACGCTTCGGATTCGGACACGCCTCGCTTCTCTACGCCCAGCGTCCGAGGTCAAGTACACGCAGCATACTCCGGTTCTTATCCATCCGACGAGTGCAAGCCACGTGTGAGACAGCTGGAGCTCCTATCCGAAGTTACGTCCCGCGTAGCCAAGGATTACGCCCAACGTAGTCCGAGGCCTCGCAGGGTATAAAAAGGGGCGAGGGTCTTCGCATTTTTCACACCATTTCTCATTCTCTCTCTAGTTTCTTTCTCTCTCTAAGGGTTTTAACCCTCCCCTAAGCCTAAGTGGTCCCCTAGCACCCTAAAGAAGCCCCGAGGCTCCCAGAATCCCAAGAAAAAGGGTCTTTCGGTTTCGGAAACGCTGCTCCGAGCAAAGCCCAGTTTTCTTTAAAATCCGTTGTAAGTGAGCTACGCTTACGCAATTTTTAATATAGCTTCCAAATAATTATAGTAATGTTATTAGGTCCTTAAAATAATTATTTGGGCTATTATTATGAGTTATATTGAGTGTTATTTAACGCTTATTTAATAATAATGATAATAATAATAATAATAATAATAATAGTCAAACTATTAATTTGTCGCGGTTATCGTTAGACTAAACCCTAGTGGTATTGATACTAGGTTTTATCAAAGGAAATTGTTTTGAGAGTATCGAAGCGCTGTCCGAGTGCTGAGTCACCACCTTTCAAGTGAGTGCATGGTTTCTTTCATCTTACACATAGATATGAAGTATTCTATATAAATTATGTGTTATGTGTACATATTATCTGAGTACTTGTTGTCTATGCTAGTTGAACGATTTTATACACGTTTTAAACGATTTAAACTGTATATGTATTTTACATCTACGAAAATGTTGGGATAAAACATGGGTAGATATAATAGATGGAATATGAGTTGGACGATGAGTTGAAAGGTGTTATAGACCACGAGGCGAGGGTGAGAGGTGAACGATGTGAGAAGCCTTTTCCCAAACGATGGCCCCGTCATTCAGCGGAGTATGGATGACAACCACAGACTATTCTAAACAGTCCCGTGGAACACTAGCAGGCTCGCAACCTGTAAGTGTTGTGAACGATGTGTTCACTCGGTGTACTCTAAACCTTGGCGATCATGCAGACTTGATGCCTAAACCCTGGTGATCTTGCAGACTTGGTGCCAACACCCTGGCGACTATGCAGACTTAGTGTCTGATGTAAAAATTTCGGCGACTATGCAGACTTAGTGCCTAAACCCTGGTGACGATGGACTTAGTGCCGATTCCTTAGGATGATCCTTAGGAATGTATGAACGAGGAATGGTTGATTCTTAGGGTAGATCCTTAAGAGTAAAGAAGATAATGGGTTTGGATAATTGGGTTGATTGTTTGATTGTTTGAACATAATAATTATATTATTGTGAGTTGAAAACCCTATGTACTCACCAGGTTTCCCAACCTGACCCACTCAGTTTATTTATATCACAGGTGTCGATATGAAATGACATTACACTGAGAGATTAAAGAGATGTAGATCACTAGTAAGTTCTGTTTATGCTTATGTTTATGTATTAACGATGACATCCCAAACGTTTTAAAATGAATAAAATACGTTTCTTCGAAAATGTTTTGATAACGTATTTATCGTGTTTTCTGGGAACAAATTCCGCAACATTTTTATGAAAAGAAGTACTCTGATTTTTATAAAGCATAAACAAAATCGGTCTTTTCTGGCCGTGAAAATGGGGATGTCACAGATGATCCCAAACATTTTGCATAGAATCAAAATCAAACACCCAAACCTTTCGGAGTTTAAAGCATATTCAGATTTTGTGTAATCGTTCTTTAGAAACGGAAGATTCGTCAAAGAGTTTAGATATAAATATCGACAGTGAACCCTAGAAGACGGAGTTGGCATTTTAGCGTTTCTGTAAACTTGATTCTCATAGAATGAGGAGTACACAATCGAATTCCTTCAAGTCCAAGTTCAAGAACACAATGGAGACGCCATTAAATCTTGAAAATGATGTCGATGATTTCGTTGCCGAAGCAGAAGGTAAGAATTTCTTGTTTTATGTGTTTGTTTTGTGTTTTTTTAGAATGTAGTAAACTGTTACAAGTATATTCAGAGACGTTTTTGTAGGTATGATTAGCGTTTTCAAAATGAATTTGTGATTATTATGTAATTTCTTAATAAGTAGTTTGATGGTTTTGTTCAGTTAGAATGGTGTATTTATGTGAACGTGAAAATGTTTTTTAATCTATTAGAATTAATCATGGATTTCGTAGAAAGGTGTGGAAACATGATTTTAAATTCTAATAGAATTGAAGTTTGTGGAAAAATTCTATTAGAATATTAATCATCATCTGATTGTAAGTATATTAATGGATTGTTAATTATATATTTGGAGTTGTAATTACTAAAAATTCTGGTGGAATATGTCTTTTTAATTTTGTTTTTCTACTGTTCTAGTTTCTTTAATGTGTATACTATGTGTATAGTGTGGTCATTAAAATTCTAATAATGGTAAATTTAAAGTTTGTTTTGTTGATTGATATATTGAATATGTAGTATATTCTACTAGTATATGCATATGTATATAAATACATCTATTTCAATCTCAATTGTAAAATGTATAGAATACATGAATTCAATGTTATGTGTTCGGTGTGTAGAATATTAGCAATTATTATTATTCTAGTAGAATGTATGGTATCATATGGGTGTAAGTATAGAACTGTATTGTTGATTTGATTCTTTAAGTTGTAATGTCTGAGATTCTGGTGGAATTTGTTTTCTTAATTTTTTTTCTACTGGTATAGTTTCTATAATGTGTATATGATGTGTGTACTTGGTTACTGAAACTCTAATAATAGTAAATATATAGTTTTTTGTTTATTGATAAAGTGCATATGTAATATATTCTAATAGAACATGAATATATGTATGAGTATATGTATTTCAATGTTCAGAATGTAGGAGTGGAATACAAAAATGTGCTTGTTGTATTATGGTGGTGATTTATTCTAGAAGAATAAATTAAGAATCTGAATAGAAGGCATGATAATTTGGTAGTTTGTGTTATATTCTGATGGAATAATAATAAGTGCTAGTATTGTGTTTTATGTCATCATTTAATACATGTTACTATACATTCTTATATTTTTTATGTATTATAGATGAACAAGTACAAGAAGAAGAAAAACACATAAAACGAGAAAGAAGATCAAAGAAAAAACTTGATAAACCAGTTGCAGAAAAGAAAAGTCCTAAACCTCTAAATGTACTACTTTTTGAAAGGGAAATAAGATCAAAGAGAACACATGAGAGAGTTCCAATTCTAAAGAATATAAAGAATAAGGGAATTGATGAATCTGTGAAAGAGGAAAAAGAAGATCATGTTAGAAAAACAACTAAGGAATACCCACCTAGATTAAGAAATCTGTCAACCAGAATGAAATGTGATAACATCACTGCAGCTGTTAGGGGCATGTCACCGGAACAAAAACAAGCAATATTAAGGATGGGTTTTGGGTCAATTCTGAAAGTGAATATAACAAGTTATCCTGGCCAACTATGCTACTACCTTTTAGATGTTTATGATGCTGACAGTAGAAGACTTATCCTACAAAACTCTGTTATTGAGATCACAGAGCAAACAGTACATGATATGATGGGGTTGCCAATTGGTGGAGAAGACTTCAATGAGTTGCCATTGTGTGAAAAGGGGAATGAAATTCTGGAAGAATGGAGGGGACAATATACTGGTGATAAGTTCAATGGTGAGGAGTATCTAAGGAGAATCCAGGCCACATCAAAAGATAGTTTGATGTTTAGGCTAAATTTTTTAACTCTTTCATCAACAACTTCATAGAGTCAATGTTGATGGGAACAAATCAAGTAAAAGTGGTAAGGAAGTTGGTGTTGGTACAAGGCTTTTCAAAGTTAAATTGGTGTAAGTATATGCTCGACTGTTTGGGATCAAGGAAGAATCTATGGAAAAGAGATGACAAATCAAGCTACTACACTGGGCCTATTACACTCCTTCTAGTAAGTGTTCAATGGTCTTATATGATATTATAGATTGGTTATTAATGTTTTATTTATATGTTTATTTAGTTAATGTTTGTTTTAATTTTTTTTATAGTTAGTGTATGTGTACAACATGAAGTATTCTATGAAGTTAGACAAAAGGGTACGTTTTATTGGGCATATAACTAGTGCCAATTTATTAGAGATTCAACGATACGAAATCAGCTTGGGAGGGTTCGGAAGGTTGTTTCACGATGAGCATGACGATGTCGATATTAATGTTGAAACAGGGGGTGAAGATCAACAGTTGGTTAGTTTTAGGAGGGATTTTGGAGATGAAGAGGTAAAATTATATTTTTGTGTTGCATAAATATTTAGTTTGTGATTATTATACTTTAAATTTGATCATACATTCTGATAGAATATATGTGAATATTCTGATAGTAAAATTGTTGAAATATTCTTGTAGTGTAATTAAAAAGTAATAATATGTATTGCAGGCGTATGCTGCTGTTTTAGAGCATAGTTATGGGTTAATTCTAACAGAAAAAAGTACTATGGAGGTTGCGTTGAAGGATGGATTGGAAAAGTTCCCTGATAGTGTGTTGTTGAAAAAGTGGTTGGAAAAGATTAATGAGCTTTTTAGAGGAAATCATGAAGGCACAAACAACACAAAGGTGAATGATTCATATGGGTATAATGAGGTGAATAGGAATGATATGGTCGATGGCAATGGAGATAATACTTCACCTGTTAGAGGATTGGTAATTAGTGAAGTTAATATAGAGAAAGATGTAAGTTATAATACCCCTGTTAACAACAATGATTTAACAATGAGCCAGTTTCATCGACTTCCGGGAGTGAATGATGAAATGATTTAGATGTTGGAAGAAACTGAGTTACAAGTGTATAGAAGGAAAAAGCTAATATCAAGATTGAGGGGGGAAGATATGGTTGGAATAAATTTAGGAGAACAGGTTGAGAATGCTGCAGAAGATGCTGACATTGAAGTAAGGGAAAAACGTATCCCTTAAAAGGCAAAGATATTCCATTCCCCGTATATTGAAAGAATTGTTAAGGTTGGGGATAAACCGAGTAAGGATGAATCAGGAATTTGCAATTCAATTTTTGCATCTAATAGAGATGATGGGTAAGTATATATGACTTGTTTAATTTTTTTTAGAATAAAAAACGTAATTTTTTTAACATTGATTTTATATGTAATTTATGGTATATGGATGAGATTTGGAACATTGGAACAGGTCATGTGTTGCACCAGGGTTTTGCATTTCAATTTAATCAAGGAATGTTTCTACATTCTAGAGTAATTGACTGTTGGGCTGGGTTTTTAAATAAAATGGAGAACTACAAGGATGAATCATCGCTGTCAAGATTTTTCTTCGATACAACTATTGTGGTATGGAATTTTTTTGTAAAGTATGTTTAAATTGTAGTTTAATTTTTTTATAATAAAAATTTTGTGATGATGTGGATGGTTACAGGCAGAAGAGATTCTGAAAGAATTAAAAACGGAAGATCTGAAATGTAGGCTTTTTGCTACTCTGTTGCAAATCTACATTAAGAAATTTGATGTGAAGCCAAGTTTCAGAGATGTTGCACTTGTACGTATATTGTGTGTGTGTGTATTAATTGTTGCATCACTTAATGTTAAATTAACTTTGTTTTTTACTGTGTACAAGGTTTTCTTCCCAATAGTTGATGATGCAAAGTATTACCTACTGATCTTTGATCTGAGATCAAGTTCATACTACACAGTGGATCATGTTAAGAGAATAGGAACCTTAGATAGGAAATATGGAATGATACCAAATTTGGTGGTAAGATACTAAATAATATTTTAAGCATTCTGTTTTCATTATAAAAAAATGTTATGAACTACATTTGATGTATTTGTTGTATTCAATGACAGAAAAAACTATTCTGCAACTACTTAACATCACAACATTATCCAATGGCAAAAGCCTTAAGTTTTAAGGCGGGGCGGGTGATAGACATATCTTGGCAGGTAGAACAGGCTGGAACAGATTGTGGAATCTACCTAATGAGGCATATGGAAAGTTACATGGGTGAAACTGAAGGGCGTTGGTGTTGGATTAGGGTCTAAGTCCATAACTATTTTGGTATGTACTTGACCCGATGGTGCATGGTCCTTTTGGGTTGCCTTTACCAAAGCAACTTGATAGGATGAATTATGGAGAGAAAGGATTAATTATGATTTATTAATATATTATGAGAATAATATATTAAAGGAGAAATCATATTATTTAATTAATATTAGTCAAGAATTAATAAGAATTAAGTTTGTGACTAAAAGAGATTAATTAAACTTAAGGGACTGGAATTGTAATTATAAGATAATTGCAATTGGGCCATGGATTATCTTATAACATAAGGTTGGACGA
The DNA here is from genome assembly GCF_002870075.4 of Lactuca sativa. Taxonomy (NCBI): domain Eukaryota; kingdom Viridiplantae; phylum Streptophyta; class Magnoliopsida; order Asterales; family Asteraceae; genus Lactuca; species Lactuca sativa. The sequence goes on along the minus strand of NC_056629.2, from coordinate 203,326,814 downwards.
ATTCTATGGGGAAACCCATTAGAAATCGTCCAAGGCTTGTTAATGAAGGAGTCCATGGGTTGCTTAGGGCTTAAGCATCCAAATTAGGGTTTCCTTGTTAGATAACCCTAATAGCCTCACTATTTAAAGGACCTTTATGGCTCAAAAATGTGGAGAACTTGTTGATTAGGGTTTCCACACATTTTGGGCAGCCTCCTCTCTCTTCTCTTCTTCATCCTCTTGCTCTTGGTGTTTGTGAACCATTAGAGGAGTGACATTTGTGACTCTAAGCTTTCTAAAGTCATTACAAGAAGGATTTGGGATTGTTATTGCTACACAACAATCAAGGTATGATCTAAACCCTAATTTATATGTTATATTGATTATCATATGTTAGATCTAGGGTTTATAGTCTCGGATGAATTGTATGTACAATAGAGAAACCTAGATCCAAGCATTAGGGTTTGTATGAGCACATAGGATGTTCTTATGGCTAAAACCCATCAGTTGGGAGTGTGGGCTTACAGGTAAAAAGGCGGGTGATGTGACTGCTATACTTGAGTTAAGAATGAAATACATGGCAAGACTGTTGACCGCTGACTTCAACAAGTATAAGAGTATGATAGTTACAGATTTTGAAGCGTTTCGTAAGCTGGATATTTTGGAACAAACAATGATTCTACAACAGTCAGCTGAAAATAGGAAGAAAAAGAGAAAAACGAGGGGTCGTCGCTAAGAAATTGAAGTTGTAGTTTAGTATTTTGAAGTTAGATGCTGACATGACAGTAGTTTAAACTTTTTTTTTGTGTTTTTGGGAAAAGTACTTTGTCTGTCAGAAGGTTTGAACATTTGGTATCTATATGTTAGATTATATGTTCTAATGGAATGTTTGTTTTGGGTTAAAGGTTGTGTTGATGCATTGTATGTTGTCATGAGTGATTATGTTCTTAATTTTGAATAACCCATTCTGGTAGAAGTATCATTAGGTGAATGTTAGTTCTTTGGTGGGCTGTTTGGAAAAATTAAATGCAGGATGGTTTTATGACTAGGTATGGGGGTAGTATTCTTTTTTATGCTGGTAGAATGGTTTTTATGTTTTAATTCGATTAGAATATTTTGTAATATTTCATTTTCTGATGATGGGCTTTATATTGGGAATATAACTTTTGGTATAAATGTTTTTTGTTGAAAATAAATGTGTGTACAAATGTGTAACTCTGTAAAAATCAGTATAAAAGGGTTTTTGAATGAATATGTTTAATTAGTATTTAGTATATTTAAATGTATGAAAAGAATGAGTTTACTAAATATTTGTATTTCGGAATATTTTTATTTTTAAGAAATAAAAAAACATAAACATAAGTATATTTAATGACTGGGGCATGTTTACTAATAGTGAAAGTGAATACTTTGTGACTAGGTTGTGGTTTATAATTTTTTGATGCTGATAGAATTGTTTTACAATTATGATTATAATAGAGTATGTTGTAATAATTCATCATCTATTAATGGGATGTATATGGAAAATGTGCTTTTACGTATAATGTATCCATTTTTAAAGTAAATATGTGTGTATAAATGTGTAATTCTGAAAAAGTTAGTATAAAATTGTATTGGAATGAATATGTGTAATTAGAAGGGCATGGTCACTAACAGTCAAAGTGAAAACTTTATTCAAAGACGTAAATGATAACATTGAATGTGAATTGACCAACGTAAAATGAAAATGTGATTTTAATAAAACTGAAAAACTAACAAACAAAGAACTATGTCTGGACGTTCTTTGAAGGACAATTTATTTTGTCATGATGAGCCATCTGTTTACATATAGTACACTTTCTCTTCAGTTTCGAGATTTCTTTTTCAATCATCTCTTTTTTAGATTTTAATCTTTTCCCACGAATGGCACATCCTTTGTTCCAAATATCTGAAGGATTTTGAATATCATTAACATCAGATACTACATCAGGAACTACTATGTCTGGACGTTCTTTGAAGGACAATTTATTTTGTCATGATGAGCCATCTGTTTACATATAGTACACTTTCTCTTCAATTTCGAGATTTCTTTTTCAATCATCTCTTTTTTAGATTTTAATCTTTTCCCACGACTGGCACATCCTTTGTTCCAAATATCTGAAGGATTTTGAATATCATTAACATCAGATACTACATCAGGAACTATCACGCCTAGAAGCTTGTTGAAATGTTCTATTCTGGTCGGTACTTCATGATTTGGACAATCATCTACAAAAAAAAAATTCAACTTATTCTGCTCGTCAAGGTATAAATTCAATTTAGCTGCATCATGACTAAGAAAAGAAACACAACGGTCAACTATGTTGAAGATATCAATAGCATTCATGTCGGAATTAGAATCGTCAAAAGAATTAGTGAACCGTCTTCTAAGCAATTCTGTTGGAATAACATCCCTACGCCAACGTTTTAGAATGTACTTTTCAGGAAGTTGTTCGATGACATAGTACTTAAACACACAGAATATGTGTCTGTATAAGATCCCGACATGTTCAAAATGCATACAAGTACATTTGAATGAACCGTCTTTTGTTGAGTGTGTGACCTATACAATGTAAGATGAGTAAGGATAAGTTTTTAGTTGTAGGTATTTAGAAATTAAAATCAAAGGATAAAATGTACTATTTTTGTGAAAAAGAAAGATATACCATGTATTCAGTATCTCTTATCAGACAATCGTAATTGTATTCCTCGTCTTTTTCATCAACATCGACATCAGTTGGTTGCGTAATGGTTATGTTGTTTTTTTTTCTCCAAAACGATAATTGTTTCCACACCGTTGGAAGAAATCACATTTTTTGGAAACAATTATCTTCTGCTCTTGATATCTCCTTCTAAACTTGATAAAAAAATCTTGCGTGTATATACCTTTGAAGCATGAGGTTCATTCAGACTATGGGTAATGAATTTAGGAAAAGTTGTGGCAGTATTAAAATCATTGATAATTTGATTATGTCTTTGTCGTTCCATGACCGAATCAAATGTCATCATAAACATGATAAGATAAGAACCGGTTAATGTAGTTGTTTGGAATGACTAATTCTGACTTTCAGACAGTGATGTAGTTCGCATAAGACCAGACATTGGAATGTGCTTGAAAAATGCAGGAATCCAATATCTTCGCAAACCATACATGGTATTCATCCAACTGTTATCTGTAATTTTAAACTCCTCTAACATCGTGTGCCATACATTTTCGAAGTCATGTGGTTCCAGCTTAGAATTCCTAATTATAGAGTGAAAACGCTTGCGAAAATTTTGATTGGTGGCTGCATCTTCAATTGATAAAATCTGTATAAATGTATATGTAATGAGAATGAGTAAAGTATCTTGTAAAGAAATTGATTATGTTAGAATTGAGGTAAATCATAATATATCCGTGAAAACAAAGTAAGGATAATAGTCTTTATGTGCATACCTTATTTGGCAACTTCTTAGTAATATGGCACATACATAACCTATGATGTGCCGATGGGAAAACGGTATCAATAGCTTTCTTCAAAGCTGGATCTTGGTCAGATATAACCAATTGAGGTTGTTTTCTAAAAGCTTTCAAAAGAGCTCTAAGCAACCATTCATAAGAAACTCCATCTTCTTTACTTAAAAGTCCAGCACTAAATGCTACACATTTTTTGTGGTTATCAATGCCAGTGAACGGAACAAAAACCATATCATACCTATTAAAAAAATATATTACTTTACATATCTGAAAAAAATCTATTTGTAAAAGTATTAAAGAATAGAAATACTTATTCATGCTGAATGTGGCATCGAGTGATACAACGTCTCCGAACGAATTGTAGTTATACTTTGCTATTTTATCAGCCCATAATAGAACATTCAATCTTTTGTTCAAGACTTTATACTCAAAAGTAAATGATGAGACATTTTTCTTCCTGTCATTCATCTTGTCAACAAGGAATTTCGCGTCCCCCCACCTATGTAATAATTCAGATTTCTCCTAGCATTCTTGAAATCAGAAACCAATCCACCTCGAACCGAAGGACCGACCTGAAGAGCATTGTACAGTCTATGTGCTTTTACAGGACCAATATTTTGCGTTGACATATTATGAATGAAAATTTCTTGGGAATAATCAAGTTTTCTCTTTGAACGAGATAAATACATATTTCCCTTGCTAAACAGCTCGTGATTGTGTTGTTCGACAAAATCACTCACGACATATTTAAGAATACCTGGAATTATATCTAAAACAACTTTCGCTTTACAATTCCTCCTAAATAAATCTTTCCTTCTTTGAGTTTTATTATGTTGAATGTCAAGAGTATCTACTTTACTAATATTTGGATTACCTTCCTAATTGCATACCAAATGTCTATATGTAATAATCCCATTTTTCGTTTTTTTTTACTCTTCCAAGCCTAACATCAAAGCCAGATTCTAATGCATAGTTTCTATACATTGCTACAGCTTTGTCATATGAATCAAATTTTGATGTTACTTTTGGTTTGATATCGTCTGAAACAATCGGGGTCCAATACAATGTGCCACCATGTGAAACGTAATCATGTGTATCATGTGGTTGTCCTGTTTAAAACACATGAAGAAAATAATTATTCTGACATAATTAAAATAGTATGTAATAATTTCAATATCCTGAACTGAATTTAGTACCTTCAGTGAAATCAATATTAACCTCTGTATCTTCATCAACCAAATGATTTTCGTCTTCTGCATGATTTGTGTCCTATGTATGTTTAATCAATGAAAACACATTAAAATTTAATGTTAAAATGTTTCAACAAGTATAAAACCTGATAGACAATGAGAAATTAAACAAAAGATTCAAAACCTTACCTAGATTAGGATTACTGCTTTCACCTATTTCAAACCCGCCATCATTTAGTGTATCATTATCAGGAAAATCGAAATCTTCAGTTCCATCTTCATCATCACTAGCAAAATATTGTTCCTGATAAATATGAGTATTGACATCTAGTACTTCATCGCCCATAGCTATGGAATACGAAAAAATAAAGTATGATAAACTGACATAGAAAAGAAATAGGGATGAACGCGGATACTATGCAAATTAAAAGGCTTGATCCTAGGGATCATTTGATAAATAAATAATGATTCCGATTTGATTCTGTTTTAAAACATACTAAAGATAAAAAAATATTCATATCTTACTATATTAATTACTAAACAATATTTTTTTATCTTAAAAAATAATATGCAAAACAATTTATTTAGTACATAATTCCATTAGAATGTGTAAACATGGATTATAAAACTCTACATAGCGTATCGTCTGTATATTATTCTATTAGAATAATATGTATAAATGTCTAATAAAAGTCTTTAATATGTGATATTTTCAAATAATCCCACTAGAATGTTATATCAACATGGATGACTAAAAGACTTGAATTTTGAAAATGTTTAAGTTAAAATCGTTGTATTCTCATTGTTTACACAATTTATTGTTGACATTATGTGTTTTGATTTTATGGATCGTGAAACATATTTTCTGAAATGTATTGAAGAAGTTTTTTTATATATTCTGTCGGAATGAGATGTATATAACTGTGTATGAATGATAATTGGATAATTCTAATTCTCTAAACAAACATATATAAGAAAAACAAAAAACAATGTAATAACATAAATATATAAAATAGACAAACGTAAATTTCATCAAACAAAATTTTATTTTACTGAAATAATACCATTTAGTTCATCAAAAACATAATCTTTAATCAAATCAAACATAATAATATCTAAAATCGTCCAATGCTGATGAATTTATTGTAGTTCTATGTTTTCTTCAATGCAAAATGACAGTTCATGCTGTCATGACCAAATAATCCAAAGCATAATTTACATCTTCTTTTAGCATTCACATCAGAATTCACACGATTCTTGGGATCATTGACATCGCCCAGATCCTTGAGGGTATTCTGATCATCATTATCCTGAAAGATTAAAAGAGTTGATACATATGCATATGACAAAACATTAGAAAAAAATTCAAAGAATAAAAACAAATACCTGCTTGCGACTTCCAGATTGAAACTCCATCGATTCAAAGAATAAGCGGATTTGGTAGTCGACAATTGTTATCTGTGTGTAAAATACGGAATTTGGAATCGAGAATTGTGTACCTGTGTGTGGAATACGTTTCAATCGGATTTATAATGAAGATGATAAATAAAACAGGAATCATAAATCATTGCCTAATATAAAGGGATAAAAATCAGATACGGAGATAAGAAATGAACTGGGTCAAAATAGCCTAAGAATAGGGGATAAAAGATTTGACCTTTTCAATTGTTAACCATATGTACTCTACTCTTTTTGTAATGCATAAATTGATTGTACAAATGCATTGTATGTTTGTACGACTTAAAATTCAGCATTTGACCAAAAATGTTTTATAAGGTAATTAAGATATATCTTTACTATCTTATAAAAGAAATCTCACTATTTCTAAAAATAGATTGAATATAATAATATTATTTTTTTAAACGTTCAAATCATTAAGCTAATAGTACAAGTAGTCATCAATAAAATAATATTAAATTTTAACCTGTGTTTTGAATCCTTATATTTCTCAACAAATTCTATCTCCTTCCCTAAATTTCGGATAATTCAAAATTTGAAACCATCATAAAATACATGTTGATTCAAATATCTCTCCTGCAGATGGCTCTTTCTTAACAAGTTTTTATTTTAATCCTTACTTGTAATTGATTTCATAATTTTTAACTTTTTGTATTTTTATCTTATAAATATATTGGGTGAAGGTTTTATTATATCATGTTTGTTCCTAAAAAGGTTTTTACTATGTTTCTTTAATGTGTTGACTTTGCAGGTTCAAAGAACTCAACCAAGAGGGTCAGTTAGAACATTGTATTATCATTAGTTTGTATATTTTGGCATCTTACTTTTGCAATAAAGAACGGTTAAACACAAGATTTGACATGATTAAGGTAGTTTGTATATTTATCATCTTGTTTAGTCTAAAAATGAAACCTTTTTCATCATTGGTCCTTATAATATCAAGTTTCATCACATGGACTTTCTGATTACGGTGATTATTGTCCTTATTATAAGGTTCTATATAGATTTTGTTCAATATTTTAAGGTTTCGAGAACCTAAATCAATATGAATCCTTAAATTACATACCATCGTTGAAAATGTTTTAATTTGTGACCAAACTTGGTTTAAAATCACAATAAACAGGTTGACACATGAGTATTTTGGCATTCTCAAAGGCCTATTTATCGACTTTTGAATCACAACACCTGATATTCTAAAGGTTTATTTTTATAAACTATTATTTATATATTTTAGCATTTACTTAGTAGGACATTAAATTAATAAAGGAATTAAGAAAAACGAAAAAAAGAGGACGATAAACAGTACAAGTGGTTTGGGTATGTATAAGTGGAAGTAATAACCATTTAGGGGGTGTTTGGCAAAAAAAGCTTATTACTTATTAGTTTATTAGCTTATAAGTTAATAAGTAAGTGTAGGGTAACTTATGAAAAAATGACGTATTAGAGGTTCCCCACCGGAATAAGTTATTTTAATCCAAACAATTTTTTAACTTATAGTGATGTGGAACCTAATAAGTTGTTTTAAAAAAGCTTAGCCAAACACCCCCTTAATATGGTATAGTAATGCTCTTGAAAAATAGATGTCATTTAATATTCATTTCTTGAAGTGAACGCAAAATGGTTTAACTCTAAAGATATCAAATTATTCGTCGCCCGCTGTTTTGCGCAGGTAGACGGCTAGTATATATATATATATATATATATATATATATATATATATATATATATATATATATATATATATATATATATATATATATATATAATAAATGAAGGTTTTTTTTGCCACATGTCTTCTTCTCATTTATTTGGACACATGACATTTTCTAGAATTTTTAAATTTTTTATTTTCCACTTGTCATTTTATTGTATTTTTCATTTTATTAAATTAAAATTCCACATTTAATATGTAAGGTAATATATATGTAAGGTATTTATTATAAAAAGTTTATATATGTAATATATTCAATACATTAAAGCCTCATTAATTTTAATAATTCAAAATTTTTCTCATTTTTGTTATAAATTCAAACTTTTCAAATTGTTAAAATTTCATATTTAATTGTTTTTTAAATAAACTCATGTAATACATGGGTCTCACACCTAGTATATATATATATATATATATATATATATATATATATATATATATATATATATATATATATATATATATATAAACTATTTTTAAACACATATGATACACCCAAAAACTGGTCAACATGTATTATGATTATAATCTACTAAATTGGCACCAAAATGCCGTTGCTGGGCTAGGCAAGAAAAGCCACATAAAAGTTGGCCATAACAACAAGGCCCAACTAATCTAGGGTTGCCCTACCTATAAATATCAATAATTCCACTTCTTTCCCCTTTCATTCCATCGTCCGCCCACCACAAAACAGGTAGAGAGATCAAAGTAAGGCTTGAACAACGAGATGCGTGCTAAGGTGAAGTCATCTATCTTCATCAGTCTTAGATATTTGATTTCGATTTTGATTAATTTATGTGAAAACGAAGGAAAGTAACCTCTGAATTACGATCAAACCCAAATTAAGATTTCTTGTTCATATTAAATAACTTGTTTTTACTCAAGAACTAGTAACGATATCTCAGATTTTGCTCGTTATATCAATTTGCTTGATGATTAAGTTAAAATAATCGATAGATGCAACTTGATGATTAAGTAACTATATCTCTAATTTGCATATGTGGAAATGGATTATCGATCGGGTTAACTTGAGTATATACCTGTTTCATCTGTTGTTTGTATAATTGAGCTATCTAATTACGGTTGTCTGTTTAATCAAATAATCTGATTGTTGTCCTATTAACATCTGTTCTAAAAGGTTTTTGATGCTTGTTTAATCTGTTTTTATATAATAGCTTAAGATCTTGTAGACATAGATTATAACAATGGCGAGTAACGTTGGATTCGTACAATTTTGCAGTGGAAGAAGAAGAGAATGAGGAGGCTAAAGAGGAAGCGCCGAAAGATGAGACAACGATCCAAGTAGAGAATGAAGTTTAGACTGTAGGGTTGGCTTCCTTCCAATCTTTCTTCGTGCACATTACATCTCTAGCAGAGACATGGAGTTTGAATGTAAAAGATGGATCTTTGGATCGAAGCTTTATATGGTCTAGTTGGTTTTATATCTTGTTGCTTTCTTTTTGTTTTTCAACTGCTGCCCAACACTATCGGGTTTAACATTTTGAATGAAACTTGTATTTGTTTTCTTTGAGTGTTTGATTATTGATATTTATAGTCTATGTAGAATCCCTATCTTATATGTTTTGATGTTTTCTTTATTTTTTTGCGACCCTTCTTGTCTCTGTGGATAAGAGGAGTGGGATGGGAAAAGATACGGCTGGTATCTTTGAACATCATTCACTTTCTTATTGTATCGAAAGACGCAGGTTGATTGGTTTCTTTATTTGTATCATATCATATGAAGCGATGGATTTCATTTGACTTCTGTGTTATTAGTTAGAAGGGGTTTAAGCAAAAGCTGAGAAACCCGATTTGAAGCGTAGGATCAACATTTGGTGTATTGTGCTGTAGATAAAAACAAATAATAAACAGTCATTTTATAAAGTTATTTGACAAAATAATTAATATTTTCTAAACTGAACAATATAATCATTACATGTAAAACAAAAAGAAGAAAGTCTAGTAAATTTGGTCCCATTTTTTGTGGGGATTTCATGAAATACTCGATCTTTTAAAATTTGGTTTTCTTGTTTCACTGTTCATTATGTCGGTTTGACTGTTAGTTTGACCCGGTTATCATAATGTAATTTTATTTTCCTACATATTGAGATCGATGTCATCGACATTCGAATTTCAAATATCCAACTTCCACAAATTGATCCAAACTGTTTTTATCAGTTCTAACACATCTGTTTTTTTGAAGAAATCGTCAAATTCAGTCCGATCTAGAAATTGAGTTGAAAGCGGTTGTTATTGAACCGCTCTTGTCTTTGGTTTTCGTCCGATCAGTTCAAACTGATTTTTAAAACATTGGATATAATCAAAAATTTTGTACGTACTAGTTACTTATAATTAATGGAACTATTATTATTAGGAGGGATATACAACTTTTATTAGTTGAATAAAGAGTTAGAACATATATTTTGCTAAAGTATACGAAAGACGAATAAAAAGTATGTGTTTGTGTGTAGTTTTAGAGGATGGATAACATATACCCTTTGGATATAAACATTATCAAAATTTGAGTTTATATCAAGATGTTATGGCCGACCAAAGTTGAGGCGGAAATTCAGACGAAACGCAAAACTGCAACGCCTTTTATTTGCGTATGCGATATGAATGTGCTGCAAAATTAAAAAAAAATAAAAAATAAAAAACTGGTTTTAAAGGCCAAGTGACAATTTCATTCCATTTATCATACACACACACTTAGAAAACACATGGATAGCGAAAGATATCATGTTTTGTAGATCTTGAGCTCAAATTGGAGCTAACTATAATAAGAAGCTAGGAATCAATCCTTCTTCACTTAAATCAAAGGATAACCTCCTAACCATTTGATGATTCTTGGTATATGGCTAATTTTGGGGAAAGAGTTTATGAACCCTAGAAATTGTACACATTTGAATGATGAAATTCTTGAAAGGTTCATACAAGTAGAGTATTAATTGTTGTAACGCTTGTTTCAGGTATCATTTATTTCTCAAAATTTTAAGGTTTTAAACTGGAACTCGATGACTTGGGGAGCTCCAACTCGCCGTGTAAGGATCATATTGGACGAGAGATTTAGGGTCTACTCGGCAAGTTGGAAGGCCCCAACTCGACGACTAGACGCTAGAAAGGAAAACCCTAATTTTCAGGGCTTGTACCTTATTTAAAAGCCTTAAGCCTCATTAGTAGCCTCCCTTACCGCCCTTATCATCCAGAGAAACCCCAGTTCACCCATTTCCTCTCATTGTGTGTGTGTGTGAGCTTGAAGAGTGACTTTTGGTGCTCTTTGGAAAGGAACTAGAAGCTTGAAGAGGTTAGATTAAGTAGAAGGCAGTAGATCCAGGATTTCCTCCAGTGTTGCAGCTACATTGAGGTAAAAAGTCGAAACCTTGGCCTTTTATTGCTTAGATCTTCTTCTACGAAAGTTTATGGCCATTATTAGCCGAGTTTAGGACTATACTTGGATTTGAGCATGATATGAAGATTTGGCTTCAGATCTGGATATCTCAGGGCCTTTGTGGACTTAAAGTTGCCAACTTTATCAAGTCTTGGCCCTCCTTCATGCTCTAAGACCCTTGATAAGCTTGTTAAAGTGTTTTTAGCCCTTTGATGCCTTGGATGGATGTAAAGTTAGCAACTTTACATGGTATCTCAACCTTAAGGGACCGGATCTATAGTTTGGGGCTCTGGATTTAACTGAAAACTCGAGGAGTTGCCTTGGAAAATCGACGAGTTGGATCGGGTTTCCCCGCCTTCTAGATACTGAGTGAACTCGACGATTTGATGAGACAACTCGGCGAGTTGGCTAGGGGTTTTCCCAGTTTTCTTAACACTGAAGGAACTCGACGAGTTGCTAGATGCACTCGACGAGTTGGGGTCAACATGGACTGTTGACCTTGACCTTGACCATGGTTGACCAAATTTGACTTTAAAGGTATTTTGGTATTTCGGGATTTTGACAAGTAAGTCACATGGCGGTTGTAGGCTGTTGAGTTGGAGCTGTGGATTGGGATTGATCTTATCAGTTCAACATTTCTTGAGAGGTGAGTCTCCTCACCGTACCAATAGGTCTAAGGCAACAAGGCCGGCCCATTATATGATATGTGGATTGTTTGTTGATTATGTGTTATGTTGATATGACAATTGCATGGAAGACCCCGGGGAGTTCCCCCTGGCAGTCGATTGAGACCATGTGGGGGTTCCCATGACATTTGGTATAAGACCTTGGAGGGTTTCCATGGCATCCTAGTATGTTAACATGATTAGCTTGTATGATATTCCTTGGTTAAATAAGACCATGTGGGGGTTCCCATAGCAGTCAGTGAAGACCATGTGGGGGTTCCCATGGCAGGTAGCTAAGACCATGTAGGGGTTCACATGGCAGGTAGTCGAGACCATGTGGGGTTCCCATGGCAGTGGGCTAAGACCATGTGGGGGTTCCAGTAACACTCGGTATAAGACCTTGGAGGGTTTCCATGGCATCCTATATGTTTGTATACATGGCTTATGTGGTATATGTAGCTTAGAGAGCTAATATGGATTATATGATTATGTGGATTGTGTGGGGTATGCTCTGGGGAACTCACTAAACATTAGCTTACATTTTGTTGGTTGTTTCAAGTACTTCTGAGCATAAGGGCATGGGTCAGGCTTGATGGCGCGACATGCACTCTCCGACGATTTTATTTGGGGACACTCTGATATTATGAATAATATGTTTGATACTGTGGATTTTGAAAACAATTGTGATTGGTATTGTATGTTTATTGGAAACGATTTTGTTAATTAAAAATGAAAAATTTTATTGGAAAATTAGGGTCGTTACAATTGCTTTTTTACTTACTTAATAAAAGATTGTAATCTTTGATATGGTGAAAATTAAAGATGATGATCATAAACCCTAAATTGGTGAAGTGATGAACTGATAAAATTGGATTGATAACTTGATGATTTAGGGTTTATATATGATTTATTCATGGGTATGAAGTTGTAATATAAAGAATCCATGAATTATGCTTCAATTGGAATAAGGGTGATCAAGAACCCGAATTGGTGAATTGTTTAATTAATTGAAATTGGAGTGTTATTTGGATGAATTAAGTGTTGTGGATAGTTTATTTTTGGAGTATAATTAACTTTGGCTTAATAAATTAAGACATGCCATTAAGTCATGTCTTTATGGTGATAACTGAAAGTTTGTTGTACATATCGGTAACATGGTAGTTAAATAATGAATTGGGTTATGCTTTAACGAGTTAAAACAACAAATTGAAGAATTATGGTTGGTTCGAATACAATTGAGTAGTATGACTTAATTGAAAATATTAAGTTAAGTTCATGAATGAATGGGTGGTGTTTTGAGTTATAATACTCAATAATTATTTGATTTTTTGACAGTTGTTGGACTTTTGTTTCAAATTCTTGGCGTTTTGTGTGTTTTCAGTTTTTAGGCTTCGTTTATCAGTAATCAGGATTTATTCTTTGAGTAATTACATGATACATATAATATATTAGCCATACAAAGTGAAAACTTATTCTAAAATTTGAAGAATATGTCTAAAATATTTTTTTCCGTTTACATTAGGTTAGAAACTTTGGAATCAAACACTTTAAGCACTTCTACTTTAGATGTGCTCTTAAGCATTTCTGCTTTAGCAACAATCAACATTTGGGTTAGATCAATAGGGGTCATGTCCATATTTATCATATAAAAATTCTCAATGAACTGACCATACGACTTAGGAAGCGGAAGAAGAATCAAACCAATGGCTTGCCCTCTTTGGAAAAGTCACACCCATTCTATCTAATTTTTCAATGTACGATTTCATTTACAGAACATGCGTACACATAGGATTTCTATCTTGATGTCAACATTCCAATAGGGCTTGATTAGTTTCGTATCTTTCAATTCGAGGAAAATGTGACGTTGGGAGAGTCACTGGAGGAAGAGGTAGAAGAGTTAAAGAAGCATGATGTCCAGTTCCACCATTTCCCGAAGAAGAGAAAACATTTTCACCTTGATTAGAAAGTGTAAGATCATCTTCAGAAGAAAGAGGAAAACCATTTTCAAAAGAATAAGGAAGACCATTGTTGTATTGACTCGAAATATATAATAGGAGAAAAGAGAATTCAAGTTAGTTGATTTTAATCCTTAATTATTAACCCATAAATTTTAAATTAAGGCTAGGATCCATATTTTCGATTCGAACTTTGAATAGGGATATCGTAATCAATTTTAGGCAGGTAAGGCTTTTACGAATTCCAATCTGATGAAATTCCTAAATCTTTTGAGATTCATTGATTCTTATCAATGGCATGTTTAATATCAGATTATGCTCTCACTTTTGTGACTGGGATGTCGAGGATCACAAACGAGATGTGAATAACCATGCAAACCCGTTTTGCAACCTTGATGTCATTCATCATCTCAGATTGATGTGCCAGTTAACCACACACGCTCCATCAACAATGATAATTCTTGAGATGCCCATCATATCTCTTTATAGTCCTTATTAGTGTGTCGGTTAACCACACACGCTCCACTAACGACATATAGAGCATGATGTGCGTTTTCATGGTTTAGCATACTATTCACATTTTTCCTAAAGTAACTGGATTTGGGATTTTAATAAAAGAAGTTTCTAGTACTTTTTAATATCATTATACTTGTAATGAGAATTAATTGTCCTACTAAACTAGTTCGGCTAACGACCATCCACTAATCAAGGAAGCGGAGGGTGAGAGTGAACACTCATTCAACTACCATTTTATAGGCAGTCTCCTTATACCCCCTTGTAGACTAGTTTCGTGAATGAGGCGTACTAGCGGTTCGGCTGACTTAGTCTTATACATATAGTAATTATTAAACTTTTAATTATACATATACTATAAGGTGTATATTAAAACTTTTTTTAAAATACTAGGTTTTATATTTTAAATTCCGAAATTAATATCTAATTAATTAAATTTAAAATAAATAAACAATGATTTAATTATTATCTTTTAAATAAAAGATAATTAAATAAATTAAATCAATTAAGGATTATCTAATTAAATTAATCAAATAATTTAATCCTAATCCTTACCCTCTAATTTTCGAAAATAGGGTATAGGATTATTTCATATTAGGCAAGTGAAATAACAATTACCAAAAGTTAGAAACCCTAAAATCTAGCCATATCTTCAAAATCTTGGGGAGGAAGGTAACGGATTCAAATCCTTACCTTAATTTCAAATTTCTTGGGGAGGAGGGTTAGGGTCTCAAAACCCTAACCCTAATTTCGAAACTTCGGGGGAAAAAACCCTAATCAAATTTCGAAATTTGTTGCCTTATAGGGTTTAATTGCCATAAACCCTAATTTTGATCAAATTCAACAATTATAGCATATTCAGTTGAAAACAACCCTAACGCTCTGATACCACTAATGGGTTCTTTGCAAAACAAACAAACTTAAACTCTTAAGTGTGCATGCAACCCTAATAAGGATCTATGTTTACTCTATTGAATCTATAACTAAGAACATTAAAAAAGAAACCCTAAGAACCCTAGGTAATTTTCAAAATTAATAAAGAAAAGGTTTAGGGTTACATACCTTTTAATTGCTATAGCAAACAACTAGAATTCTCCTTTCTTGATCTCTTGGAAGCAAGCACCACAAGTGTCGTGCCTCTAATGGTATCACACCCAGACTAGCAAAAGGAAAACTATAGAGAGAGGATAAGAGAGCCAATATTTCGTGATTCGTCCAAGGCTCTTAGAAGAAAGGCATGATCAAAGTTATAAGGCTAGGGACTCCTTATATAGTTGATGAATCTTGGTGCCAAAGCTAGGGTTAAGGGGATATGCCTTAGATCCTTTATTTGGTGACCAAGCAGCCCATTCCCCTTATCCAAGGGGCTTCGACGAAAACTCTTGAGCTTGACCAGGTGATTTTTGTCCACCTCATCAAATGAGTTCCTTGGGCGTTCCTTCTTCAACTTTCAATAAATAACCAAATAGTCCCTGTACTTTTAATTATTCTAATTAATCCCAAATTTAATTCCAATTAATTTCTGATTAATTATTAATTAAATAATATGATTTCTAATTAATATATTATTTTCATAATACATTAATAAATCATTTATTTCAATTTATTAATCACATAATAAATTAATCTCTCTCCCTAAAAGTCATCCTATCAAATTGCTAGGTTTGAGGGCAACCCAAAAAGACAGTGTTACTATCAATTCAAGTTTATACCAATTACAGTGTTAGGTCCGAATCTGGATCTTTTACTAGTAATCAAACAATCACACGACGAGAATAACAATAATAAGATGAATGAATTGAGCTTGCACACGATTAAACACTTGAACCGTCAGGTACAACTCAAAGACTAGCCGTAAACTCTATGGCATCAAACCATACAAAAGACCAACTCCTAGACTATTTATACTTGCCTGGACCGTAAACATAGTTTGCTGTTTATGGCCGTAAACGTGTTTACGGTCGTGAACAAGACAAAATACAAACGACATGAAAATGCAATTACAGACATAGAACCAAAACAAATCACATGCAAAGCCTAGTCCAAACCATTTACATCGCCCTTCAATCTCCCCCTTGGTTTGGAGCAGGCTTGAATTTAGTCTTTGTCAACAACCAGCACATCGGATCTCCCCATAGCTCCATTCCATATTCGATTGTCGATAATTGTCGCCACCATCCTTGTATATTCCTTTGCAGCAGGCTCAAACAAATCATCAGCAACAATAATCTGATGACTTGTGAGCTTATGGATATCCCGCTCACCAAACTGGAGTAGATCCCTTTTGTCATACAGGCGGATGGAATCATCTTTGAGCTTGATAACAGCAGCATATGATGCTTCATCATACACCCAATAATGCATAGAGTGTAGAGATCCATCAGGACAATTTTGAGGAACAAGGATATGTTTGACTTGAGCAGTAGCAGGCCACATCACCGCTCGAATAGGCTCGCTGGTTTCGGGATCAAAAACACGCTTGTAGACTTCAATAAAAGACTCTGCAGTTTTCATTGATGGAAAACCCTTGGCCACTTGATCTTCCAAGAAAGAGTTGAATTGGCTGGCTTTGGGATTTTTTGACGGATTTGAGAAGGGAGATTTGGATAGCTCAATAAGATCAACCTTGGTAAAGGAGTGGAAATCGTGAGCATCCTTGTATAATTCTTTATTCCCGCTCTTCCTTCTTACCATAAACATGTCCTGCGTGTCATGAAATCCCCACGATATGATTCCTGACCTATCACCATATACGTCTCTGAAATTTTGAGTGCTTAGGTAAGTGAAAGTTATACGAGGCCTATCCCAAGGTGATTTATGATCCACACTTCTTTTGAATAACCATTTATTTTTGTCGGTCGATTTATCAGCAGCTTTCTTCCTTTTAGCACCTTTTGCCTTTGCAGCTCTGGAAGCCAGTTCTGGATCCACTTCAAAACGATCTACAACGATGGGGGATCTGATTGGTGGAGAGGAAATGGGAGCATCAACATTGAGAGCATCTGAAACAGGGGGATCAACATGAGGTTCATCAACAGTTGTCCTGAAATCATCACCAAACCTGCCTTCAAGCTTCTTTTGCAACTCCAGGAGATTTGCAGCCAGACGACCATATTGTGTCTGAAGATCTGCAATTTTCTTTGTCTTCAGAGCATTTTCTTCATTAAGTTCGGCCATTTGAATATTGAGCTCGGTATTTTCAGATTGGAGGTCTATGACCTTGATGACTAGCTCAATATTTCTTTGATCAACTTCTACATTCTTCTGTTTGATGGCATCAAGCTGGCTCTAAAGTCCATGGAGTGAGGGGGATTCATCTCTTGTGTTGTCACCTCCGATGAAGATTCCCTTGCCACGAGGAAGTGGTGTCGAAAATTGTTCTTCAGCTAACAGATGAGTTAGCTTGACTGAGGCATCGTCTTTATTTGGTCTAGGAGATGAGAGATTTGCTTGAAATGAGGAACCACCAACTTCAAATACATTACTGGGACCCTCACTGATGGGTTCAGCTGAGACAATAGCTGGCGTGATTGTTGGTGGAGCTGTAGCACTTTGGGTCGTTGTACCTTGAGTTTCTAACCTCAGTACGAGTCTACGACGTTTGTTAGGAGGAGGAGTGGTTTGAGTGGTGGTGAGATCTTCTTCCATTGGCGTGGATGTAGGTAAACCAGTGTCAAGGGGAGGAATCCCTGACATTGTTACCAAAGGAATTGCGATTTCCGCCGCTGGATTAGAAACAGGAGGAGGGGCTACGAAAACATCTTCTTCTACCCTTGTCTCAGTGGCTACATGAGCAACTTCATTGACATCGTCAAGCAAGTTGTCGAGGTTTATTTCAGACAGAAAGTCGGCATTGCCACCAAAGTTCTGTGGAATATCATCTCTATCAAATCCCGTTAAGTCAACATCCTCATCTTCTTTGTCATCTTTTCTCGAACCCTCATTGTAGTCACTCTAAACTTGAACAAATTGCAATTCGAGTTCATCATCAACTTGAGTCTTTGGAGCAGGAGTCTCGTCATCTTCATGATCGGAAACAATAATGATAAATTCAGTGAACACCTTTTCTGATGAAGTCGGCTCTGATAGAGTCTTCTCAGAAGTTTCATGGGATTCAGAAGACTCATTGATCTCTGCAAATTGTCCAAACTTCACCAAGGGATGTAGACCTTGAAACACCACTTTACCCTTTCGATTTTGTTTGATAAGACCAACTGTGTGAGGGCCTAAGGACTTTGTGTCCATCTTATCACCAGACTTGACCATGTCAGGGAATTGATCATCAATGAAAGCTTGAATGAAACGAGGATACATCAGAAATGCGTCTCTGTTTCCCCGAGTCATGGCACCAATATTCACTAGAAACTCATCAAAGACATATTTTGAGAAGTTAAATTTGTTGTCAGCTGCCAAAGATACGATTGCTCCTATGTTTCTGATTGAGATCTCATCTGCTCCCAATCTCCTTCCTGACACACAGCTAATGAACACGTGAGCCAAGAAGCGCCAGTAAGGAGGCAAGAGCTTTTTCACGGTTGGAGGATAAGATCCCTCATATCCCATCCTTTCTAGAATTTTTGGAATTTTTTCAGCATCAACTTCAGTTGGATAATCAGATTCATCAAGGATCATCAATGTGTCTCTAATATATTGCTCCGAAATCTTGATTTTGCAGTTTTGCACTACAGCTTCAATAATTACTTCTTTATTCTTTTCAGTCATCTTGGTTGATTTCCAGAACTCTTGAATAAGACTTTCATAAATAACAGGATTCACTGTGATCGCATAAGCCAAGCAGCACTCTCGAAGACGGTACATCATGGATATGAAATCTCTGTAGGCTGCAGGTGGATCATCCAACACTATTGCAAGGTTGTGCATCTTAGTTGTCTTAAGATATGCCATTATCTGCACTTAAACAAGCCAAGTAAGAAAACATGATATCTAAATTTGAAATGCTCAAAGTTTTCTTAATTTTTCCCAACAACCAAGACAACAAGAGTTTACGGTGTATAATTTTACGGGGTATGAACATTCTAACACCATAAACTCCGACAGACTTCAAACATAAATTACTCCTATGATTCTAAGTCGATTCGAACAAAAAATTACAAGTTCATGGTCGGAATTGACGTACCTTTGACGTGGACTAAACGATTTTGAGAAAGCTAACACTTGATTTTCGAAGATTAGAGAGAAAAGAGGATCAGTTTACGGTTTTTGAGTGAAGGAGGCGGTAAAGAGGGTTTACTGGGGTAAACTCCCATTTTTATACCTCTTTGACTTTTCAAACCGCATACACTGTAAGATTACCAGTCCAATTTCCAAACAGAATTTCAAAAAATAAAACTTTTTGAGGATTATTAAAATAAAAGTAAAAAAATAAAAAAAAATAAAATTAAAATTAACAAAAAAAAATCGTAATCTCAAAAAATAAAGAAAAAAATTGTCTTTAATTAATAAAAATAAAAAATAAAAATAACCTCAAAAATAAAATAAAAGAAAATTTTAGCTAAAAGATACACGTAAGTAAACTTTTGACTTCATCTTGTGATACTGGGATCAAAGTTGTTAGGCAATCTTTATCCACTTGTCGGTACCTTTCATATTCACATCTTTGTCTGGTCGATCGTCGGTATTGTGGTCCACTTAAACACGAAAAATTGTGACAGATTTAGGACACACTATTTGTTACAAGACAAAGTGAACTTAAGTTCCTAAAAATTATATCTGATCCTAATTTCTTAGATACTATATCTTAAGGACCATTTATCTGACGACGACCAGGGATATTGTTGTCCACCTAAATTGAGCAGCGAGATCTATAGACAATCTGTATGTGTTCAATTTTAAGTGTACTAGAACGTGTTTCCTGCTTCCTGATATGCCCCAGCCATCAAGACCTTCCAGAGTACTCCTTACACCGGGTGAGCAAACAACCATTCAGAGAGAGGATAGATTCAGAATTCTATTACTTATTACTTCAGAGGGGTTGAGAAGAAGAAGGTTGCATATGCTGTGTACCAGGTCGGATTAGATGTCACGCAAAGGAGACAGCATATGGCTAACAGATAAGAGGTATTTCACATATATAACATGCAGAGAAATAGAGTTGCATATGTTGTGTACCAGGTCAGATTGGAAGTCACGCAAAGGAGACAACATATGACTAACAAACGGAAAGAAAGAAAATGATATTCTACAGACCTAATTTATCGGAATTTACCAGTCGCCCCATCCAACCGGAATTAAGGACAGAATCCGCACATCGAGGAAAAGTTAAACCACGGTTCCAAGTACGGGTTCAATTAATGCGACGAGTAGATTCCCATATATATCTCCCTCCTCAACCTATCCGAGCGTCGTATTGTCAAGCTGAACAGATCTAACTAGGTCAAGATTTGTCAAGTCTATAAATTTCCTAAGTTCAATTCTGTCTAGTCAAGTCCATTTAGAATCTTTCGTGCCTACCGACGCATCAAACCAGAGCATAGACCCTTCAACTTTGGGTACGTTACGTAGACTCAGGTTGCCCGTTATCACTTGATAATATCACTTCCCAGTCCTTCAACAGCAAACAAGACTATTAGCGACAATATATTTTTTTAATTTTCTGATTTTTTGATGTTTTTGGATTTTTGAGAGTTTTTCTGAAAAAAAAAACAGAAACAAAATATTTTTGGATTTTTTTTATTTTAATTTCTCCCCCTAAATTTGTGCATGGGAGAGAATGAAATGACTAAAAATGCGCAAATTTAAAAAAAATTAATACTCAAAACGAATCATTTTTAAAAATCCCACAAACACATCCAATCGAGCTTTATGAAAAGGCTTTGTGAACAGGTCCGCCACATTATTGTCAGTGTGAACATGTTCTAACCTGATGAGCGAACGCTCATAACAATCTCGGATAAAATGAATTTTGATGTCAATGTGCTTGGTTTTGGAATGTTGGACTGGATTTTTAGTGATTTGAATAGCAACCTCATTGTCACAATGAATTGGGGTTTCTAGAAAATTCAAACTGTAGTCCAACAACTGATGTTGGATCCATATAACTTGAGAACAACAGGCAGATGCAACAACATATTTCGCTTCTGTTGTTGAGGTAGAGACCGTATGCTGCTTCTTGCACTGCCATGAGACCAATCTATCTCCAAGAAATTGGCATCCTCCTGACGTCGATTTTCTATCAAGCTCACACCCGCCATAGTTGTTGTCTGTAAAAGCATAAAGATCAAATTCTGGATTTTTAAGATACCAAAGGCCCAATTTTGGGCAACCTTTGAGATACCGAAAAATTCATTTAACAGCAATAAGATGAGAAAATTTAGGATTGGCCTGGAAGTGTGCACATTGACAGACTGCAAACATTATGTCTGGACGACTAGCAGTCAAATACATGAGCCAACCGATCATCGATCGATAATACGTCTGATCTACAGATTCGCCTTCAAGATCAGGAGCCAGTAGAGGTCTCTCCGCCATGGTTGTAAGAGCTGTTTTCGCATCTCTGAACCCGAACTTCTCCGTTATATCATCCACATACGTTGCTTGATGAATAAGGATTCTGGTAGAAGATTGTTTGAACTGAAGCCCCAGAAATATGGTCATCTCCACAAGAGAACTCATCTCAAACCTTTTCTTCATTACGGCTTCAAACTCCTTGCAAAGCTGTGGACAAGTTGACCCGAAGATAATGTCCTCAACATAGATCTGAACAAGTATCTGATCATTACCCACATGTTTGATGAACAAGGTTTGATCAATGGTTCCACGAGAGTATCCATGCTCGAGTAAATGCTTTGTGAGAGTTGCATACCATGCTCGAGGAGCTTGATGTAACCCATACAGTGCTTTGTCCAACTTGTAGACACGATTAGGGAACTTTGAGTCAACAAATCCAGGGGGTTTATCAACATAAATTTCTTCCTTCACCTTTCCATACAAGAAGGCAGTCTTGACATCCATTTGGTAAACCGTGAAATTCATGTAAGAAGCTGTCACACCCCAAAACCGAAGGCGGAAACGTTCCGGGGCGGAGGACGTCATGAAATATCGCAACCAATGTACATAGTAAGCATAGTAAACACAAAACATTGCATTACATAGATTCATTACAGTTGTTTGAAAGTAAAGTAATACAAGTTTTGTAGATACATAAGATTAAACAAAAGTAAGACGTAATTTCCATATGCTCTGTCTTCTGCAAAAGAACGCTGGATACTTGTCTAAGGAGAACCTGAGAATACAAGCAGTTTAAAAATTAGCATAAAGCTGGTGAGTTCATAAGTGTTTTGTTTTCTGAAAATGAACATGTTTCCTTTAGTTTTCTGAAAAGTTTGTTATCCAAGAAAATCCCATATTTTCTTATAAGTATAGTTGAGTTATTCGTTTATTGCAATCCGATTATGTACAGTTTGTTATCCCAGGAAAAACCCTTATTTTCCTTAAAAGTAAAGTTTAGTTATCCATTAGTTACACGGTCTAGTTAAGAACAGTTCAGTTATCCCAGGAAAAACCCTTATTTTCCTAAAAGTAAAGTTTAGTTAAAGTTTTGAATTTCTGTTAAATACAACAGTGTATAGTTTAATACATAAAACTATATATTGAAAACCACTGGGAATACCATCTAGTACAACAATAGATATTTTTAATACATAAAAATATTGATTGAAAACCATGGGAATACCATCCCGTACTAGATATAAGATAGTTTTAATACACAAAAACTATAGATTGAAGGCCATGGGATTACCGTCCCGTACTAGATATAAAACCATGGGAATACCATCCCGTACTAGATATAAGATAGTTTTAATACAAAAAAACTATAGATTGAAAGCCATGGGATTACCGTCCCGTACTAGATATAAAGACCATGGGAATACTATCCCGTACTAGATATAAAGACCATGGGAATACCATCCCGTACTAGATATAAATTCTATAGATCAAAGATAGATATGAAAATAAAATCCGTGAATAAACTTATATTAATACGTATTGTGAGTCGGGTAACCATGCTAATACGACAACGAGACCTCCTTGACATTCTTCATGTGTGTTATTTGAGGAAGTTCACGGGAGAAATTCCCGATATAATTCCAATTTCTGAATTGAGAATTGATGAAAACAAGAGGTTAATTGAAGAACCAGAGGCAATTGTTGACCGAAAGACTAAGAAGCTTCGACGCAAGATGGTCGAATTAGTGCTTGTTCGTTGGAAACATTCGAATGGGCCAAATCTCACCTGGGAAACGGAGATTGACATGTTGAGTCGCTATCTGCATTTGTTTGTTGATGTGTGATTCCGGGGACGGAATCATCCTAAGGGGGAGAGAATTGTAACGCCCGCGTTTCCAGGCTAGGCATTTTCGTTGATGTAATAGTCTAGATTAACCTTTGTAACCTGTTTTGAAATAATAGAAGTATATTATTTGAGTATTATGTGTTTTGTGCTTAACTGCATAATTATGTGATTTGATTAATTAAGAATAAAATGAGCGTCAAAATTTAAGTGTAAAATAAACTTGATATCTTTGGATAATGTTGTAGTAGTTGAAACGAGGTTTCCGAATATATAAAGAACGCCCACATCTGACTTCGTATGAGGAAGTTATGATTTTCTGAAGTTTCGACTTAACGGTATGCAGCCCGAAATACTCGCTTTGAGATTGAGCGGTTTTTAGTCGAATCAATCTAAACGAGAATAGAAGATCTTGTTGTTGGCATCGAAGCGATGAAAAGTTAGGCGAGAACGGACGTCAAATGAAGAAGTTATGATTTTATAACGAAGTTTTTATGTCCCGGCCTACTAAAAATAATTAATAAAAATAAAGTCAAAATTAGCCGACGGAGTCTAAACGAAAGTTGTAGAGCGTAGTCTCACCTACGCGTGGATATAAAGAACGTCGAATACGGAGTTCGTATGCATCGTTTTGCGTGCAAGTCCCGAGATCCCGAAGATCCCGAGATCCCGAAGATCCCGAAGATCCCGAGAAGTGCGGTTCTCGAAGATCCCGAAGATCCCGAGAAGTGCGGTTCCCGAGCCGAAACTCTGCCGGCGAGAAGTTCGATTTTTGAAGAGATCTTCCAGATCTGCTGAGGATTACTACTTCTGCAAGTCGTAGTGCTGTCCGATCATCTTCTGATCAAGTGAGTGTGTAGTTACCTTCTTCCAAATACAATAATATGAAGTATTTTAAATAAAATACGTGCTATGTGTGTATATTTGGTTGTGTTATGTGTGAATGTGTATTCACTCTCTTCCATCTCATAGATATGATTTATTCTCTATGAGATATGTGCTATGTGTGTGTGTGCCTCATCTGTTATGTGGATTATGTGTTGATTAAAGCATGCTATACAGGTTTTCAAAACTATGTATAAAAATGTATATTTTATCTACTAATATGTTGGGTATAACATGGGTAGATAGTTGGTGTGTAATAAACAGATGAGAGGCCTCGTTGTTTTTTGATTTAGTCATCTAGCGGAGTTTAGATGACGACCACTGGCTATTCTAGACAGTCTTGTGGAAACATTAGCAGGTTCGCCACCTGTAGGTGTTAATGAACTTGGGTGTTCATTTGCTGTACTCCATCCCCCTCATGGTTGCTTTATTTGACTTATATTGCTGAGGTACCCCCGAAGCATGTGTTGTCGCCCCGATGAAATATTCTTAGACTAGGTCCCTTGTGTTAGCTGTTTTAGGGACATAAAGTGAGAATAACGGGAATGGGTAATTGGGTTATTGTTGGTTGGTGAAAATTAAATATGATTATTTATTGTGGGTTGAAAACCCTATATGCTCACCAGGCTCCCAAGCCTGACCCACTCAGTTTTAATTGTATTACAGGAAGTGGCGCGAGGGCATGAGATGGATGAACCATCAGTTGTTTTGATTGCAAGTCTGTATATGTTTATATTTGTTGAATGACTTGTAATGTATTCGTTTATGCTTATTGGTATGTATCGGAACATGACACCCCGAGTTTTGATTATAATGAAAATACGTTTCTTTTATGAAATGCTTCGGTAAACATTGTTTTATCATGTTTTGTTTTTGGGAACAAATTCCGCAACTCTTTCAAATCAAAAGGATTTACTCTGAAAATATTTTAAAAGCATAAATGAAAATCGGTCTTTTCTGGCCGAGATTTTGGGGATGTCACAGTTGGTATCAGAGCATTAGTTTAAGCGAACTAGGAATTTGTAGGATTTCTAGACTTAAACTTAGAATGCTAAGTGAAGTTTTGAGATGTGTGTCTGTTATATTTTAGACACGAGCACTGCTTATTTTAGGAAAGTTGCCTAAAATGCTTTTATGTGCTAAATGTTATATGTTGCCATATATGATATTACTTGTTCGGATCTATGGTCTGTTGCCGACCGGATCTAGAAACCTTATGTGTGTAGGATTCTAAGCGTACGTCTACGATATTAGAACTAGCATGTAAACGTTTCAGAGTGATAAGGATGATTTGATTATCTACCATGATTGAGGATCTAATTTCACCTTATTCGGTGTGTAGATCAAAATGGTGAGAACAAGAAGTGGAGTTGGAAATGTTGACGAAAACAGGAATCAACCACCAGTGATTGAACAAGTACCTGTCGTAGCAGCAGCACCTGAGCCAATAACCATGGATGGTGTGCAAATGATGATTCAGACGATGTTGGATCGTCAGATGGATGAAACTAGACAGTTGCTTCAACAGAATCGTGAAGAACTGTCAATTCGTGTGGAGGAGCCTGAATTAAATGAAGGGCACTCGGAAGGTGGAAACTTCAGTGGGTCTATTGGTCAAGCCAACCCACCGATAGTTAGGCAAGACAACCGTGATGGAAGGAATGATGGAATGGGATGCAAGTACAAGGATTTTCTAACTTGCAAACCATCGACCTTCAATGGTAAGGAGGATCCGATTGGGGTTATGGATTGGATCTGCGAAATGGAATTGGCCTTTATGACATGTGGCTGCAGAGGCAAGTTGCAGACTATCTATACCGTGCGACAATTCCGAGGTGGTGCCATTCGTTGGTGGAACACTCTAGGGAAGACGTTGAGCCCTAATGAGCCACTGCAATTGTCATGGGCAGAGTTCTTGGTGCAGTTCAAGCGCAAGTTCTGCTCGGCTCAAAATTTGTTGGAGTCGGAGAACAAGTTCCTGACATTGACGAAAGGCAGCATGTCAGTTGATGAATACACCAATAGCTTCACTGATAAGATGGAGTTTGCCTTGCGTATCGTCCCAGACAAGTTGACAAAGGTGGACCGGTATGCAAAGGGACTCCCATGGGAGTACGAGGTGCCAGTACGTCAGGCACTTACTCTAGAGGCAACTATCTGGGCTGCCAAGTCTGTTGAGAACATGATCAAGGGGAGAACCACCGACAAGGTTGATGTTGGTGAGAAAATAAAGTTTGAGGGAACATCTGGTTCCGGTAAAAGAAGCAAATTTTTGAAATCTGATTCGAAAAAGTTTGGAGGTAAAGGAGGCGAAGCAAAGTGGTGTGATAAGTGTAAGAAAAAGCACTTTGGGAAATGTAGCGAGGATGTGACCTGCTACAAGTGTGGAAAGGTTGGACATTTTGCCAATGAATGTCCGAACAACAAAAGGATGTGTTTTGGTTGCAATGAAGAGGGGCATATTTTGAAAGACTGTCCGAAGAAGAAGGAGGCAGCTAGGCCCAACATTCCACCAAAGTCGAAGGCGAGAGCCTTCCAGATGACACTTGAGGCTGCGAAAGATGAAGCTGATGTCGCTTCAGGTACCTCTCTCGTAAATGATTTACCTGCTCAAATTTTGTTTGATTCTGGAGCCAACTACTCCTTTATTTCGCATGAGTTTGGTAGAAAGCTAGCTTTGCCTATTGTTAGACTAGATGATGCTTTATTAGTCGAAGTAGCTAGTGGCAAGTCTGTATTTGTTAGCCATCGTATGAAAGACATCTTAATCGACCTTAATGGGAATAAGTTCCACGAGGAATTATTGCCTATCGAGCTTAATGGTTTCGACATCGTGTTGGGAATGGATTGGCTTAGCGCCAATGATGCCGAAATTTTATGCAAGAAGAAGATAGTTAAAGTAAACCCGTCTGGTAAAGATTCGTTTATGGTGTATGGGGACAAACGCAGAGTGAATTCTGGAATCATTTCTCTAATGAAAGCCAGAAAGTGTTTGACCAAGGGATGTACATCATATTTAGCATTCGTGGTTGATGCTAAGAAAGAAAAGAAGGTGATGCAGAGCATTCCAGTGGTGTGTGATTATCCGGAAGTATTTCCTGAAGATCTTCCTGGATTACCACCTGATAGACAAGTAGAGTTCAGAATAGACTTGTTACCAGGAACCACGCCAATAGCAAAAGCACCTTATCGATTAGCACCGACGGAGATGAAGGAGCTGATGATGCAACTTCAGGAGTTATTGGACAAAGGTTTCATTAGACCTAGTTCATCGCCCTGGGGAGCTCCGGTGTTGTTCGTGAAGAAGAAAGATGGAAGTATGAGAATGTGCATCGATTACAGAGAGCTGAACAAGGCAACAATAAAGAATAGATATCCGTTGCCAAGGATTGATGACCTATTTGATCAATTGCAAGGTTCGAGCTATTTCTCGAAGATCGATCTAAGGTCAGGATATCATCAGCTGAAAGTAAGAGAGCAAGATATCGAGAAGACTGCATTCAGAACTAGATATGGACACTACGAGTTCTTGGTTATGTCGTTTGGACTAACCAATGCTCCGACAGCATTCATGGATTTGATGAATAGGGTTTGTAATCCTTTCCTTGATAAATCCGTGATAGTGTTCATAGACGACATTCTGATTTACTCGAAAAGCCAGGAGGAGCATGGCAGACACTTGCGAGAAGTGTTAGAAGTTTTGAAGCAGGAGAAGCTGTATGCGAAGTTCTCCAAATGTGATTTTTGGATTCGTGAAGTCCAATTCTTGGGTCACGTGGTCAACCAAGAGGGGATAATGGTTGATCCAGAGAAGATCGAAGCTGTGATGAAGTGGGAACAACCGAAAAGTCCCACGGAGGTTCGAAGCTTTTTGGGATTAGCCGGATATTACCGAAGGTTTATCCAAGGTTTTTCCTCGATCGCTACTCCATTGACAGCTTTGACCCACAAAGGAGCTACTTATGCTTGGAGTGATAAGCATAAAGAAGCATTCGAGAAGCTAAAGAAGAAGCTATGCGAGGCACCGATACTTTCTCTACCCGATGGAGTTGAAGACTTTGCTGTTTATAGCGATGCGTCTGGTGTTGGATTGGGTTGTGTTTTGACCCAAAGAGAAAAGGTGATAGCATATGCGTCTCGACAGCTGAAAGAGCATGAAAAGAATTACCCGACTCATGATTTGGAGTTGGCAGCGGTAGTTTTTGCTCTGAAAATATGGAGGCATTACCTCTATGGCACGAAGTGCAAACTTTTTACTGATCATAAGAGTCTCCAATATCTCTTTAATCAGAAGGAATTGAATATGAGGCAACGACGCTGGCTAGAATTACTTAAAGACTACGACTGCAAGATACTTTACCACCCCGGTAAAGCTAATGTTGTTGCTGATGCTCTCAGTCGGAAGGTCAATCTTGAAAGGAAGAGGCCAAGAGCGTTGAGAATTGAAGTTGTCTCGACCATTGTGGAAAGTATAAAGAAAGCTCAAGAGGAAGCTTCTGAAAAGAATGACCGAAAGGAGGAATGTTTGGGCAAAACGTTGGTGTTTGGTACAAACGGTCATGGACTGAAGGTATTCCAAGATCGTATTTGGGTACCTAAGTCAGGAGGAATTAGGGATCTTCTGATGGAAGAAGCTCACAAAACCATGTACTCAATTCATCCTGGTAGCACTAAAATGTATAGGGACCTGAAACCCTACTACTGGTGGCCGACGATGAAGTCTGATGTTGTAAAGTATTTGGCTGAGTGTGTGACTTGTGCGAGAGTCAAGACACAACATCAGAAACCTTACGGGAGTTTAGAACCATTTCCTGTGCCTATGGGTAAGTGGGAAGACATTGCTATGGATTTTGTCACTAAAATGCCCCGAACAAAGAATGGTCACGACATGATTTGGGTGGTCGTTGATCGATTCACTAAGAGTGCACATTTCATAGCAGCCAAGGAGAAATGGTCTATGGAGAAGCTTGCAAATTCTTACGTGAAGGAAATTGTGAGGCTTCACAGTGTTCCGTTAACGATTGTGTCGGATCGTGATAGTCGTTTCACCTCGAGGTTTTGGAAAAGTCTATAAGAGGAAATGGGTACCAAGTTATGTTTAAGTACAGCTTACCATCCGTAGAATGATGGTCAGAGTGAAAGAACAATACAAACACTTGAAGATATGCTGAGAGCATGTACCCTGGAATTCCTAGGTAACTGGGATGAACATTTACCTTTGGTAGAATTTTCCTACAATAATAGTTTCCACTCGAGCATAAAGATGGCACCTTATCAAGCTTTGTACGGACAGAAATGCCGTACGCCGTCTTGTTGGCTTGAGGCTGGAGAAAAGCAGTTTATGGGTCCCGAGTTGGTCCATCAAACCGTTGAAAAGTTGAAAATAATTAGAGAAAAAATGTTAGCAGCTCAAGATCGTCAAAAGAGCTATGCTGACAAGAAGCGAAGGCCAATGACCTTCGAAGTTGGAGATTCGGTTTTGCTTAAAGTCTTGCCATGGAAGGGACTTATAAGATTTGGTAAAAGGAGAAAGTTGAGTCCAAGGTTTATTGGACCATTTAAAGTTCTTCAGAGGATAGGGAACCAAGCTTACAAGCTTGAACTACCAGAGGAACTGAATGGAATTCACAACACTTTTCATGTGTGTTATTTGAGGAAGTTCACGGGAGAAGTTCCCGATATAATTCCAATTTCTGAATTGAGAATTGATGAAAACAAGAGGTTAATTGAAGAACCAGAGGCAATTGTTGACCGAAAGACTAAGAAGCTTCGACGCAAGATGGTCGAATTAGTGCTTGTTCGTTGGAAACATTCGAATGGGCCAAATCTCACCTGGAAAACGGAGAGTGACATGTTGAGTCGCTATCTGCATTTGTTTGTTGATGTGTGATTCCGGGGTCGGAATCATCCTAAGGGGGAGAGAATTGTAACGCCCGCGTTTCCAGGCTAGGCATTTTCGTTGATGTAATAGTCTAGATTAACCTTTGTAACCCGTTTTGAAATAATAGAAGTATATTATTTGAGTATTATGTGTTTTGTGCTTAACTGCTTAATTATGTGATTTGATTAATTAAGAATAAAATGAGCGTCAAAATTTAAGTGTAAAATAAACTTGATATCTTTGGATAATGTTGTAGTAGTTGAAACGAGGTTTCCGAATATATAAAGAACGCCCAAATCTGACTTCGTATGAGGAAGTTATGATTTTCTGAAGTTTCGACTTAACGGTATGCAGCCCGAAATACTCGCTTTGAGATTGAGCGGTTTTTAGTCGAATCAATCTAAACGAGAATAGAAGATCTCGTTGTTGGTATCGAAGCGATGAAAAGTTAGGCGAGAACGGACGTCAAATGAAGAAGTTATGATTTTATAACGAAGTTCTTATGTCCCGGCCTACTAAAAATAATTAATAAAAATAAAGTCAAAATTAGCCGACGGAGTCTAAACGAAAGTTGTAAAGCTTAGTCTCACCTACGCGTGGATATAAAGAACGTCGAAAACGGAGTTCGTATGAAGAAGATATGAATTTCTGAAGTTTATTAAATAATTAATATTTAAAATTAATTATAAAATCCGGTATTATCCGAAGGGGAATCATCGGACTCATCCGAAGTACGCCCAGCGTACAGCGAAGCGTGACGTCCCTCGCACTCGAGTTCTTCGGATGACGCATGCCATGACGATTCGGACGCGTACGCCCCGCGTACTGCTGTACGCCCAGCGTACTCCGAGGCTCCAGCCTCCTATAAATAGGATGCGAGGGCAGCCGACTTATTTGCTCTTTTTCTCTCTTCTCTCTCCCGTTTTGCATCATTTTGCGTGCCAGAAGTACCCCGAAGTCCCGGTATTATTCCCGAGCCCCGAAGCAAGTCCCGAGGTCCTGAAGATCCTGAGAAGTAAGATTCCCGAGCCGAAGCTCTGCCCGCGAGAAGTTCGATTTTTGTGGAGATCTTCCAGATCTACCGAAGAATACTACTTCTGTAAGCCGTAGTGCTGTCCGATCATCTTCTGATCGAGTGAGTGTGTGGTTACTTTGTTCTAACGCATAATTATGAAGTATTTTATACGAAATACGTGTTATGTGTATAATTTTGTGGTTATGTGTGTGAATGTGTATTCACTTTCTTTTATCTCATAGATATGATTCATTCTCTATGAAACACGTGTTATGTGTGTGTGCCTCATCTGTTACGTGGAATATGTATTTATTAAAGCATGCTATACAGGTTTTTAAACTATGTATAAAAATATATATTTTTATCTACTAATATGTTGGGTAGAACATGGGTAGATAGTTGGTGTGTAATAAACAAATGAGAGGCCTCGTTGTTGTTTTGATTCAGTCATCTAGCGGAGTTTAGATGACGACCACAGACTTTTCTAGACAGTCATGTGGAACGCTAGCAGGTTCGCCACCTGTAGGTGTTAATGAACTTGGGTGTTCATTCGCTGTACTCCATCCCCCTCATGGTTGCCTTATTTGACTTATATTGCTGAGGAACCCCCGAAGCATGTGTTGTCGCCCCGATGAAATATTCTTAGACTAGGTCCCTTGTGTTAGTTATTTTAGGGTCATAAAGTGAGAATAACGGGAATGGGTAATTGGGTTATTGTTGGTTGGTGGAAATTAAATATGATTATTTATTGTGGGTTGAAAACCCTATATGCTCACCAGGCTCCCAAGCCCGACCCACTCAGTTTTATTTGTATTACAGGAAGTGGCGCAAGGGCATAAGATGGATGAACCATCAAGTTGTTTTGTTTACAAGTCTGTATATGTATATATTTGTTGAATGACTTGTAATGTTATCGTTTATGCTTTATGGTCTGTATCGGAACATGACATCCCGAGTTTTGATTATATAATGAAAATACATTTCTTTTATGAAATGCTTTGGTAAACATTGTTTTATCACGTTTTGTTTTCGGGAACAAATTCTGCAACTCTTTCAAATCAAAAGGATTTACTCTGAAATTATTTAAAAAGCATAAATGAAAATCGGTCTTTTCTGGCCGAGATTTTGGGGATATCACAATTCCCCCCTGAAAACGTTGAAAAACACGGAAAAAGGTGTAGGGGTATGAACTCACCGGACGAGGAATGTAGTGGCTAGGATGCTAAACGTTAGTTCGGGGCTTGAACACGTGCGAGGTTCCTATGTAATATGAAATGATACACAATTTTATCTAATTAGATTTTGAACCACTAATTAGATAAGATTATACACTCCAAGACGCGAAAACACTTCAAAATAAGTGTTTGGAGTGACCCGGGTGACATCTAAGGATGTATATGGATTGGAAATGGAGTTTACTCTTCAATAGTAAACTCATAAGATAGTTTACAGCCCTAATGACCCACTCCCCATGAGTTTACGGCCGTAAACTCATGGTGGGGGTGTTCTTGGTTGCTAAATAGCCTTATAACTCATGAGAGGTGATGCTAGAGTTGGTTTTGTTGGGCTGAAGATAATTTTGATGTTGCGTCTTTTGGGCTCGTTAGTTTAGCCTTGAATTCTCCGGTTTGGGCCTGTCCAACCGAGAGCCTGTTATGTATTGTATATAAGTTAATGCTTGCATGCATATTAGGTAAACGTTTTAGAGATTATCGATATAGCGATTCATACAGAGTACAATATTTTCTTTAATCGTTCTTGTAATCTTTTAATCCTCTACAGTTGATGTTCTTAATCGAGCTCTTCTGAGGATTTTATTTAATCATTCGACACGTTTGATTCAAGCTGCTTTGTTCTTATTATTGCGTTTTTACTGTTTCATATTCATATACTTGTTCAAGATCTAATCGATCTTCATAGATTAAAAGTTGTTTTAATCCCATCAATTGGTATCAGAGCAGGAGGCTGTGTAATCGATACACATCTTTTCTGTGAAAAAGATTTCCGTTAGGGTTTTCCGCAATCATCGATATTTATTGAGCCGTCATCTTAATTGACATATCTTAATATTTATTGTTTTGCCCTAATCTGCTTTATTACAAGTCTGATCTTTGAACAGGTTTTTACGATCATAATGGACGCAACGCAATCAAACCCTATTAATATTTCCAACAGCATTGGTTCGACGACAAAGATTCCAATCTTATACACCCATGACTATGAAGTATGGGCGCATCATTTTGAAGATTACATGATTGGATCGGAGGACAATGGTTATCTCATATGGGAAGCCATCATCAATGGACCGTTTTCTCATTCTGCTACATCCAGAATCATCAAGACACAAAAAGAGTACAACGATCTGCTTAAGGACGTGAAGGATATTGCACAAGACGAGAAAGACAAATTCCAGTGTAATATTAAGGCGTTAAGGTTGATCAGATTCGCCCTTCAGTCAGACACATTCAGACTGGTCAGCTCATGTACTGCGGCGAAGGAAGTATGGGATAGACTTCGCGAACTGTATTCCACAGATGAAGATCTTGAACATTCTATCCAAACCTTGCTTCTATCTGAGTTTGGAGAATTCAGGCAAGGGGCCGAAGAAACGGTGACCCAGACGTTTGATCGCTTCAATCATCTTCTCAGCAAGATGATTAAACATGACATTGAAAGAAAGCTTATCGAACAGAAGGTTACTTTCTTGAACGGACTAAGGTCTGAGTGGAGAGCAGTGGTTTCCACAGTCAAAGCCCATGAGTAGTTTAAATCATACTCTTTGGCGAAACTGGTGGTTATTCTAAAGTCTCAAGAGAAGATTGTGGTACAAGAGAAGAACGTTGTTTCTAGTCTTGGTTCGTTGGCCCTCATATCTAAAAGTAAAGCTGTGATGGAGGATGAAGAGCTTAACTTGGAAGAATATGACCTCACGTCTGAGGATTATGCCATGATGGTGTCCAATCCTAAGAGGTTCATAAAGAAGAGATTCCCCAGCAACAAAAACCGAAACTGGCAGGGGAGTTACAGCTCTGAAAAAGTGAACAATGAACCGAAGGCTGAGGAGCCCAAGAAGGAACCGAAGGCAGATGGCGATTCCGGAGTAAGCTGTTTCTACTGTGGTGGCAAGAACCACTATGCTAAGGACTGTGTTCTTAAGAAGATGGCTGAAAAGGACGATGGAAATGATGAGGAAGCCGTGCTGCAGAAGAGATTGGATGAGTTGAGAAAGAAGAAGTCTACAGCTAACCCTTCTATTAATGCTCTTATTGTGCAGGGTTCGGTTAATGACGATGAGTTCGGTAGCACAGAAGTTTGGTCTACTGACTCAGAAGATGAAGAAGTGAGAAAGCCTACCCATGGAAAGGCGTATGTGGCTAAGGAGGAAAGCAGTGGAGGAAAATGCTTCATGGTGACTGACGTATCACAAATGAGGGGATACAACACCGATGGAGGAAGCGATGGACCGAAGGTACAGGAGGATATGTGCTTTACGGCCAAACCACTCAGCCAGCAGTTCAATGAGCTCGATGAACTGATAAAGAAGGTACAATCTGTTTTTATTTCATCTAAAGTACCACCATCCTCATATGAGAAAGAACTAAAAAATGTTAATACAAGAATTTCTCATTTAGATAGTAGTTTAACTCAAACTCGAGTCACCAATTCTAACCTGATTGATCAATTAAGCAGGGTGGCGTCGAAGAGTGAGGAGCGGCGAATGTGGATTGAGTTAAAAGAGTCGGAATTAGTTAAAGTCAAAGACGAAAACATTTATTTGCAGAGAGACAATTTAAAATTGTTAAAACAACGAAATGTTTTTTGTTTAATTGCTAAACGTTTATATTCCAATATTACTTAACTTCACTTAGACTGTGAGATAGGCCAAAAGATCCATCGCATGATTTTGCCCTTCCTAGAGTTTAAGGAGGATGAAATCAATGCCGAAGCCTACAATTGTAAGAGTGTGATATCGTCTGATGATGTCAACCCAACCTATATGTATGGACTGGACAAAATTGAGTCCTTCATCAAATCCAAAGACCACAAGGACATGCTCAAAAATCTTTTGGACGAAAATGACAGACTTAAACTGAGAACCGAAACCATGCAAAAATTTGACTCTCTAAACGCCACCGTAAGCTCAGAAAATAAAATCGATGTTGAAAATGCATCTAAGCTTAACGAGGACGAAAACATGAGTGAAATTTCTGTAGAGGATACGGTTGACTGCTCAGAATTTGTTAAAAGCGAATCTGAAAACCACAAAAATCTTATTTCTGAAAATTCTGTGGAATTCGCAAGATTGTCCCAACAAAAGTCCCCGAAATTAGTAGAAAAAGCTGTTGTGTATCAAAAGGTCAGGACCACTCCGAATCAGGTATACAAGGTGACTGGAGTAACCGAACATCAAACAGCTGAACTCACAGCTATTGTTAACGAAGACAATGCTGATGGCTGTGATGAGTACTTCTGGGAAGCTCTTATTGATAATGCAAACGAAACTGTTGGCTTGTCTGAAAGAACCTCCTGGATGAGCAAAGGAAGATACATCCCTGAACCATTAAATAAGCCGGATAACTTCTATGAGCCAAGTATCAGTTGTACGAAAGATATTCCTCAGGAGAATGATCATTCAGCAAAAGAAGACATTCCCTCTACTCCAACAGCTCAAACTGAAACTTCATCAGATATTCCTTCCACTTCCTCAGTGCAAACTGAATCCTCTTCGGATATTCCCTCTGCTCCCTCGGCTCAAAGTAAAACTTCTGAAGTTCAAAAGGAACCAGCCAAGGTGACAACAAAAACGAAAGTGAACGTTCATCATCAACCTAAGCAGATGAGGGATAAGAAGATAGAAAGGAACCAAAGATACAGGAAAAACCTTTCTGAAAGGAAACAATTCTGGCACTCCCAGAATGCATACTATTCACACAAAGACAAGAATCTGAAGTATGAAAACAATCCTATAAGAAAGCCTGAAAGTTCCAACAACCGAAAGCCAAGGTTCGGTTCACAAGAAAACACCAACCGAAAGCCAAGGTTCGGTTCACAAGAAGATACCAATCGAAGGCAAAGGTTCGGTTCTGAAAAGGACTTCAACCGAAACCAAAGGTTCGGTTCCAAGAACAACTCCAACCAAACGCAGAGGTTCAGTTCGGAAGTCAAAGGAGAACGAGACTCTAAGGTCAGTCCCTCCAATGATCAAAAGCAAAAGAGTCACCTAGAGTCATCAGCCAGGAAGTCCTCTCCATCCAAAACCTCTCATTCTAACTCTTCTCGTTCTTCTAATTCTTCTACTTCCACAAATTCCTCTCCATCTTGCTCTAAAGCTAATCCCGCTTGTTCTCAAAAACCTCATTCATCAGCTGAACAGAAGGGAAAGCAGAAGGTCGATGAATCCAAACCAGAGTCCAAAACGAACACACCCAATCCTAACAAAATAAAAGTCTTTACCATTAAAAAGAAAGATGAAACAACTCTAATAAAACGAACATATCTAGTTGACATCTCTCTTACTATTCCCGTTCCCATGAAAAGCTCACATGGACCCAAGAAACTTTGGGTTCCTAAATCTGCTTAATTTTTGCAGGTTATAAGTGACGAGCAGTTTGACGAAGAATGGTACATCGATAGTGGCTGCTCGCGTCACATGACAGGGAGGAAAGAGGAGCTCAGGGAATACAGATCTCTTGCAAATGGTGGCAACGTTAAGTTTGGAAATAACTCTTTCGGCACCATAAAGGGATACGGGATGATAACGAATGGTGACTTTACAATAAGGAAGGTGGCTTATGTAGAAGGACTCCAACACAACCTCATCAGTGTATCTCAGCTTGTTGGAGGTACAGGTCTCAAAGTCTCATTTGATGATGAAGGTTCTGAAATCATAGAGAAAAAGACAAAGAAAGTGATTCTAAAGTCAGAGCGAAAGGGTGAAATGTTTCCTCTGAACATGAAACCCATCAAAGGAAACCCAGCCATATGTCTGTTATCAAAAGCTCAATCCGACGAAAGCTGGTTGTGGCACAGAAGACTCTCTCATCTCAATTTCAAAGATATCAACCGACTTGTCACTGGAGGTCATGTTAGGGGTCTTCCATTGCTCAAGTTCGACAGAGAGCATTTGTGTGCTGCATGCGAAATGGGAAAACAGAGTCGTCAAAGTCACCCATCTGTAATCAACACAAAAGTTGTTGAACCACTCGAATTGCTTCATATCGATTTGTGTGGTCCCTCATCTATCGAAAGCATCGGTGGTAGCAAGTATATTCTTGTTATCGTTGATGACTTTTCACGATTTACATGGGTGTTCTTTCTAAAGCTCAAATATGAAGCGACTCAAAAGCTGAAAGTGTTTATCAAGCAAATTGAAGTCCAGCTTAAGAAGGTCGTTCGCAATATCAGGAGCGACAATGGTCTTGAATTCAAGAACAGGGAGTTTGAAGAGTTTCTTGCAGAAAAGGGAATTAGTCACAATTTCTCAGCTCCCTACACACCACAACAGAACGGAATAGTCGAAAGACGAAACCGATCCTTGTGTGAAGCTGCCCGAACTATGCTAAGTTTCACTTCCTTACCTCTTTATTTTTGGGCTGACGCTATTTCTGCTGCTTGTTATACACAGAACAGGTCCTATCTCAATAAGCGATTCACGCTCACACCATATGAGATAATAAATAACAGAAAACCCAATGTGAAATTTTTCCATGTGTTTGGCTCAAGGTGTTTCATCTTTAACTCTAAAGAACACCGCAACAAGTTTGATGTCAAAGCCGACGAGGGAATCTTTCTGGGTTACTCACTCACATCCAAGGTGTACAGGGTCCTAAACAAACGTTCAAGAAGGATTGAAGAGACATACTATGTGACCTTTGACGATAGCTATGTCAAGAAGCTACAGGCCATAGAAGACACTGCCGGGGAAATCTTTCCTCAAACTGGCCAAGTCACAGTCTCGATCGCCAATTTATACGAGAAATTTATGGAACTCTTTGACGAACCGGAAAAAGCTTCTCTCTCAGAAGCAGGTGCAGCTGACAACAAAGTTGATCATATGAAGCAGATTGTCGAAGATCCTGCAAGAAGAATGCATGAAGGAGAATCGCCTACTGATGAATCTCCATCCATCAATGCTTCAGTCGAGGGGGAGCCAAGTTCTCATGTCGAGGGGGAGCCAAGCTCACAAGTCCAGGGGGAGCCAAACTCTACATCTTCAACCGAAGGTCCTTCACCAACCGAAGATGCCCCTCCAAACGAAGGTGCTTCAACGTCTGAAAGTCCAGCACCACAAGAAACCCCTGAACCTCATGTTTCTCAAGACTCATCAATTGAGGGGGAGCATGATGATATGACGCTTGATTACGATAGCCAATCTGAGCCAGAAGAGATGATCAACGCTGAACTAGATCCAACCTTCGATCCGAATTACCCTCCTCTTACCAAATGGACCAGAGATCATCCTATCTCTCAAGTAGTTGGTGATGTATCTGAAAAAGTTCTAACCCGATCTCAACTGAAGGCAAAACAGACATCCTTATTTTCAAAGGTTGAGTTTTGTATGTTTAACTCATTCGTATCAAAAATTGAACCGAAGACAGTGAACACTGCCCTCGATCACTCTGATTGGGTTCAAGCAATGCAAGACGAACTGAACGAGTTTGAAAGGAATAAAGTCTGGCGCCTCATTCCAACTCCTCCACATGCTTCGGTTGTTGGTCTCAAATGGGTTTTTAGGAACAAAATGGACAAGGAAGGTAATGTCATAAGGAACAAGGCTCGTCTGGTGGTCAAGGGATACTGTCAGGAGGAAGGAATAGATTACGAAGAGACGTTCGCTCCAGTAGCTAGGCTAGAATCTGTTAGAATATTTCTGGCCTATGCTGCTCACAAAAACTTTGAGGTCTTCCAAATGGACGTCAAGTGTGCATTTCTCAATGGAGAACTCGAAGAAACTCTATATGTGGAGCAACCTCCTGGGTTCGTGAACGAAAAGTATCCAAATCATTGCTATATTCTGGATAAAGCTGTGTACGGCCTCAAACAAGCTCCGAGAGCCTGGTATGAAACGCTTACAAAATTTTTAAAGATGTCTAAATTCAAACAAGGTTCGGTTGACCCAACCTTCTTTCGCAAAAAGGAAGGTAACCACCTTATGATAGTTCAAATTTATGTCGATGACATCATCTTTGGCTCCACGAATCCTAGCTTAACAGCTGAATTCAGAAAGTTGATGGAGACTAAGTTTGAAATGAGCTCAATGGGTCCTATTAATTTTTTCCTTGGTTTAAATATAAGACAGGGACCCGAAGGCATCTTTATCAATCAGGAAGCTTACACGAAGACTCTCCTAGCGGAATTTGGAATGATGGGCGACTCAAAAGTCAAAGTCCCAATGGCATTCGGCACCAAGCTTACCCCTTCACTAGATAAACCGGCTGTCGATATCACGCTCTATCGTCAAATGATAGGCTCACTGATGTATTTAACTGCTAGCAGGCCTGATATCATGTTTTCTGTGTGTTATTGTGCTCGATTTCAGGCTAACCCACGCGAACCTCACATGCTGGCGGTAAAGAACATCCTACGCTATCTCAAGCGAACCACCTCCTTAGGTCTATGGTATCCATCCAATTCAGGCTTCTTCGTTTAAGCCTATTCTGATGCTGACCTTGGAGGATGTGGACTCGACCGTAAAAGCACAACTGGTGGCTGTCAATTTCTTGATGGGAAGTTGGTCAGCTGGCAATCCAAGAAACAAACGTGTGTGTCGCTGTCTACTGCCGAAGCGGAATACATTGCCGCTGCATCCTGCACATCCCAAGTGATTTGGATCCAGAGTCAACTTCGAGACTATGGACTCAATATGAAGAAGATCCCACTATATTGTGACTCTGAAAGTGCAATTAGGATCTGTCATAACCCAGTGCAACATTCTAAAACCAAACACATAGCACTGAGGTATCACTTCATCAAAGATCATGTGGAAGATGGAAATGTCGAAGTTCACTTCGTAAGAACCACTGATCAACTGGCTGACGTCTTTACCAAAGCTCTTCCAGAAACATCATTCAATAAAATATTGCAAGGGCTAGGTATGATGGAATCAGAGTCAGTACCTCACACTACCTCTCAATCTCAAACGTAAGAAGCGAAACCAACCGAAAGTTCGGGTTCGGTTCAACCATCTGACTCGCTCATTACTTCAAAGGTAGTTTTTCTGAGTTGTATATTTTCTTTGTACAAAATTTGTTTTTCTTTGTGTAAAAAGTTTTTCCAAATTGCATATCTAAACTCCTTGGTTTCTTAAAATTTTCCAAAACCGAAACCTCCAGAAGGTTCGGGTTCGGTTTTCCAAAATTTTCCTGAACCGAAACCAACCGAAGGTTCGGGTTCGATTTTCCAAAATTTTCTTGCACCGAAACCAACCGAAGGTTCGGGTTCGGTTTTTCAAAATTTCCCTGAACCGAAACCAACCGAACGCTCGGGTTCGGTTTTTCAACTTTTTCCCAACCGAAACCAACCGAACGTTCGGGTTCGGTTTTTCAATTTTCTCCAAAGTTTTTTTTTAATCGTATTTTTTTTTAACTCTTTTATAATTTTTTAATTTTTTTTAAATTTTATTTTTATTTTTTTTAAATATCAAAACTCCAAAAATATTTTATTTTTTTGTGTGTGCTCATTTGTTTATGGGGATATATTTGATGACTTACTTAAGTGTCCCTAGAAGCATGCTACTGTATGTGTCCCAAGCCTCATAAGATTTTGAATAATAGCCTTCATGACCTGGTATACACAAACCTTGTCTTCCCAATAAGGCTAACATATTTATTCTAATCGTGAGCTACCTCACTCTTTTCTCACATGAGTTAAGAGTTTCCTGCTTGGTCCTTATGTTCGCAGCAGAGGTACTATGTTTTCTTACACCATCCCCATTACCCTTCTCCATTACATTCGTTTCATCAACGTAACCCTTGAGACTCTCAGAAACTACCACTGAGGTTTATGGTTACACAACATCTGTGTTTATGATCTTAGTTTCGTGCCACTACGAGCTGAGTGAAACCCAAAATTCAACACCAACGAATTGACGGTGACCAATTAATTTGATCAAGATTTCACCAATGAATTGACAAATGTACCCTCATGAAATCTCAATTTTTCTTTTGAGTGATTCCCATGAAATTGTTACACACCATAACATTTCTTCCCAAGGAATCCAGTTTTAAATTTTCATATGCGATTTCATATTAATCAAAGCCAAAACAAAATCAACTCCA
This sequence comes from Lactuca sativa, assembly GCF_002870075.4. Classification (NCBI taxonomy): domain Eukaryota; kingdom Viridiplantae; phylum Streptophyta; class Magnoliopsida; order Asterales; family Asteraceae; genus Lactuca; species Lactuca sativa. Next base: position 203,285,112 of record NC_056629.2, on the reverse strand, counting down.
ACCTACTTGTTCAACAGACTACACCGGTCTCACAAGTACTTTGTTCACTTTCTTTCTTATCTCAAGAATAGAATTGATGAATCAAAGCGAAACCACCCTTAATTAGCCTTATTAAAAGAAGCCTTTCAACATTTATTAATAAATGTTTGATCGTAATTCAACGGGATTCCACACTAACACTTTGAGGTCTCTCTTGACCTTGAAGGAAGAGATTCGTGCCCGGGATCATCAGTTTCGTGTCATTATTGACATCACAGATTATCCTAAAAAGAGTTGCTTTATTTCTTTTTCTTTTACACTCTTTGCACGAAAATCCTAGATTTTCCAAAATTCCGTTACTAATTATTTTACAGGCTGGATTATTACTGGATGGTTAATAATGAAGTTGTGGTCAAAAATTAGTCACGTGGGTCATTAATTGAAAACAGCCGTTTAAAAGGGGATAAGACAAAAAGTTGTTGACTCGGCGGGAGTTAAAAGGATAGAAATTCAAACGACGGTAAAAAGGAGGGCGCGTGAATTTGAAACGGCCGCGCTTTTTCTGGCACTTAAAGGACGCGTGTGCGATATTGAAGCGTCCTCACTCTGGCATTGGAGGCGCGTGTGGAAATGGAAACGGTTCCTTTCTCTGAACCGGCGCTTATTGGGCGGCGTAATCCTAGGAATCTGACACTCTCTCTCCTACGTGATCATCGCACGCCCCAACTGTCACCGATCAATCACTCAAAAACCCGCTTCGTATTTCCATAAGAGATTTGAAACGATTTTTCTCTCTCCTATCACCCACTATAAAAAGCCATTAACACCACCTTTTACCTCTTTACTGCCTCCATAATTTCCAAACCAAAATCACTCCCAAACACTCTCCCGTTCATCTTCTTCTCCAAACCTGCAACAATGGCTGAGTCTTCTTCTGTTCATGCAACTTCTCAGATTCTTCCCATCCGGCCCCAACAATGCCTAGTCATTGATCTGAACCCACTGGCGTATGATTCCTACATGTCGCCGGTCATAGAATGCCTCAAGTACTCCCATCTTGCTCCTGCACTGTCACGGATTGAAACGGTGCCAATGGTGGTCTTATCTCAGGTCTATGCGACGGCTTACTACGACAAAGCCGTCGACAAGGTATTCTTTGAAGTGGCAGAACACAAGACCTCGATTTCTCGCCCCCGTTTCTGCACTATGTTAGGGTTTACTGCTGACCCATCGTGGGTTAACCCGGAGACGATTCCGGTTGGGATGTTGTACAGCATGTTTTACAACATGGGCTACACAGAGGTTCTCACCTCCGTCGCCAAGTTTAAGAAGTCCTGCCTACCGCCCCAGTGGAATGGGTTATTTACAGTTCTCTTCAAGGGACTGTCAGAGAGGAGCTCAGGATCTGACAGTGCAAGTCGTCTTTTCCTTTCGATAATGTATGGGGTGTACAATGGGATAAACCTGGACTATGGGTTTGTCCTTTGGCAACAACTGATTCAGAGCCTCTCTTCCTCTTCCCGACACTCTGAGGTGTCGTTGGCCCGGTTCTGGATCTTGATCACAAGATGGGCCATGGACAAGTTCAATGTTCCAACAGCCGATGGTGCATCGATGTCTTCTATTGGTACGTTTCATACCAAGAAGATCATCGTATCCGATGCATCAAAATTCTCATTCATTGGATCTATCCCGGAGTCGATGTATGCCGATGTGCCCGCCGATAGCAGACTGATCAGGACGATCAAGGAGTTTAGGCCAACTGGTCCGAGGGAACTGACACCGGACATGCTGCGATCGATTCATGATGCCGATAAACCTGTGGCCAGGGGCAAAAAGGCAGAGAAGGGGAAGCAAGTGTCCAAAGCTCCAAAGGGACCTTCTCCCAAGAAGCGAAAACAACCAAAGGCTGCCTCATCCCCACAGCCGAAAAGGAGGAAGACCCAACATAAGCGAAAGCTCGTTATTCCCTCCTCTTCTAGCGAATCCGAAGGTGGGAGTTCGGACTCTGAAGGATCACAAGGAGACGAATCTCCTCAACGAGGCAACACACCACCTCGGTCCCCAACCCCAGAGATGGAACTTCATCAATCCCCAGTTCCTTCACCTCCACCCACAATTCCTATTTCCATTCCCACCATAAACCCCACTATTCCCCCAACCTCATTCCCTATACCTCCACCTATATTCACCACATCCACCGAAACACCACCAGTTACCGAAACCCCTCTTGTAACCGAACCACCATAAACTCAAACACATACAACCGACCCTACCCATACACAACCACCACCCGAAACTAACCCCCCACCCACTCAACCTGCACCAACCAAACCCATAACACCCCCAGCTTCACCACCACCTCAATCTCCAGAAGACGCCTCCGATGGCGACGATCAGTACCTTGGTGGTGATCACATGAACTTCGATTCGGTCTACTATAGTCCGTTTCAAGTTCAGAGTGATGAGGAGGATGATGCTCCTGTGACAAAGAAGCATCTTCACGAGCTTAACGAGAAGGTTGATCAACTTCTCGCCTCCTCTTCCAATCAGCAGTCATCTTTGTCTGAAGCTGCCCTTCAGAAGATCGTTGATGCCTTCTCCAGGGCTCAACATGATTCCGTGGCCTCAGCAACTGCTGCTATAGACGCCTCCACCCGAGCCTGTGAGGCAGCGACCGAAAAAGTCGATAAACTATTCAATGACGCTTCTGTCCTGCTGCAGTCCTTGCAGGAGAGCGCCGAAGCCACTAAGACGACTCTGGAACCAGTTGTTCAACAATTGGCCAAGTTTGTCTCGACGGAGCTGTCTTCGTTCGCTACTCTCAGACAACATCTTAGCGACGACAACTCGGCACTTCGTGCCTCCATCGATGCCCGCCTGGCAAAGCTACAAGAGGATCTTGCGGCAGAAAATTCTCTGATGGACGTCTTGGCGAATAAGACTACCGCCCTTAAGGTCAAGAGCACGCAACTTTCCAACTCCCAGCAACAATTAGAAGCTCTTCGATCCGAGAGGGAGGTCATAAAGACGTGTGTTTCGGATGTCCACGCAGCTCTATCAAACATCCTGGAAGCACACGACCCCATCCTTAACCACTCAGTGAGGCGTACCCTCGCTGAAAAACTCTCTCCGGCCATGGACCTTTTAAGCAAAATTGAAGGCCTACCGAGTTTCGTGTCCATTCCGAAACAAGGGGGAGATGAGAAGAAAGGATCGAAACCACCTCCTTCCTCCAAAGCTACTCACACAACCGAACAAACCCCAACTGGTCATACCTCGGGTTCAGGTGTGAAGAACAAGGGCAAAAATATAGCTGAGGGAGGAGATGAAGATGAAGATGAAGATGGAGACAAGGAGACCATTGCTGACATGTTAAAAAGAAAGAACAGTCGCAATACTGAAGACGATGCCATCCGTGTGGCGCGTGAGGCTGAAGAAGCCGAACGAAAGCAAAAAGAAGCCCACGATCTCCTTGAGAGCCGAAAGTTGCTCTTCCCTGCCTGGACCAGGGATCGTATGATAAAAGAGGCCATAGAGACTCCATGCATACTATGGCTCGAGCCGGTGATATCATTCGACTGCAACAACTCTATCGATTCGCAGTTTGATATGCCGCTGACTCGAAAGGCGTTCATCTTCCATGCCTTCTCTAACATTTTTGAAGTCCCGCATCCGAACGATGAGCTTGACAGGGAGCTCATTGACTTCTACCTGGAGGCCGCTCGCCCTCAATACCTTACCTGGAGCGCCCAGAAGATTGTTAGCGTTCGGGTGCTGAAGCCTTATGCCGTGGGGAGATTCACAAACGTTAAGTTCAAGCTTATTCGTGGATCTGCAAGAACTGCTCACATTATCACCCTGGCAGATCTGCCGAATCTGAATCCTCATGACTGGATAGTCTTGTACAATATCCTGCTGACAAATGAAGCCGAATATGGTCCCATCATAGACCATGTCAAAAGGATGTTGGCTTGCTACATCATGGAGGTTGCCCTAATGGATCAGGAGGTCGCCACAGTTTTTAAGAAGAAACCGAAAGTAGCACCTGTGGGATCGGCCAGCGATCTAAATCAAATGCAAATGGGCAAGATAGATCCGAGGCGAAACTCAGTGATGTTCACTAGAGCCGAAGGACAGAAATGTCTCTTCGCTTTAGCTGACAAGCACCTTTACACCACAGCCTGCTTGGAACACGTCTTATCAATCATCAAGCGGTGTAAGGAGAATTCGGCTGATGACATCAAGTACTTCAATGATATGATCAATTGGTACATTCGGTTTAGACAGACCATCCTTTCCATAACCAAGTGTCTGTTTAACACCGTGAAGAAGAAGGTACCAGCTTCAGCTGCCGGCCCAAGTCACAAGTGAAAGTCTCGCTCCAAACTGACGCAAAGGGGGAGATTGTTGGGCTGAAGATAATTTTGATGTTGCGTCTTTTGGGCTCGTTAGTTTAGCCTTGAATTCTCCAGTTTGGGTCTGTCCAACCGAGAGCCTTTTATGTATTGTATATAAGTTAATGCTTGCATGCATATTAGGTAAACGTTTTAGAGATTATCGATATAGCGATTCATACAGAGTACAATATTTTCTTTAATCGTTCTTGTAATCTTTTAATCCTCTACAGTTGATGTTCTTAATCGAGCTCTTCTGAGGATTTTATTTAATCATTCGACACGTTTGATTCAAGCTGCTTTGTTCTTATTATTGCGTTTTTACTGTTTCATATTCATATACTTGTTCAAGATCTAATCGATCTTCATAGATTAAAAGTTGTTTTAATCCCATCAGGTTTCAATGCTTTTGAATGAGATTTGAACATTCTAAGGACCATTTGAGGAGTTTATGGCAGTAAACTATGATTTTACGGCCGTAAACTCTTATGTGCCATGCCTTAATGTGTTTTGGTGGTCCTAGGTAAATTACAATGCACATAGGAAGGTTCTAGGGTTGATTCCATGGCTTAGGAAGTGATTGGGACTTGAATTGACTTTGGAAAAGTAGTTTACGGTCTATGAAGATGTTCTTGGGAGTTTACTACCTTAAACACATGAGTTTACAACCGTAAACTCATGTTTGTCCAAGATTCATGGGTTTTAGTGGTTGTAGGTTAAGCATACAAAGTTCTAGGTCTAATTCCAAGCCATACAAGGTGTTAAAGGCACTTTAACACCCATTGGAGGAGTTTATGGTCTAAGGAGATGTGTTTACGGTCCAAGAATGTTCTTGGGCCGTAAACTCAAGTTTGTCCCATTTGTGTATGTTTTGGTGCATTTCTTGAAGGATTTTAAGGTTCTATGCACTCATGGAAGTTTGTTGGAGGTGTTTAGGGGCAAACTAACACCTTAAATGATGTTTATGGTCCATGAATGAGGGTTTACAGTCCAAGAATGTTCTTGGGCCGTAAACTCAAGTTTACCCCCCTAAATGGTGTGTTCAAGATGTTCTAAGTCCATGCAAATAAGTCCTTAGGTCATATCTAAGCTCCAAATGAGGTTTGGAAGGGTTTTAAGGCTCAAAAACCCCTTTTATGTGAGTTCACGGCCTAGGGCTGTTCTAGGACCGTAAACTCATGCTAATGGTCCTATTTCATAGATTAACCACGAATTTGAAGGCTAAAGATGTTATACTAGGAGCTAGGATAGTTACCTTGATGATTTGGAGCTTGAAATGAGTGATTTTGAATCAAGAACTTGGACTTGAGGAGAGAGGTTAGAGACAGAGTAGAGAGAGAGAGTGGAAAAGACTTCAAATGAGGCTCTCTCAACTTTATATATGCTTACAGTTTGGGAAACGGTGGAATTCTACCCGATACTGATGTTAAGCGAGGCTTTTAGTCGTACCCGATTTAATTGTTTTATAACTCGACGGAATAAAACTAAAATTTTTCCAAATAATAATTTGGGGCATTTTCATGAGTTTCTAACGTGTTTGGACAACCATTAAGTCATAATAGCAAACTCAAAATTAATGACTTAATTTAGAAATGAAATGAAAACAATTCAAGACGACGAATTTTTTTAATGACGGAACGGGTTACGACGACGGAACGAACTTCGGGTTGTCACAGAAGCATATGCGAGAAAGATGCGAATAGCCTCCAACCGAGCCACGGGAGCAAATACCTCAGTATAGTCAAGACCCTCAATCTGTCAAAACCCACGAACCACTAACCTTGCTTTATTTCTGACTATCACTCCCGAATCATCTTGCTTATTACGATAGACCCAACGCGTGTTAAGAGCCCTTTTTCCCTTTGGTAAGTCAACCAATTTCCAAACCCCGAGCTTTTCAAACTGATTAAGCTCTTCATGCATCGCGTCTACCTAGCTGGGCTCATTTAAAGCCATTTCAACGTTTTTGGGCTCTATTTGAGATATAAAGCAAGAGTAGAGACATTCATTTACGTCTCCAGACGACTCTCTTTCATGTTTTCAATTTCCTCGTAAACTTCAAAAACCATTTAAAAACACAACTAGAAGCCAAAATCAAATTTAAAAGTCAAACTTTAATTTTTAAAAAAATGTCCTTTGACTATAAACCTCAAAAATCAACCTTCAAAGTCAAATTTAAAAAGATAAACTTGAAAAGTCAAACCGAAAAGCTAAATTTGAAAATTTAAAAGTCAAATGAGAAGGTCAAAGCTTAAGGTCAAAGGTCAAATTTTTAAAAGTCAAAGTCAAATTTTTAAGTAAAAATCAAAAATAAAATTCAAATTTTAAAAACTAAAATTTTTGGATGAAAATGGAGCTTAAAAATAAAAGAAATTGATTTTTGGGCAAAAAGTGTTAAATTTGCGAAAATAAGGAACCGAAGGGATTGTATTTGAGATAAAATTTGAAGGTTTGAAACAAGGTTCAGCTTAGCCCAACTGGTAAGCTGCGAAGGAGGAAAGATTGAAAGACCCAGGTTCTATCCCCGGCGACTACAAAGCGTCTACCCCTTTTTTTATTAAAGAACGATCCGAAGACTTCTCTTGCGAGGATGCGAGGACGAAATGCGAGGCTCCTGATCGAGAAGGCGTGCGAAGCTGCTGATGCGATGCGAGGCTTGCTGCTGCTCAGAAGTGTATAAAGTTTAAACCATCGAACTGTTTAACAAAATCCCTTGTAGCTCAACTGGTTAAGGCGCGTGGTTTGAAGTGTTGGAGGTCTCGAGTTTGAACCTCGGCACCTCAAAATCCCCTTTCTTTTTATAATAAAGAGCTGTTGATGCGAGGACGAGGCTGCAAACTTCGGACCGTGAACACATTTCCGGCCGTAAACTCCGGACCGTAAACTCTCCAGAAATCGTTGTTCTTGACGAAAAACAACGTTTTCTCACCTTTTTTGCTCCAAAACTCGATCAAAAACTCGTTTTTAGGAAAAACGCGAAGAACAAACCCCCCTTATTTTTGCGAGATCTATCCAAAAACGCAAAAATCTCTTCAAAATAAGATCAAATAAGCTCCAGATCTGAAAAAATGATTGATACAACCAAGCTCTAATACCAATTGTAAGTCCCCAAATATGCCTGTGTATCAATCAGATCCGTTTGATGGTGCGGAATCTCAATCAAACGGATGATGTCAGATCAAATAGAATAGAATGAGAAGAAGAATAATATGAATCTTGTATGTATTGATATGAATTATGATCCGGATACAAGAGATTCACACACACTAACACACACTAAATTTATCTGTTGTTTCTCTCTCTAAAACACCTTCAAATGCACACACTTAAGCTCCTTAGTGTTCATCACTCTCTTCCTCACACCCCTCACCCCTATATATATATATATATATATATATATATATATATATATATATACACGGGAAACATGGGCCGTAAACAGGGTTTACGGCCGTAAACACCCCTTTGGCCATAAACTTGACCATAAACACATAAGATATTACATAAAAATACAATTTCCTAGAAAAGCAAAGTATAAACCATAATATTGACCCAACAAATCCCACTCCTTCTTCGTCAAGGCTCCTTCTTCACTCCAAAGAAACACAAGATCACTCAATAGCTCACAAATGGACACACAAGCTCAATGGACGAGTATTTAGGGTTTGAGAGGGTTGATTGTCTGAGGATGGTGGCCAGGAATGAGGCCATCTTATTCTTTATATAGGGACACCCCCTCATTTTGGGTTTTCGCTATGTTCCTAGTACCCCCAACGTACTAGGTGGCTTCACTTAAAAGTCACACACATGAGTACGCTAAGCGTACACACACGTACGCCCAACATACTCAACTGCCACCTTTCTCAAATAAGTACTTATCCTGCCAAAACTTCAAACTTCCATAGTTTCCTCGATATTACTCCATTTCCAATGAACCTCATATCCACGGAAAGGTGACGAGAAGCCATACACTTCTAGCAACTCATCGTAGCCCCGAGGCTTCCTCATGCCCGGGTTGCAGCCCATGAACCCTAATCACGGACGATCCAAAACAGGATGCTACAATTGGGCTAGGCCCATTGTATGTCAGGATAGGCCCATTTGTATAACAAAGTAGGCCCATGGATCTGAAAGGGCTAGGCCCATTGTATGTTATGTAAGGTGTTAGTTGTCTCATTGACTCTTCCATTTGTATGTCGGACTGGGCCCATTGGTTTGGCAGGGCTAGGCCTAATATGTGAGCTAGGCCCAATGATATGTATGGTATGTGGTATTTTGGGGAACTCACTAAGATTTGTGGTTACGGTTTTATGGTTATGATTTCAGGTAATTCCAGTTCGAAAGGGAAGGGCCCGACTTGGTCGCATCGCATACATCCATGTTTTCCGCACTTATGATTTTGGGATTGTACTCTGATAACTATTTTCACTATGACATGCTTTTAAATGGTTGATAAGGACAAATGGTGTTTATATTTTGAATTAAAAATGAAAATTTTACATTATGATTTTAAGGATGTTACACTTCATCAACCCAAATATGTTTGATTATGATTAAACCCAAAACAACAACAACAACAAAGAAAGATCAACTTCAACTTCAAGTGTAACGCCCGTAGATCAGGGCTAGTCAATTTAGAGACGATAGGCGTCAAAAATGAATTTTTGATGAAAGATTATTTAGAATGAATAATCTTAACTAAGTTGTAGTATATGTTACAAGGATTCTGTACATATAAAGAATGCCGAAATCCGAGTTATAACGAAGAAGTTATGATCTGTCGAAGTTTCGCGACAGAACCGGCACGACACAGCGCGACGTAAAAAGTGAATTTATGTTAGAGTGATATTTAGCCTTAGCAATCTAAATGAAAGTCGTATAATACGTTAAACCATGAGCGTGCATAAAAAGAACGCCCAAATCTGACTTCGTATGAGGAAGTTATGATTTTTCGAAGTTTCGACTTAGCGGTATGTAGCCCGAATGCTCGATTTGAGACCGAGCGGTTTTAGCCAAAACAATCTAAATGAGAATTGAAGATCTCATTAATTGTAGTAAAAAGATAAAAAGATAGGCGAAAACGGACGTCGGATAAAGAAGTTGTGATTTTATAACGGAGTTTTCCTATCCCGGCCTATTAAAAATAAATAATAAAAATAAAGTCAAAATTAGCCGACGGAGTCTAAACGAAAGTTGTAGAACGTAGTCTCACCTACGTGTGGATATAAAGAACGTCGAAAACAGAGTTCGTATGAAGAAGATATGAATTTCCGAAGTTTATTAAATATTTTATATTTAAATTTAATCTTTAATTCGGATGATTATCCGAAGGAGTCACCGATCTGATCCGAAGTACGCCCCGCGTACAGCGAAGCATGACGACCTTCGCACTCGAGTTCTTCGGATGACGAACGCCATGACGTTTCGGAGCAGTACGCCCCGTGTATTGCAGTACGCCCCGCGTACTCCGAGGCTCCAGCCTCCTATAAATAGGATGCGAGGGCAGCCGAGTTCTTTTGCTATTTTCTCTCTTCACTCTCCCATTTTGCATCGATTTGCGTGCCAGAAATACCCCGAAGCCCCGGTATTATTCTTGAGCCCCGAAGCAAGTCCCGAGATCCCGAAGATCCCGAGAAGTGCGGTTCCCGAGCCGAAGCTCTGCCCGCGAGAAGTTCGATTTTTGTGGAGATCTTCCAGATCTGCTAAGGATTACTACTTCTGCAAGTCGTAGTGCTGTCCGATCATCTTCTGATCAGGTGAGTGTATACTACCTTTCACAAACACGATAATAATACAAGTATGGTTTGAGTGTATTAAGTATATTGTTGTTTATACGAGAGAGTGGGTGGTTACTTTCTTCTAACACATAAATATGAAGTATTTGTTATAAAATACGTGCTATGTGTTTATATATTGTTGTTTATTTGAGATGAGTATGGAATGAATGTTTTATATAGTTTTTAAATGAGTTAAACTGTATATGTATTTTATATCTACAAATATGTTGGGTAGAACATGGGTAGATGAGATAGTTGGTATGTGATAAAATGATGAGGTATGAAAGATGATTAAGAATGATATTGGCAGATGCACCAATTAGAGAATGTTATAATGCTAGCAGATGCGCTCAAGCATAGTATTGGTAGATGCACCAAAGAGAGAGTGACATAATACTAGTAGATGCACTTAAGTATAGTATTGGTAGATGAACCTAAAAGAGCATGCCATAATGCTAGCAGATGCGCTTGAGAATAATATCGGTAGATGCACCAAGTAGTGAATGTCATAATCCTGGCAGATGCGCTTATAGGATAATGTCGGCAGATGCGCCAAATAGAGATTGTCATAATAATAGCAGATGCACTTATAGGATAATCTTGGCAGATGCGCTTATAAGATAATGTCGGCAGATGCGCCTAAAAAGAGAATGTCATAAACCTGGCAGTCGTGCCTCATAGTGTATGACGTAATCCTGGCAGAGGCGCTTAAAGGATAATGTTGGCAGATGCGCCTTATGTAGCGATGGAAGTTTGTGCTAATTCCTTAGGTCAATCCTTAGGAATGAATGAATGACGGGTAGTTGAATTCCTAGGGTAAAATCCTAAGGAAGATAATAGGGATGGGTAATTGAGTTGATTATTTGATGGTTGAATATAATAATTATATTATTGTGGGTTGAAAACCCTATATGCTCACCAGGCTCCCAAGCCTGACTCACTCAGTTTTCTTTGCATTACAGGTAATGGCACAAGAGTATAAGTTGGTGGACTTGACGAGAGATTTTGGATTATAGGCCAGTAGTTATGAATAACTGTTGTAAGGTCTATTTTGTTCTATTTATGCTTTTGGTTTGTATTGAACATGACATCCCGAGATTTTGTTATATAATGAAAATACATTTCTTTAAAGAAATGCTTTGATAATTCTTATCATATTTTGTTTTGGGAACAAATTTCGCAACTGTTTTCTTTAAAAGATTACTCTGATTTTAAAAACCAAGCATAAACAAATCGGTCTTTTCTGGCCAAGAAATTGGGGATGTCACGTCAAGACTTCTAATTCTAGCTTCTTCTTTAACCTCATCAGTACACTTATAATCATCCCTTCACTGTTGCATTTTACTTCATCAACCCAAGCATTGAAACCTGAACAAGCTCCCAGATTATGAAAGTCGGTTTGCATTTAGAAAATAATTGTGAAACCAGGGTTCAAAATAGAACACTACATTTTACCTTGTTTGGACATGCATAAAATGGCCTTCCGAGGTTAGTGTCAGTTAGTGATGTGAAAATTATTGACGGACTTCCACACCCACAATCTATCTTCATCTTATCGATTTTTCTTAGATCTTAGTCAAAAGTTATTTAAAGGCGAAAACAAATGAAATAGATACCCTTTTCACTAACACATCCCTTTTTACAAACTTTATGAACGTGAAAGGACAAAACTACCCTTAGCGTGCAAGGCATGTGGGGTTCACTAACCCAACATATGAGTTGCTTCTTCGTTCTTGCATGATAGGTCAATGCAAATCATAACAACTCAAAAACTAAAACATTACATGCATATCGTCTGCGATCAACTCATGTCTTTTTCCATTAGCAAGCTGAACACCAGTTACAAAATGTTTTTCATCAACACGTGCCTTTTCACATCATCCATACGTAGCACCAATAAAAAGAAAAAAAAAGAACCAAGAACATTAAAAGTAACATATATATATATATATATATATATATATATATATATATATATATATATATATATATATACACACACACACACACATACACAAGATGTGTGCCCGTGCAAAAAGACGATGATAAACAACTCATTTGACGAATAATTTTCTTACAGAAAAATAATTATTAGATTTTATTATTAGTAATTATGTATAAAAAAAATTACCATTTTTAAATAAAATATTTGTGAAACGACCCAAAAATACGACCCAAAATTTTCGTTTTTCAACATAACCAAAAAAAACCATAATCTGAGTGTCATATCATAAAACCATACATGATGTATCTCAAAATAATAATAAAACACTGTGCGGAAAACTGTATCATATCCATGTCATATAAAAATTAAGAACTAAATCAACTCCCAGGATAAAAGCTGAAGCTGTGGTGTGTGCGATGCCATCAACCCGAGCTCTTCCCTCTGCTAGCGGAAGTACCTGAAACCAAAACTGACACTGTAAGCACGAAGCTTAGTGAGCTCCCCCAAATTACCACATACCATACAATAATATATCAAGCACATACTGGGGCCTTGCCCCCTCCATCGGACCGAAGTCCGAAGCTGACTGACTAGGACCTTGTCCCCTACATCGGACCGAAGTCCGAAGCTCACATCAGACCGAAGTCCGAAGCTAACTGGGACCTTGTCCCCTACATCGAACCGGAGTCCGAAGCTGACATCGGACCGAAGTCCGAAGCTGACTGGGACCTTGTCCCCTACATCGAACCGAAGTCTGAAGCTGACATCGGACCGAAGACCGAAGCTGACTGGGACCTTGTCCCCTACATCAAACCGAAGTCCGAAGCTGACATCGGACCGAAGTCCGAAGCTGACTGATCATAACATAAACGTATCATTTAACATGAACACACATAATCCTGTCTGAGCCACGAAGGCATCAAACATGCTAACTACTGCATCGGATAAAATCTGGATACTACTGCTAGCTAAACGGGCCGGCATTGTGGCCTTAGACCTGTTCCTACTGAAAGGGAACTCACCTCGTGAACTGGCTGCTGAGTGAATAGCTCTGAGGGCTAACTGCTGCTGCTCCGGTATCTCCCCGGCTACAAGTCCATAAACACACTCAATCAAATACTAAACACTGCACTGGGTAAAATGACTCTTTTACCCTTGGCCAAAGTCAACTCTCGGTCAAAGTCAACCCACAGTTGACCTGACTCGCCGAGTTGGGCCGCCAACTCGCCGAGTCCCTATTCTCACTCCTCGACCCTACTCGCTACTACTCGTCGAGTATGGCATCGACTCGACGAGTACTCATTCGATCCAAGAACTCAGACAATCTTCATCCGACTCGCCGAGTCATATGAACAACTCGTCGAGTTGTTCTTGAGCTTAAGAAGATTGCCTTGGACTCGCCGAGTTGTCTGAACAACTCGCCGAGTCCCTCCATTACTGAGTCTACCCTCAAACTCGCTGAGTCCACTCCACTACTCACTAGGCCCACTCGACACCGCTCAAAAGGAAGAAATCGGGGACTCGCGACTCGACTCGCCGAGTCGTTCTTCCGACTCGCCGAGTCACCGCCATGCAACTATTCTACACTCGATTCTGCTCGAATCCAATACATACAAATGATAGATCTGAGTCCAATAAGCTGATTTACCACGTAAAGTTTCCAACTTTACGTGTACAAACACATGAACAAGGGAATAAAGGCTAAAAGATGCTTAAAAGGGGTAGATCTAGGGTTAATATGCAAAATAGCTCCATAAAGGCAATAGATATGGGCTCTACAACTCCTAAATGAACAGATCTAAGGTTATCTCGGCATAAGAGAGCTTCCATACCAACATAAGGCTTTAAGAAGGCATTAACAAGATCTAGAAAGGGGGGTTTAAGGCATAAAAGAGAAGGAAATCCGAAAATACCTCTAAGAGCTCTTGCTTTCCCTTGAATCTCTGCTCTCCAATCCTTCTCCTTGTTCCTTTCTTCTTCTCCTTCTTCAAGCCTTCACAATAGCACACAAAAATCACTTAGAATCACTCAAGAACGAATTAGGGTTTTCTCACAGCTTTTGAGGATGAAGGAGGCGAGATTGGGGGCTATAAGGTGGCTTAAATAGTGGGCAACCCGGGGATTTAGGGTTTCTCCCAGACGGACAAACTCGCCGAGTCCAGAATATGGACTCGCTGAATCGCCAGCTAACACGTGCTCGAAAACCCGACCCTACTCGACGAGTCAGGCTATGAACTCGCCGAGTCCCTCTTATAAAACTTAAAAAATAAATACCAAGGAATTATCATACCGTAGACGGGTCGTTACAATTTGTGTTTAAATCTTATTTTATATTGTCTGTTTATACATTTAATATACATAAATTAACATTGGTGTCTAGTTTAAGATATGTAAATTAATTTATATACATAATTTAATATTTTAAAATTGTAATTTTACTCCAAATTAAATTTGTCAATAACATTCATTAATTCAAGGGTTCAAATTTTTGGCAAGTATTAGTAATTTATTTATGTATAATTGATTTGTACAAAAAACTTTGTAACTTATACCTCTTAAAATTCAAGATACAACTGATATTTTTAAAATATAGTATAAGATATATATACAGGGCCGGCCCAAGGGCTAGGCGAGCTGGGCCACAGCCCAGGGCATCACATTAATAAGGGCATAAGATTTGGTCCACTTATTATAGATCTAATATCGTTTTGGCCCAAACTTTGATCCACCGAGTCCAAATAAGTCCGATAGTCATAAGAAAACTAGCACGCAACACTAATTTCAAACATCAGAAGACGAGGAGACGAACCTGCTTCACACCAGTTAAGGAAACGAGGAGACATGACTATTTTAAGTAATCAAACTGTCGTTACCCCTCATACTTGCTATCATCGATGGATCTAAAGGACTTCTGTTGGTTTTTGTTGGGCAATTTTGCCCTTAGTTGCACTGATCTCTCTAATTTGGAAGTTTGAAGTTTGGGTATTTGATCTTTTTGCCCTTCACTACTACTGGTCTACTTTCGCTTCTTTGTTGGTGATGTTGTTGGCTTCTTTTTTTTTGGTGGAATGACAAAGGTTTTTTAATGACCTTTTTCCACCTGATAATCTTGTATTTTATTATTTTATATGAATGCTACTGGGAAATTTTCTTGAAAAAATGACTTATTTTGCTCTTGATGATTTCAGATTTCTAACGAGGTTCCTGTAAGTTCTTGTGCTTTGCAGAAGTTGTAAATCTGGAGTTTTAACCATTATGCCCTTGGTCCGTTGAAGATTTGACTACCTAACCTGCTACACTTGTTACCTGTCAAATTGATGTTCTCTATTTGGCACTTTAATGTTTCTATATATTTTGATATTTTGAGTAATTGATATGCTATCCCTTAATCTTTAACTGGTTGTATTTTTGTCAAGCTTGTTGCCGGCTTTTTTTTTTCTATATATTTGTTTTCCAATAAAAAGAAAACTATTCCGATGATCATAATTGATAAGAGTTCTTAAAATCATCTACCGGAAATCATATCAATGTTTTTATTTACATGAACAAAGCTTTAAACTTCGAGACTATATTTGCATCCAAATGGAAAGGAGGTTTTTACAAACTAATATAATATTTTAATTTATGTTCAAAGTTGGAAAAGTCAAGTGGGACACTAATTTGTACTTGTTTACCCATTATATTTGTTTCTCTGTCAATATCAACGTTTCCTAATGGTTGGAACCAAAGTGGGTATGCCTATAAAACTATATAGAAAAAAGCGAAATATTACATATTCTAAATAACATATTTAATTGCTAATTCTTTTCTAGCTTTTTTGTTCTTTAGTTGATATATTTCATTTATGTAGCTCACAACTATTTTTTTTATATCTTAATATTATAGGGGCATGATTTAATTATCTTGTCCTTGGCATTGAAAACCAACGAACCGTTATATATATATATATATATATATATATATATATATATATATATATATATATATATATATATATATATATATATATATATATATATATATATATATATATATATATATATATATATATATATATATATATATATATATATATATATATATATAACGGTTCACTTAAGATTAAAAAACAGTGATAATGAGATTCAATCTCAGCCATATATTTTTCATTTGTCGCTCTAACGCTCCAGCATACCGATAACAACGGCGTATGCCTAATCATAAATGATTATATAATAGAGAGGTATAATCATATATGATTATACATGTTTATACGTATAAACTTAATCATAAATGATTATACATATATGTATATTCACGGATTGAGTAATCATATATGATTATAACGATTAGTGGCAGAAGAGATGGTGGTGGCGGAGGTAGCGGTGGTATAAGTGATGAAGGTAGTAGTGAAGGGGTCGGTTGGTGGCAATGGGTGGCGGTAGTGGTGGTGACAATGGCGGTTTTGGTGGTGGGGAAGGTGGCGGAGGTGAAAGAAACGGGTGGCGTTACATAATCATTTATGATTATAACTGACACGTCGTGCCGGTACGCCGAAGGGTTATTGCAGCAGATGTGAATTATGTGGTTGAGGTTGAATCTCAATATCTCTATTTTATTTTGAATCTCAACGGAACCTACCCATCTCTCTCTCTCTCACTCGCTCTCTCTCTCTCTCTCTCTCTCTCTATGTGTGTGTGTGTGTTTGTATATATATATATATATATATATATATATATATATATATATATAGGTTTAGAATCAAATGTGGATCATAAATATTATGTGAGTGTATGACTAAATTTTGGTCATTAAATTAAAAAAATGAAAAGTGGTGATCTAACGGTATATTTTATTAACATGGACTAGCATTCACTATATAGGTACACTTAGTTAATTATAATGGCAAGTATGATAATTTATTAAGAGTGAGAAATTGAATTAACTACATTCTAAGTAAATAAGTCAAGTCAATTAATAAAAAAATGAAACAAATAAACATTTAAATAAACATTTTTGTAAATTACACAATTTATAAGAAAAATAATCAATTTAAACCAATCGCTTCCTGAAAATTTTAAATCACCAGTTATTAGAAACATTCTTAAAGAATATTAAATATTGATTTTTGAGAATGGTTAAAAATCAATTTTTATAGTTAAATAAACATTTTTTAGAAGATTCATAATCAACTTTTTTTAGTTAAATAAACATTTTTAGAATGATAAAGAATCAATTTTGTTAGTTGAAACTACATGCTTATTGACAAGGATGGTTAAGAATGACATTCTCCTAAAACATTCTTGAAGAATCAGTATTTATTGTCTAAAATAAAAGTTAATTCGTTAAAAATCGATTAATTGATAAATGTATTTGAACCACTTAGCCAATATTTTCTTGAGAAAAAGATGTAAAATACGTAACTATAGATATGTATTTTGGAAGATTAATATATTCTGGAAGAATAACGCATTGTGTGTTAAAAACAACAAAGTTAAAAAAAAAAAAATCAATATGTTATCATGCTAGGTTAAATCCCACATAGGTTTGCGTCGGTGCTTTATGCCCCCACCACCGACACTGCCTTGGCCTCTAAGGGTGGTTGGTGGGTTGGTAGAACTAAATACATGCATTAACTACCAGATTAGGTGGAAGACGAGTCGACTCATCAATGATCAATGCTGACTCACCCGCTTACTTAGCATTCGACAGTAGTTTTACCTTCAAATGTAGGTAAAAATACCAAAATGACCGGTAAAATAAAACTTCATGCCCTTCAAATGCAAAAAAATAGTCACGATAAACCATTTAAAATAAAATAAGAAAAATAATTAGACTATGGTGACAATACCTATGTTATAAAACGTTTATCCTAAATAATAATTTCCATTTTTCTTCTAAGTTACAAGTGAATTTATATTATCCTTATGTTTATGTTTTAAAACGTTTATCCTAAATAATAATTTTCAATTTTTCTTCTCAAGAACTCTAAAATTGGGCAACAATTTCATATATGTTTACGTGGCGCAAACGTAGGACAGAAAGCATATAACACTATAACCACGTGTCCATCCAATCTGGCAGAATTAGACACCTGTCTCAATTACCTGTTTAGAAATTGGAACACCACCGGCAATCTCGCACTGAACCCTACTCAGATCTACGATCAGAAATGGCGAAAAGCAAGGACGATATCAAGTACGGCACTGCACAGGCGAAGTTATCGGAAGACGAAACGTTGAGAGTGGCGTACAAATCCGGCACGCCGTTGGAAGGCGGCAAAATTGCAGATTCCGAGCCTGTGGATCTCTTCTCCGCCGCTCACAATATCGCTAATCAACAACAAAACAAAGGTATGATTGCAGAATCGGAGCCTGTTGATCTATTCTCTGCTGCTCGATGTGTCTCCAACGCCAACAAAACGGATGAATCCACGGCCAGTCGTCAGCCCTCCGCCAACTAATTAGGAACTCTCCGTCGATCTGGTGTACAGAGTTTGCCTTATTTTGTTTCTGCTTTTGAGTTTCTATTTGTTTGTGATTTAGTAGTTTACTACTGTTGTATACATAACCAAAATAATACCTGTTTTTAAGGAGAATTTGGGGTTGTTTAGCTGCAAGGAACATGGCGCTGCCGGAGCAAAATTTCCGGCCATACAGCGGCGGATACATTAGAAATTAGAATTGGATAATCTGTTTTGAAGAACATATTTTATTTACGAATCAGGTGAGTTTATAATTATAAACGATGGTTAACGAAAACCCATTAGAGTTATTGGATTGCAACAATATAATCAATCAAGGACCACTCGTGTAATTAATCTTGAAATTAAAGTCTTTAGAGTGAATTTAATCTTTAAGCTAAAGTAGAACTAATCTTGAACTGTCTACTCTGTAGAGATGAGGAAAAGTGACTATAGATGAAAAGTGAAATTTTAATTTTTGCAGTGAATGTGAACTTACTTAGTTGACGTGGAATTATGATAAAGTCACCCACAAAAAGATTAGGGCAACCACAATACGAGACATAGGATCCAGGAAGAATTTTTCAAGGTCAAAGACGCCTTCACCATTAGAGGATGCGTGTGGGCAATGGTGTGGAAGGGCGAACAAAAAACCAAGATCAACTAAAATTAACTCTATAAACCATAATTGAAAAACTCTAGTCGCAATAAAAACTGACGGTGAGGTTTTTTTATTTTTAAAACCGCAAATTTACGGTGTGGTTAAACCGTACCGCACCGTATATATTATATATAATCTTTTTATTAATTTTTAATATATTAGATATTAAAAATAAGACAAGTTATATTGATGAAAAAATGATAAAATTTTAGAAGACAAAAGTGTTGGTTTTTTTTTTTTTATGTTTAACTTTAGAAAATAGTGAAATTTAATAATTTTAAGATATTTATTATTAATTACTAGTGATTTGATGTTTTTAAGATATTAGTTATTTCTAATTTAAATTAATTGTTTTATATCTTATGAGTTTTTTTTATTATGCCATAATATGTTTGAAATCTTAAAATCGTTGTTTGAGATCTAAAATGCGGTTAAAAACCACACCAAATTCATATGGTTAATTACCGAAACACAACAAAACAAAAACAAAACCACACCGCAAAAGTAACAGTCTAACCACACCGCAAAAATAATCACACCAAGCAGTTTTGAAAATGGATTAACCGCATTTGCGGTTAGTGGTGAGGTTTTGGCCAATAACCGCATCGCGCTCACCTCTAATATTATGGCTGTAGTGACACCTCTTAACCCCGGTATAACATGGGGAACATCACCCCTGTTTTCATTAAGGGGTGTTAAGACACGACTCGTAAACAATGAAGATGGGCAATAATGAGAAATGTGATTAATTTTTTATTGTTTTAAATAATAATAATTAACATATGTTGATAATTTAGATGTTAATAATATGAGATCATTTTTTACAATAATGTTATAACACTATGGGTGATGTGATATCTGAGGTGTATTTTTTTGGTATTATAATATGTTACTTATATCCAATGCTTTTATAAAAAACATCAAACCACATTATACTCACATTGTCTTATTTGTATCATTGTTTGAATGTGCGATGATGATAATGGAGTCAACAAGCACGCCTCCGCATATTGGTTTTAATTTATGGATTGAGACGTTGATATCATCAACGGTAGAAACAAATCGTACGCATTTCGAGTTAAATAAAAATTGTTTCAATTCGGTCAATCCCGAACTTGAAAATACATTATTTGTATTGTGAGAATATGTGGCAGAAAAGTATAGTTTTGTGTGCTATGAGACATTTAAGGCGGGTCCAGCAAAACGAGCCGGTAGCTATTAGTGTTTTGTTAGACGCTACGTGATGTAATTTTTAGATTTGGAGTGTTTTTGTTAAAACTAAACATTGAAAGCTTGTAGTGTCAAACGAAGATTTTATTCAAAACGGAGCGTTTTAACAAACGATAAAAACTAGAAGCTCCTAAACACACCGTGTCAAACACGCCTCTAGTGTTTATGGAATGAGCACACACTGTTGGTCCATGTGTTCAACGACTACTTCTTAAATATCAAGTGTATGTAATGAAAACACACAATACTTGGGGTTCATGCATGGGCGAACTTACAATCGAGGACCTGCCCCACAAAAAAAATACAAATAATATGCTCTTTAAAAAAAATTATTTTGACCTTTCAAAATAACAAATTTTTTTACCCCTATAAAAGAAATTAAATTATTTTTTGCCTCTTCTTCAAAAAATTTCTGAGTCCACCTCTAGGTTCATGGAGGTATCTTAAGGTTTAAACATAAATGTGCTTCCATGAGATTGTGACTCCCCACCACCACCACATGGACTATATATTAAGTTTTTTGTATTTACATATTATATCCTTGATTTTGAAAAACTTACAAGCTCTTTTGTCGAGTGCGCGATCATGACAAGACTCGAGGAAGAAGCCCCGGCTAACTCCGTGTCAGCAACCCCCCCCCCTCCCCTCGGCTTACAGCCTTTACGCTACTACTACTGTGATGTGAGCAGTTCAAATTGGTTTGATCTTTCCCGATCATCCTGGTCGGAACTTGTACGCAGCACTTGTACGGAGGTGCATGCATAAAGGTAAGTTTGTCCATGAAGTGCATCTCTGTGGTTCCTACGCGCACCACTGTCGTATCCATTCTTTTCATTCTCTGAAACCCCCTTAACTAAGAGAGAAAAAGGCAAAGGGAAGTTCGGAAAAGCCTAGCAGACGGGACTATCAACCCCTTTCTGCAATTACCTTGCTGTAAATTTATTATTCATTCAAGGCGCTCGGCCGGTGCTCCGGACTCCCAGTTACTGTATGCGATCGTCTACTGAGGTGCTCCACGCCGGTTGTTGGAACGACGCGAGTCAGGCCGGATCTCGATTCAGAAAGATGAAGGTTGGGCGCTAGCGCTTGACTAATAGAAAGTCAGGCTCTTCTGTTGAGCGAAGCTGCGAGCCTACCCTTCTCGAGCCTACAACAATAGCTTACGCTTACCAAGCCTCAAAATAGGGCTACAGCAAGCAAAGCAAGCTTTCCCCCTTCGTTTGTTGTGGGTGACCATTTATGAGGTTTTTACAAAAATATAATTTATGTGTAAATAAAGATGTTTAACAAAACCACAATACTAAATAAACATTTATCAGCAAATAACATATTCTATTAAAGGTACCAGATATGTTGGAAAGGTTTTGTTCCAAGGATTTAAGTTTTATGGTGGACAATGAGGAAGATTTAGAATAGCATGCGAGTTATATGTTCTAAAAAAATATGTTCTATGAAAATTCAACATTCCTATCAAGAGTAATTGTACTCATGAGGTTCTATTGTGTTCTTCTACATTGTTTTTTATTATGTTAAACCTGAAATCTGGAAAATGATGTTCTTTCTTTGCAGAATGAAATCATACATTCTTGAAATCAAAATCATGAGTGGTTATAGCACATGGAGTGTGAAACTGTCTACCTATCCTTGAGATCGATTACTATCAGTCAACAAAATTCAAGACAAATCATAATATTTTACCCACACAAAAATCTCCCCCTTGTATTTTATTTACAAAACAATCCAGTTTGAACCTTCATGTCTGATTTTTGAAATCTGCAGCTTGAGTAGGACTTTCGAATATCTTTTTTGGAAAGACTTCACTAACATGTCCCTTATAAGCTTCACTCAGTTTTAGGTAATTTTGACGAATACTCAAATATGATTTATCTCCCTCCATCCACATGAAATCAAACATGGAATCCATAGATATGATTTGGTCTTCTTGATCCATGGTGATGGAGAATCTATATATCCTATATTAGCATATCAAACAACATTTCTGCTTTG
Organism: Lactuca sativa; assembly: GCF_002870075.4. NCBI lineage: Eukaryota > Viridiplantae > Streptophyta > Magnoliopsida > Asterales > Asteraceae > Lactuca > Lactuca sativa. Next base: position 203,262,674 of record NC_056629.2, on the reverse strand, counting down.
AAGGTGTTTGATATATTAACCGGATCAAATGCAAGATATAGCAACATACTCTCATTGATTTGTTTAATCATCCTATTATATTTTCTTTATATTACAACATTATACTTTGAAATACCAACAAATAATGGTTGCATCCAGTCAAAACAGACATACAAACACCAATGCAATTTGTAATTCCATATATTGATTTGTAAAAACAACAGCAAAAGAACCAAGGGTAAAAACAGAAAACATTCGCTAACAAAACAAAAAAGAGGATTTCATATTCATTAGTAAGTAGTGACCAATCCAGGTAGTCCATTCCTTCTTCCCATCACCTCCAATATCAATGGCAAAAGGAACCCAAACCCCCTATACACATACATATATCATATATATATTTCTAACCTTTTTTTTTCTAAATCCTCCTCATATTAACTACTACCAAAAGGGATTAGACATTCCAAGAGACCACAAAATAAGCTCTTCAATCCACCCCCCCCAAAAAAAAAAACAGTACACAAACTAAGTCCCATCATTAAAAAAACACAATAACCAAAAAAAAAAAAAAAAAAAAAAAAAAAACATATAACAATTCTTCCAAAAGCAAACTTACTTTTCTATCCAGTATCCACAACACCATAGTACCACCCACTACTCTTCTTATTCATCACCATTCACCATTCACCCATTGTTGTTGACCGGCATTGACCGCTGAGCAAAATCCAACAACACCTTCCTTTGACTTTCATTTGTATGAGGCAAACTCGCACGCAAAAGCTCAACTGGCATTTCCCGACTTATCGCCGCCACGTCAGACGGACCGGGCCCACCACCACCGCCCCCGCCATGTGTCATCCACGTCTGCACAACCGTATCATATTTACTAAAACAATACTTCGTCAACAGTCCGAAAAACGCATCGAAAGACGCCTGCCAAAACGCACGGTTTTGCATGCTGCAATTGTTGACCGAATTCGGATCGGTCAAAAGCTCCGTCGCCCTTTCCAGTACAGATTTCAAAACAACAGACGCCCCGTCGCCAGCTGGACTGCCAACCGGGCGGAGCGGCGGATGCTCAGACGAACACACGACCGATGCAAGACACGCACCGAGCGCCCGAAGCTCCATCCCGCGTACAAATGACGAAACCGTCCTCGCGAGTTTCTTAACCGTTTCGTCCGCGGGCCCACTCCCGAATAGAAACCTTAAATGTCGGAAAATCGCCATGCATACGACACGTGTCAGCTCGCTCCCTGGTGACAAATGCCGGAGGAAACTTTCCACAAGCTTCCGACCTTTCGGAAGGGAGACCAAACGTAAAAAGACTAAATCGTCCTTTGTAGCTAACTCGACTGTGTTTCCGTTTTTTAACGGGTCGACTAACTGTAGTGATGTGGCTAAACCTTCTAGAAGGACCTGTCGCCTTTGTTTCAACTGTCCCCCGCCATCTTGGAGCTGATTAAACTGTACAAACCGATCGATGTCATCGACGTCTAGTAAAAGACAAATCCCGTCTTCGATTGTAACCCTGGCTGCAAGCATGGGCTCTTGTTCTAGCGGTTTGTCTAAAGCTTTTTGATCGTGGGGCCCGGTGGATGATTTGGGCGGGTCGACTTCGAGAAGCGGGCGCGGGCGACGGATCGAGGAAAACGAGACCCGACCCAACGCATCGACTTGAAGAAACGCGTGTGGTTCGTTTGCAGCACGGGTTCTCGGGGCGCATTCGCGTAATTGTGTAGGGCAAAAATGGTGTCTTAATTTCGCTCCACTTGATTTGTTTGCTAGAATAGCTTGGTGGTAGTAATCGTCTACATACGGGTCGTTACTGTGTGTAGCAGCAAGTTGCATTCTTAGAATGTTTTCGATTTCATCTGATGACATGTATTTTGATTTGAACTGTGGCCACCCTGTGGTGTCAAATCGTGGGCCCGGACCACCTGGTCTAATTTTGGAAACTGGTCTAGCCCTTTGGTCTCGTGGACCACCTAACCCTAAGGGTTCAAAGTTGTTCATCATTGGTGGGGGAGGAGAGAGGTGGTGGTTCATTAGTGGTAAATGACCGAAAGGTCCTTGGAATTGAGGATGTAGTCTGTGTTGTTGGGGAGGCATCAAACCGTTTTTATGAGCAAACATTCCGTTCGAAAGATCGGGTTGAAATTGGTTCGGGACACGGTTTGCGGGTGGACGAAACTGACCCAGATTGGAACCGAATTGTGACCCGTGGGGCGGGTGAGACGGGTGGGGTAACCCGCCCATTTGAAGCTGTGGGTTTGATATATTGGAGAAAGATGGTGGTGGGCCACCGTGGTAAGGCGGGTTAACGGGGGGCGGGTATGAGATGAAGGAAGATTTGGGAACGGGAACCGGGTCGGGAAAAGTCAAATGTTGACCGATGTTTTGTTGTTGTTGATCAGGGTATGATGATGTTCTGTGGAGATTTTTAGAATCTTCTAGAAGGTGGTGGTTAGGGTTTTGTTGTTGGAGTTGTTCAGGGTACGATGATGTTCTATGAATATATTGGTTTGATGTTCTTTGATGAAGCATTGATGTGTCTTGAGGTGGAAATGAAGAATTTGATGACCATCTGTTGCTTTCATGGGCATTTTCGGAATAAAAATTATCCTGGTCAAACCAGTTGGTCAACTCTCCTCCCTGTGCCAACTCAGCTGCAGATGAATCTACAACAAACACAAAAAAGAACAGAAACATATTAGTACATGATGACAAAAGAAAATATGTTTACAATAACATTGTACCTATAGCATTATTAATTTTCAGTTTGTGATTAAAACCAATATTATCCACAATGGAAAATGCACAAGCTCAAAAGATTAGTTTCTTAGAAATTGGATTTAAAGAGCTTACAACCATATAAAAGTAATTGTAAGCGTGATACATTATCATTTTGATATAAATTACATTAAATTCTTCTGCTAATATTAAGTCACAAAGTTATAAAAAAACAGCACCTAAGCACTAAAAAAACTTAAAAATGGTAGATTAATGGCATAAAAAGGTGCACTTACTTTCTCTGGATCCCCGGTCACCATAAACTCCAAGACTTGGCCCCATGACATCTTTGTTGAGCTACAGAAATAAGATGAAAAAATGAAAGATGAAACAACCATCGAAGCAAACTGACTAACTGTATGTGCATATTTTATCATGTTATACATTCAATCCCTAAAAATGTCAAATCAAAATAATTACATTCACAACATCCCCCATCATTAATGAATATGCAGAAAATATAAAGATAGCAATGGATTCCAAAAATGATTGATCCATATTATATTATTACATAACTATAATCACTGGCTTTTGTAAAACTAACCTTTGAAAATGTGGTGGAAAGATCATCCATGCCCAGAAACGTAACCTGAAACATGTAACAAACGAGTATGTACATAAGCTTACAAAATCCATTCTAGAATCTAGATTCGTACATCATGCACATCTTTTAGCAAAATACATACCTCTTCTTGCTCCAGCTGATACTCTTCGTCCTCAAGTTTAGCTGCTGGAAGGTCTTCTTCTTCATCTTCCAGACCTCCCAACTCAACTTCTTCGAGAACTTCATTACCAAAGAATGAATACTGTGATGCATCAAATACAACAGCGCCTGCATAGTAAGATTCATGAGTTCAAGTTGAACAAAAAACGTCTACACATTCAAATTGGTGCTAAATTGATACAAACAACACCCTATGGTCAATGTGAGAGCTCTTTATGGGGGTTACAGAAGTTAGGCAGGTTCAGAAACTCAATAAGACAAGTGAATCTAAGTGCAGGATCAATCTCGACACACATAAAACAACGAAACCGGTTATAACAACTCCGTAGCTCCGTCGTACATAAACGGATTAATGAATAGAATTTAACCTCGGGTTCTAGAATCTAAACATGTGAAATGAAAATGAAAATGGATGAATACAAGATCTATATGACGTCAATGCAGTCTAAAACCTAGATACGAAATCTGAAGCACGATACGAGAAGATCGAACAAGGAGCATGAGGAAAAAACCTGTGGAATTCGAACCAAGTTGTTGATTAGGATCCCGACGATCAACGAGTTGTTGAGTATCACCTCCACCTCCCAATCTTTCCATATTTCAACTCTTCCACTACGAATCCAGAAAGACGAAACGAAAATACCAAAATCTATATAATAATTCTGAATTAAAAATTAATTCTAAACCCTAAAAAGAACAGGAAGACGCGAACGACAACAAAATATGATTAATTAAGAGACATGAGTGAAAGAAACCCTCGAGCGATTTATCCTAGGGTTTGTGATCAAGAATTAGGGGAAAAAAGACACCCAGATTTGTTGGATAACGATTAGAGTACAAGTGGTTTATAAAGAGAGGACGGTGAGGCCTGAAGGTCGAACGGGAAGGCTTGGTTTTCAACGATCGACAAATCGGACATAATATGACTCGTATTCTCCAAATTACATAATTTTACAAATTAATCGAATAAACCATATATTTATGTGCTTCAATTTTTTTAAAATTCATTTTTTTTTAACAATCTTAAATTTGTTCTTTTAAATGCTATGTATAATGTATAGTTCATCTACAAAAAAGTTAGCTAGACCCATAAGACCATGAACAACAAATCAATATCTATCACCAATGTATATTGTGGCATCAAGTCAAAGTTGAGGTGTAATGTTTTTTAAAGAACTTCTTATGTATGGTTTATGTAATGTTTTTTAAAAACTTGAAATATGATTAATGTAATGTTTTTTAAAGTTATACTTTGTTGATTTTAGGTTCATAATGGATCACGCTCAAAAGATTCTTCTCCTAATTCTTATGTACCTATACATTCGTTATTTTTGGAAGAGGGTTGTTAACGATTGTGGGATAATGACTGGGAAATGACAGGACATGAATACACATTAGAGTTATTGCATCGTAATCGTTTACAATGTGTTAAAGTATTATGCATGTCCCGCGACTCTTTTGTACGACTATGTGCTCATTTTAGAGCAAATTACTCATTAAAGGACAACAAACATGTATCGGTTGAGGAAAAGATGACTATGTTTTTTACGATGATCACCCATAATCAACGTTACGTGATTATCAAGCGGAGATTTCAATACTCAAAGCAAACAATTCATAAATTTTTTTATGAAGTGTTGGAAAAAATGATGTTTTTCGCACAAAATGTTATAGTACCAACTTCTTTTAAGATGGATCCAAACATTCCAGGACATAATAGGAGGCTACGACGGGGTTTCAAAGGGGCGGTTAGTGCACTTGATGACACTTTCATACATGTTGTTGTCCCTGCTAAGAAACAAGACTTATATAGAAGTAGGGGAAAGGGAGATTGCTACTAAAACATATTGGCAATTTGTGACTTCAATATGATTTTTACATTTGTTGTGGTCGGGTGGGAAGGGGTGGCACATGACTCTAGAATATTATCAGAAGTAGTAGCTGATCCACAAGCATCATTCTCGTTTCTGCCACCAGGTAAGTTTTTGGTTTTTTTTAAATATTTTTTATCTTATTTTGAAAATTGATTAGTGTTTTGCATTTTTACAGAAAAACATTATTTTTGTGATGTCGTGTATGTACACACTCGAGGATTTATGGCCCCATATCGTAATGTGAGGTATTAGCTTTGAGATTTTTGTCAAAGACATGCATTGACCAATAAAGAAAAATTTAACCATGAACATGCAAAAATTCGGAATGTCATTGAGCATGCTTTGGTGTTTTGAAATCACGCTTCCCTATATTGAAGAGGATGACACCATTCCTGTTTGTTACACAAACAAACATTACCATGACATGTTTCACGCTTCATAATTTTATAAGGAGAGAAGGACTGAGTGATGAATATTTCACACGATACGATGAAACCAATGTCTCATTTCGAAATAACAATGTGGTCGTTGATGATGATGAAGATGGTATTCCAACACATGATACTGCAACAAACCGTGAATATATGACTTAGTTACGGGATGAAATTGTTGAACAGTTGATGCACAATATAGATTGAATTGTTTTAAACGAAATTGTTATTGTAAAACAAAAAAGTTATATTGTATGACTATTTTAGTTGCATGAATTTTTTTTCTATGAATTTTTTTTCAGTGTTGTATGACTATTATTATTAAAATTTTGATGTTGAAAAATCATTTTATGTTTGTAAAATCATTTTATTTAAAATTCAGTTTATTTCAACAGCCAGCATACGTTAAAAAACAAACAGTCTTCTTATTGCAGACTGTAGACATCTGGTCTACCTCTTCTGTTGTAGATGCTTGCAGATGTGGTCCGCAGACTGCAAATATTCTGGCCTCAGAAAACAAAAAACAACCAAGTGTCAAGCTTGCGACTGCACATGGCTCGTATTGTCTAAAGGTCTGAAATTATTTTGACATATATATATATATATATATATATATATATATATATATATATATATATATATAGGGCTAGGTTATAGTGTGGATGACATCTATTGTGTGGTCTTAAGTATAATTCTGAACCAATAGATAAATATAATGAATGGTCATGATTTGAGGGTCGATGGTGTTACTATGGGATATCATGTACCATATAATCACATAATTTTAGTATAAGGGTATTTTTGTCAATTAAACTACATTTAAAAAAGGAAATTTCATATTTTTAGGGGTAATTAATTCCCTTAATTTTAAAAATATGATTTTAATAGATACTAATTCTTTTATTTCGGATCATTCTAACAGACTATGTTTATGAGTATCTTGAAACCTTCTTGAGTCATAAAAGAATAAATATTCTGACAGAATACATATTTTGACGGAATGAACTTCTTAAAGAGTAATAAATTCATAAACCATTAATTGAATAATATAAACAAAAATTGCACCAATTCTTAAAGAATATGGGTAATAATTGTTAAGAATTATATTTATTGTTAAAGAATAAAACTAAGAATGGTTAAAAATTGAAAAAAAAACATCAAAATCTAACAAAGACACTAATACATTCTAAAAGATTATTGTTGCTAATAATCACTTTCAATTTTGTGGCCCGTTCTTCAAGCATTTGTGAAACCAAATCTAATTGTAGTTTAGAACCCAATAATACATTAGCAAATGAAAAATAAAACACTAAAGTCCTTTTTACAAATCTAAAGACCTATGGATTGCACCAAAATCCATAACCAAGAATTGTAGAAAATGCACAAATTAATGAGGAAATATCACGATTTCATTCTGACAAACTTGAAATTCGTGATTCCATTCCGACAGAACTGGATTCATTTATGACAGAATGCCCCCTCACCATTATTGTATATCAATGTAAAATGAAATTTTAGAATGTAAAACAACCAAAAAAAGGGAATGTAACATGTAAGAAAGTAAAAGAAATATAACAAAATGGAAATAAACCACTAATTTGAATGGTCGAGATAGTCCAAATGGGTTTGGGTATCTTCATTTTTTATGTACATATGAACCTGGCAAAAATTAGTATAAGAAAAGCATTCAATCACCTAAAACAACAAAACTATAAATAAGGTATTAATAGTATAACAAATATCACAAATCACAAAAGAATCAAAAATCAAGCCTTATATGTTGTCTGTGGAAATGTAAAAGATGAAGAAATTTTATTTGTTGGGTTCAGAAGTTGGTGAAAAACACAATAATACTTAAAAAATGTTAAAAGACCAATATGAAAATGGTAAAACCACAAGATATTTGTATTTACTGAAGCAAATTAACAAACACATGGTGATCAAAATCAGCAGCCACCCTATCCATTTGAAATCATGGAATTCACAAAAATAAACACACTTGCACTCCAAAATTCATGAATCCTTAAACTTGTTCATCAACTTTGCCATCATCAGATACAATAACACCATCACTTACATACCCATTACTCTAGAATGTACATGTTCCTTTTAATGGTTATTTTGGTGCAGGAGATTCTTATTAACAAAAATTGTTCAAAGAATATTGGATTTAAATAAAAAAAATAATTGAAACAACCTGATATACTTTGAAATATCAATAAATCATGAAAGTCACTACACAACATTAACATTTATTATTATAATCTTAAACGATTTTGCAATTATTATAACTCTAAAATAAAAAATAAGATAAAAATTATAGAGATAATATATCCTAATAAATAAGAATGATTTTGACACATGTCCTCTTCTCTTTCATTTTAACACTTGTCATTTTTTAGATTTTTTTAAATTATTTAATATCCACTTGTCATTTTTATAGTTTTTTCCTTTTTATTCAATTCTCACCTATTAAATGTCACATCATATTAATTAATTTTATAAATATATTAATTAATATACATAATAACTTTCTATTTTTAAATTCCTCTTTCTATTAATATATTAATTAATGTGTATGTATATTAATGTAGATAGTACATTCCATTTGTGAATTCATATTAACTAATTTTATTAGTATAGATTAATTAAGACTAAATTACATAAATAGTCCATGCGGTTTACCAAAAGGTCACAAACTCAATCGTTAGTTATTTTTTTATGAACATGGTCTTTTTGATTACCAAAACTTTCTTTTAATAAACCCGTGTAATACACGAGTTTCACATCTAGTTGGTAAGAAAAAAGAAACGGTAAATGAGGATGAATCCAAATTGGAAAAGAGAAAAATTTACGCCATAATGAGATTCAGTTCTTGTGGATTTAGGTTAAGAAAGTAGTTGGTTGAAGGAGAAGAAAAGAAAAGTTCTGATCTCGTAACATGTAGCAGGAAAGAATAAATAATCATTTTTCCGCCAAACTCTGCCTAGCAGCAACAAGCTCCATCGAATGTTGAGGGTAAGAAATAAACTTGTTTACGGAAGAGAAATATTACTCGATTCAACAATCTGGTTGTGGTGATGGAGAAGACGAGATCTCTAATGGTGGTGTAGGGTTTTGAGAATTAGAACCGTCGGTTTTAAGGAGAATGAATCCATTATTTTAGGGAATTTCCATATATATATATATATATATATATATATATATATATATATATATATATATATATATATATTGTAACATCCCAAAAATACAGGCCAAAAAATTTCATTTTTAAGTAGGTCAATTCATAAAAACTTCGATATAAAAGTTTCATAATAATGTTTCATGTCTGAAAACCAGCCACATCATAATAATATGTCAGAGTACATCCCAAAAAATCCATAATGCGGAAAAACAAGAGTGTGTGTGTGATATGCTGCTACCACGCCAGCTCCTTCCCCTTAGCTGAAGAGGTACCTGAAACCAAACTGTAAACTGTAAGCACGAAGCTTAGTGAGTTCCCTCATAATACCACATACCATACAATCATATAATGAACAACTAGGAGATACGGGCCTCGCCCACACTCCGTTATCTGGGAGATACGGGCCTCGCCCACACTATGCTATCTAAGAGATACGGGTCTTGCCCACACTCCACTATCTGAGAGATACAGGCCTCGCCCACACTCAACTACTAAACCATAACATACAAGTATCACACAGACGACAAGTATAAACAATTCTACCACACTAGCATATATCATCATCAAACTCAACTATGAGATACGGGCTTTGCCCACACTCCGATACTATCATATCGTTTATATGGGCCGGCCTTGGTGCCTTAGACCCGTTCCTACTGGAAGGAAACTCACCTCGAAAAGTAGCTACCGAAAGTCTACCTGCTAGACGTCTGACTGCTGCACCGGTAATCCCCCGGCTATAAATCCATAAACATAGATTAGTCACTCATAAATACCCTTAGGTCAAATGACTGACCTACCTCTGGTCCAAGGTCAACTCCTTGGTCAAAGTCAACTTCCAGTTGACTGGACTCGCCGAGTCATGGCACAGACTCGCCAAGTCCCTCTCCTACTATCCCAGTACTAATTCATCAAGTCCCTCTTCCCACTCACTGAATCACCCTTAACTCACTTCTTGGGACAATTAGACTAACTCGCGATCCGACTCGCCGAGTCCGAGAACAACTCGCCGAGTCCCACGAGCAGATCTCCTACTCGCTTCCAAATCCTCACCAGAGCATCCATCTTGAGGATTTGGGTTTCTGGGACTATTGGCACACGTTAAATTGCTAACTCTGTGTGCAGCTACGAAGTGTTGGACCTTCTACACTTAAACCCTTCTTAACACATTAACAGTTCATATGACTCGCCGAGTTTGAAGAACAACTCGTCGAGTTCCAGGCAATCTTCATAGGACTCGCCGAGTCGTTCATCCAACTCGTCGAGTCTAAGACCATCTTCATAGAACTTGCCGAGTCCACTTTGGAACTCGTCGAGTCCCTTCAACTCTTCACCCATAAAGACCAAATCTGAGACATGCAACGGTTCCAAATTATAGATCTAAGCTCCTAGGGCATGCTTATCACGTAAAGTTGCAAACTTTACGTGCATGCATGGCCCTATGAGCTCGAAAAGGCAATTCTAGGCTCTTTATGAGGTCATACACTCAATAGGGACCTCAATCACTTCAACCACAGAGACTTTACACTTCTAAGATGTCCATAAGGTCCAGATCTGAAGTCCTTTCAGAACATAGAGCATAAACACATGGAGTTTGAGGTTTTAGGGCTTGAAAACCACCAATTAGGGAAAAAAAGGGGATCTAATGAACTAGTGATCAAGGTAGAAACTTTTCTACCTGAATGGAAGTCTCTCACAGTGTAGATTTCGGATCTACTTCTACCTTTTTGCCTCTATATGTATGTACGGTTTTGATGGTCATAACCTAGGGAGTTTACGGCAGTAAACTCTAGAGTTTACGGTCGTAAACTCTATTCCTATTGACCATATGTTGTTTTGAAGTCTTCTAATCTATTCCAAGCATTCCTACTTCATGATTAAGCCTTAGGAAGTGTTGTGTGGCATCAAAACACTCCTAAATGGAGTTTACGGTCTAAGGACCATTTCTCCATGAATTTACTACCTTAAACTCATGAGTTTACTACCTTAAACTCATGAGTTTACTACCTTAAACTCCTAAGTTTTGTATTTGGCGGTTTTCAAGTCCTTAGCACAAACATGACACTAGTCTAGGTTAGATTCTAACCATAAGGAACAACCATGGGCCATTTATGGCACATTTACCCAACATTTGAGGTGTTTACGATTTTGGGAGATCCCCAAACCGTAAACACATAAAAATATATGATTTTGGTGTTTTTTGTGTGATACACTCATCAAGGATGGATCTAGACAAGTCCCTAAGGCATTGTGAAGCATCTAGACACCCTAAAGCACCCTAAGGCACTATATTTGGTGTTTATGGTTTTGGGAGCCTCCCAAAACCATGAACACCTTGTTCTTGGTGTTCTCGGGACTTTTCCTTGGTATAAACATGTATAGCTAGCTTAAAATGACTTTAGGATAGAAGTACTTACATTGCGGAAGCTTGAAATGAGCTTTAAGTCCAAGAACACTAGTGTGTGGTCTTGATGTTCTTGGTGTTTTGGAAAAACTAGTCAAAACACATAAATGAATGGATTAAAGGATGTACAATCACTAGATTAAGTGATATACTAACTTGAAAGGGTTAGAACACTTAATAGTTTGAAGATCTAGAACAAAAACTAGGATGATACTTGAGAGAGTTTGGAGTTTACTCTTTTAGAGTTTACTCTTTTAGAAAATGGGGAGTAAACACAAATGACTAGTTTTTGGGGAGTAAACTCATACATAGGTATGAGTTCACGATTTTTGGATGATTTTTCAACCCAAACCTAAAAGTTTGGTCGAGAATTTCTAAGACGTGAGGTGTTTGCGGTTTTTAAAATTCAAAACCCGAGACGACACTTTCTTTCACCCGTTCGTTTAAAAATAATATTAAAATAATCAAACGAACTTTATATTTCTTAAAAATAAGAAATAATGAAATTGACTTATGATACGAAGTGGTTGACTTTTAGGGTTTGACCGAATGGAAATTTCGGGTTGTCACAAATACCACAGCCCCCAGCTCCAGATCATGCGTCGGGTAGTTCGCCTCGTGAGGCTTTAGTTGCCTCGAGGCGTAAGCAATGGCATGCCCTCTCTGCATCAATACCGCGCCCAGACCGAGATAGACGCATCGCAATAAACAACGAAATCCTCCACGCCATCTGGCAGGGCTAAGATTGGCGCCTCGCACAATCTCTGCCTCAACGTCTCAAATGCCGCCTGCTGCTCAGGCCCCCATCGGAAGACTACGACCTTCCTCGTTAGTCGCGTCAAGGGTACAACTATCTTGGAGAAATCCTGGATGAATCTCTGATAGTACCCTGCTAACCCCAGAAAGCTCCAAATCTCAGATGGAGACTTCGGAACCTCCCACCTCATCACGACCTCTACCTTGGCCGGATCCACCGAAATCATGTCCTGGTTGACAAGGTGCCCAAGAAACTGCACCTCGCGCAACCAGAAATCACACTTGGAGAACTTAGCATATAAGCTCTCCATCCTCAGGGTCTCCAACACCTCTCGCAGATGCCCCTCGTGCTCCTCCTGCGTCTTGGAATAAACCAAGATGTCATCAATGAAAACTATCACAGACCGGTCCAGCATTGGTCTGCACACGTGGTTCATGAGGTCCATGAACATGGCAGGAGCATTGGTGAGCCCAAACGGCATCACCACGAATTCATAATGGCCATAACGCGTCCGAAATGTGGTCTTTTGCACATCCTCCTCTCTGACCCTCATCTGATGGTACCCTGAACACAGATCAATCTTGGAGAACCAAGATGCTCCCTGTAGCTGGTTGAAGAGGTCATCAATCCTCGGGAGTGGGTAACAGTTCTTCACCGTCACCTTATTCAGCTCCCGGTAATCTATAAACATCCAGTGTGACCCGTCCTTCTTTTTCACAAACAGAATCGGGGCTCCCCAGGGAGAACTACTCGGTCTAATGAATCCCTTGTCTATCAGCTCCTATAGCTGTGTAGACAACTCCTGCATCTCGGGAGGAGCCAACCGATATGGTGCCTTGGCAATCGGAGCCGCACCAGGGATTAAGTCGATCCTGAACTCCATCTGTCGCTCCGGAGGTATCCCAGGAAACTCCTCGTGGAATACATCAGCAAACTCTCGAACCACGGGCACATCGACCACTGTCGCCTTACCAGCCTCCCGGGTGTCCATGACATAGCGACACATCCTGCGCAACCCTGCTGAAGGTAACGCCTCGCCCTCGCCGCCGAGCATAAGGCTGGCCCTCATTGTGGTCTTTCACCCTGAATCACCAACTCTCCCCCACTTGGGGCTCTGACTCGCACTAGCTGCTGCGCGCAGTCTATCACAGCCCCATTGGGGCTCAGTCAATCCATACCAATAATGACCTTGTTTCCCCGCAACGGAATGGGAACCAGGTCAACCAGATACCGCTCCTCAAACAATCTCAATACACAATCCCGGAAGACCTCTGATGCTTGCACCGACCGGTCGTCCGCAATCTCCACCTCTAGAGGACAATCCTGTTGGATTAGTGTCTAATTCCATAACTATTTTGGTATGTACTTGACCCGATGGTGCATGGTCCTTTTGGGTTGCCTTCATCAAAGCAACTTGATAGGATGAATTATGGAGAGAAAGGATTAAATATGATTTATTAATATATTATAAGAATAATATATTAAAGGAGAAATCATATTGTTTAATTAATATTAGTCAATAATTAATTGGTAATTAGTTTTGTGACTAAAAGAGATTAATTAAACTTAAGGGACTGGAATTGTAATTATAAGATAATTGCAATTGGGCCATGGATTGCCTTATATTGAGGAGTGGACGAATTCTATGGGGAAACCCATAAGAAATCGTCCAAAGCCTTAAGGAAAGGAATCTATGGGTTGCTTAGGGCTTAAGCATCCAAATTAGGGTTTCCTTGTTAGATAACCCTAATTGCCTCCTCTCTCTCTCTATATATATATATATATATATATATATATATATATATATATATATATATATATATATATATATGTATATATAGATCCCTTATGACCCAAAAACGTGGCTAAGCAACCTTCTAGGGTTTCACACGTTTTAGGGCAGCCTCCATCCTATCTCCTCTTCATTCTCTTGCTTTTGGTGTTTGTGAACCATTAGAGGAGTGACATTTGTGACTCTAAGCTTTCTAAAGTCAATACAAGAAGGATTTGGGATTGTTATTGCTATATAACAATCAAGGTAATATCTTAAACCCATTCTTATGTTAATATGATTACTTGTATGTTAGAATTAAGGTTTATAGTCTTGGATAACTTGCATGTACAATAGAGAAACCTAGATCCAAGCATTAGGGTTTGTATGAGCACATAGGATGTTCTTATGACCAAAACCCATCAGTGGTATCAGAGCCTAGATTGGTTTCTATTGTATTGATGCCTTGTATGTTGAAAAAGTTCGTTTTTTGTGGTTCTGCTTGCTAAACTCGCCGAGTCCATGCCTGACTCGACGAGTCGGTTGGTCAGAATGAGGGAAAACCGAGATTTCTTGTTGTTTTTGCTTGAGGATACTTGCCTTATCATATTAGATTAATATAAATCCGATTTTTTTATATATATATGAGTATATTCTTGATCTAATTGAAGATATTTATCAATTAATAAAATATTTGTTTCCTTATGTGATAATTGATTAATTATTTTAATTAAATTGGTAAATTGTTTTGCAAGAAATCATTAAATAAATCAAATATGGATAATTATGTGATTAAATGTTAATTTAGATTATTTGTTATTTGATCCTTGTTGTTATGAAAAGTTTCATATTTTCCCTTTTAGGTTTTATAGTTTAAATTTTAACCTAAAGGTTTTGTTGTTTTGAAATTTAAATAGTTGAAACCCTAATGTTTTGAAAAAGGTTTCAAAACTTGCCCTCAAGTTTTGGAATTTAAATTTTGAATTAATAGTTTAATTTTGATGTATATTTAAATTCTAAACCCTAATGTTTTGAAATGTTTCAAAACTTGTCCTCAAGTTTTGGAATTTGAAAGCTGATTAAAAGTTTAATTAGGAATGTTAAATTCTAAAACCCTAGTATTGTTTTGAAAATGTTCAAATCACACCCTTATGGTTTTATTAATTAATTAAGGTGTATAATTAAAAGAGGTTTAATAAATCCATAAAAGTTTTGGTTTACAATTTGATTGAATTAAAAGTATAATTGTTAAATTTAACCACCTAGTATTTTAAAAGTGTAAAATACACCCTATACTATATATAACATTAAAAGTCTAACATTATATATATATATGTATGAGTAAAAGTCAGTTTTACCGTTAGTAGGCCTCATTCACGAAGCTGGTCTGTGAGGGGTGTTTAAGGAAATTGCCTATAAAATGGCGATTGAATGGGTATCAACTCTTACCCACCGCACTCTTGACTAGTGGAGGGTCGTTAGCCGAACGGGTAGGATAGGACGAAACCTTCCATTATAAGTATAATGAAATACAAAAGTAACTAAATGTTTTTCAAATTCCCAATCCTATTTACTTAGGCAAAAGTGAATTGATGCAATTCCATGAAATTACACTTTGTGCCCTTGCGAAGACGTTAGTGGAGCGTGTGTGGTTTACCGGCACACTAAATGGTTCTAAGCAAAGGTAGCAAAGGGTGACTCAATGTTTTTCATAGTTTGGTGGAGCGTGTGTGGTTTACCGGCACATCGAATAGGTGACTGTAACATGTGGGGGCACCATGTAAGTTTGCATGGTTATTCACACCCGCTTTGTGATCCTCGGCATCCCAGTCACAAACAAGAGGGGCATATCGAGATTTAAACATGTCGTTGAAATGTTCAATGAATCTCAAAGGATCTAGGAGTTTTCATAGATTTAAAACTTAAATTTCTTTTTCGTTTTTTCATGGTGGAAATTAGTGAATTGTCATTCACTTACCTTCAAATATTCTGCAACTAGATTACGACATCCCTTTTCTAGGTTGTAGCGTATTGTGTTGGGTCCTAGCCTTAGTATCTCATTTGGGTGATTTACTAAGGACTCAATCAATCAACTAACTTGAATTTGTTTCTCTCGTTTTGTAGATGTCAAAGTTCGACAACTATGGTCTTCCCAAATCCCGTGGAACAAGCATTCCACATGAAGATGGTATTCCACGATTCAATCGAGGAACAAGAAATCATGCTTCACTTCCTCCACCTCCTCCAATTGTTCTCCTTAAACCCACAAGATCGAAGAATTGAAAGGTTCAACATCACTAAAGCCCTATTGGAAATGAAACATGAAGATGGTAAATCCGTGTGTGCCCACATTCTAGGAATGAAATCACACATCGATAGGTTGATTATGTTGGGTGTGTCATTTCCCGATGAGTTGGCTGTGAACTGGGTTCTGCAGTCACTCCCTGAATCATATAATGAGTTCAAAAGAAAGTATTATATGATGGATCATGACGATAACCTCATTGACCTAACTTACATGCTCATTGCTGCTGAATCAGAAAATGATTTGGCAAAGCAATGGAGCATATTTGTTGGGAGAGTCAGCCGACCATGCTTTCGAGGACGTTCTAGGATAAGCGACATGCGTTTGCTGCCAAGAGAAAGGGCGTTGGATAGAAGTCTGCCCTAAGAGCCTGAAGATTCCAAAGATGGGAGAGTCAAAGAGTATGGCTGTGCTTCAGGTAAAATCCACTATCTAACTCCGTTAAGCTCCTATTCATTGATTCTTGATACATGATGTGATGAGATTGCATTTGAATGTTTTGCAGGATCGATGAAAAGAAAGGAAGCTTGGTAAGAGAGCAAGATGAATCTAATCACAAAGAAATAGATCTCGATCGCATGGACTTGAAGATTAGATTTTGAGCTTAGATAGTTATGATAGAGTTGTTAGAAATTTTCTTTTTGAATACATAGTTTTCAGTTGATTTTGCATTGTAAGGACAAATGTTTTCCGTTGCTTTTATAAATAAAATAAATTTTGATTTGACTTATTTATTTATTTCCTTGCAATGAAATCGTTATGAAAATTGGTTTTTTCATATTTCTACAAAGAATGGATATGATTCTTATTTATGTTAATTATGGAAATGTCGAGAATTTACCAAATTGGGAGAGTTTCTCATCGCCCAAGTTTCAATTGGACAGAAATTTGGAATCACGCAACTTGGTTGCATGATGAATGAGAAATTTCATATTTGGAAATTAGACTAATTCGTTGACAAAGTGTCAAGCGAAGGACTAGGAGATCGAGTACACAAAGTTGTGTGTTAGTCAAAGTCCACCATCATAATAACAAGATATTCATCATGATTTACTAAAGGTTTAAATCAATAGCAAAACGAATAAGAAGAATCAAGTAGGCAGAAAGATAAAAGTTTCTCCATTCTAAGAAGAAGGGAAAGTAGCTTTTATGCTTTATGATAAGTCTTAATGATTAAGAACCATATCTCAATTGATCCTCTAAGTAAGTCTTAGTTCAATTGTATGTTTAAGAAGAGGAATCAAGAATTGAAGAAATGGTTGAATCAAGAAGTCAATCATACTTCGTTCCAAGACAAGTCTTAGAGTTAAGAATGTGACAACGAGTGAAAAGTATTAAGAAGGTTTATAACATTCATCAAATGTGGAAAGTTGTGATGTCTTGGATAAGACAAAGACCAACTAGAACCAATTTATGAAGTGTTTTTTGATAAAAGCTACACTAACTCTTGAATATTTGTTTGTTAAGAAATGGTTATTAACAAGAGAATCGTATATGTCAAGGAGTCAGTGGGAGTCTTAATGGTCTTGAAAGGATTCAAGAACAAATCAAATAAACCTTATCGATCATCACTAGCACACGAGTTGAGGTTTACAACCTATCGTGTTGACATTATTTTGTTTCTGTGTTGTTCCAATTGAGTTAGTTATGCATGTGAGCCCTATGAGTTCTCATTTGAATGCATAAAAGGCAAGGACCTTGATCAATGAAAAGTACATTGATGGGAAAAGGTGAACTGCTTAACTACTTGGAAGACATGGTGGGCAGCTATGCTACCATAAGGCAAGAAATTAAGACTAAGAAAGTTCGGTCCATATGAGTTTGAATTTGTCATGAACTTTGGTTTTGACAAATTCACATGGATAGGAACACATACACCGTTTAAATCTAAGTGTCATAAGATTTCCTCCTTCATGAAAATGATTGTGAGGAAATGCTTTCACTAAGAAAGATTTTAAGAAGATAGTGGTTGTAAAATTGCATTCTCGAATTCGATTATGGTTACGGTATCCCTTTCCATGATTTGAATTTTGAGGTTTGGCAATTAGTCTTAATTGTTTAGACACACATATAAGCTATCTAAGGCAAAGGGGTATAAGTTTAAGAGGCCTTGATAAAAGATTATCAAAGCATTAAGTATTAGAAACATGGACTTAAGAAATTCAATAAGTATTGTTTTTCTGAAAGTTAAGATGTTTATGAATACATGTCGAAGCTAGTGGGAGCATAAGTGTTATGTTTTATAATAATCATCATAAAAGTGGGAGCATAAATGTTATGATTGTATGATTATTAAGGATAGTATTGCAAGTTAGCAATATTAATTATAGAAAACAAGAGTCATACTTTGCAAAGTTGTAAGAGTTGAAAGGTTGTTTTGCTATAATTAAGGGAGAGAATATTATGTTTCATTTCAAATCTAAAGGCTTAGGCTGAGAAATGTTAATAAATTTCGTCAAAGGTACATAGTGTGTTCTTAAAATTTCGATTATGATTACGGCTTTCCTCTTCATAGCAAATAAAACATTATGACAAAAGATTGATAAAGTATCAAATCTTTATGTAAGACATTATGCATCGTGTCCCATACGCTTCGGGTATAGGATCAATTGCAAATGCTATGATATTTGACCATTCTAAAATTTTCCAAATGTCTAGCGCATTTAGAGGGAAAAGGGACAAGAATTGGTTTTGGCTAAAATAAACAACTATCAAAGGACAATCCAAAGTTCGACGAGGATTGGTTGCTTGTGAGTAGTTGGAAGCATGGTATTGAATGGACCATATCGACATTATTATGAATAGAAAAGATTCCATTAAGAATGAGTTGTCATATGGAAAATATGGAAATGTTTCCATATTGGATGGACCATATCGACATTATTATGAATAGATAAGATTCTATTAAGAATAAGTTGTCATATGGAAAATATGGAAATGTATCCATATTGGGAATTGAATATTGAAAAATCTATGACTAGATTAGAAACTTTTATGCAAAAGGATGTTCAAAGGAATGTACTTTGAGTGAGAGACATCATATCTAAAGAATTGTCTTGTAACAATCTCCGAATAGAGAACTTGGTAATATCATTGGAAATAGTCTTTGTGACTTTGGTGCAGTGACATTACGAAAGGATCGTTGCATAGAATGTTAGAATCTAGCATATTCTATAAGTAGCAAGAATTTGATATTCTTTCACTTATGAAAAAGGATTTGGAGTTGTGAAATGAGAATGATTGGAAATGTGTTCAATTTGATCTATTTCATAAAGTAAGAACCATAGGTAAACATTGGGTGCATGCTAGGAGCATGGGACAAGTGTCGTAATAATTCAAGTAAGAAGTTGATTACCCGAAACGACAAATAATGAGTAATCGATATGGTGATAAATAAAAGGAGTTTTATTTATACTCAAGGTTGAGGCCATATGGGATTAGTATTATTCTTGTGTTTCACTTTGTATGTTTTGACTTCCTGAATAATTTAAATGGTTAAGAGCAATCAAATTATTCGAACGGGCCACAATCGTTCATATGTTGGAAGTAGGTATGAATAAAGACTGTCGTGAATTGGTGTGTGGATCGTCTAAAGAGTATTAGACATAAGCAAATGTTTGCTGCAACGTTCATGCGTGCTTATAAATATGATTTGAGCATTGGATTAAACCCACGCTCACTTGGATCACTCCATGAATTGTATCACGAGTGATTGGTGAGACGATAACATCTTATATTCTTGAAATCGAGATGTGTGAGTTGTATCTTGCAAATCGGTTGCACATTGATAATATGTAAACGCACCAGTAACTTGGTGTTATAAAACATATTGTTGTGTGTGATTCGGTGAGTAAGTGTAAGCAAGCATTGTATCAAAGTTTATCCGTTCCTTTTATCCAAAGTAGGATAAAAGCGATATCTTTGGGCCCCTCGATGATTTAGAGATGACAAACGTAAATGCTCGGCCGGGCTAGGGCAAATTTGATTTGTTCAATTAGTCAGTCGTCATAAATCGGAAGTCGAGAGATAGTACAGAGAGAATGATTAGAAATCATGTCTCATACGATATCTAGAATGGAGGAATATATGATCCCTTATCTAAAGGACACGCGTATCTGATATGATCAGAGTTGACAACGGCTTTGGAATGCTACGATTGCATATCAGGATCTGAAGTCATACGCAGAATAGTTATTAGACTTATCCAAGTATGAGATTGTTGTATTAGTGTCTAAGTCCATAACTATTTTGGTATGTACTTGACCCGATGGTGCATGGTCCTTTTGGGTTGCCTTCATCAAAGCAACTTGATAGGATGAATTATGGAGAGAAAGGATTAAATATGATTTATTAATATATTATAAGAATAATATATTAAAGGAGAAATCATATTGTTTAATTAATATTAGTCAATAATTAATTGGTAATTAGTTTTGTGACTAAAAGAGATTAATTAAACTTAAGGGACTGGAATTGTAATTATAAGATAATTGCAATTAGGCCATGGATTGCCTTATATTGAGGAGTGGACGAATTCTATGGGGAAACCCATAAGAAATCGTCCAAAGCCTTAAGGAAAGGAATCTATGGGTTGCTTAGGGCTTAAGCATCCAAATTAGGGTTTCCTTGTTAGATAACCCTAATTGCCTCCTATATATATAGATGACCCAAAAACGTGGCTAAGCAACCTTCTAGGGTTTCACACATTTTAGGGCAACCTCCATCCTCTCTCCTCTACGAATCTTAACCCTATAGTCAACAAGCTGGCTACCTCAGTTGCATCATAACTGCAGTCCTTCGCCACTCTTCGTCAAACTCTCACTGATGACAACTCAGCGTTTAAGGCGACTATTGAGGAGCGCCTCACTAAGCTACAAGAAGATCTAGCTGCTGAGAACTCACTTATGGACGCTCTCGCTCGAAAGACCACTGCTCTCAAGGTCAAGAATCTTCAACTCTCCAATTCTCAAAAGGAGATTGAATCTCTTCGATCTGAACGAGAGATTATTTCTTCATGTGTTTCGGATGTCCACGCCACCCTTTCCAACATCCTTGAAGCACATGATCCAATACTAAGTTACTCAGTCAGGCGTGATCTCACAGAAAAGTTTGCTCCTGCTCTTTCTCTCTTGAGCAAAATTGAAGGGCTCCTTGAGTTCGTGTCCATTCCGAAACAAGGGGAGAGGATGTATCTCAACCACCTCCCACTTCTACAGCAACAAAAACAACCGAACCTCCTTCAATAGGCCAAACCTCAGGTTCGGGTGTCAAAGACAAAGGGAAGAAAATTGCTGAAGAGAGTGATGACGATAAAGAGACGATTGCGGATCTCTTAAAGAAGCAAGGTCGCGATAAGGATGCTGATATGAGAGCTTGCGTTGCCAGAGAGGCTGAGGAATATGAAAGAAAAATGAAAGAGGCTCATGACCTTCTTGAGAGCAGGAAAACCCTTTTTCCTCCGTGGACTCTTGAAAAGCTTTTGAAGGAAGCGATTGAAACTCCCAACATTTTGTGGCTTGAACCGGTGATTTCACTGGATCGCATCAACTCTGTCAATTCACAGTTTGACATGCCACTAACCCGAAAGGCCTTCATCTTCCATGCCTTTGATAACGTTGCTGATATCCCTCATCCTCATCCAAAGGTTGATAGGGATCTCGTCGAATTCTACCTGAAGGCTGCTCAACCACAGTATCAAACTTGGAGCGCTCATAAGATAATCAACGTTCGGGTCCTCAAGCCGTTTAGAGAAGCGAACTTCACGAACGTTCGGTTCAAGGTGCTGAGGGGTTCTGCTAAGACTGAACATGCCATATCGCTTGCTGATCTTCCCAATTTGAATCCACATGATTGGATAATTTTACACAACATCCTCCTCACAAATGAAGTAGAATATGGTCCGATTATTGATCACTTCAAGAGGATGCTTGTATGCTACATAATGGAAGTTGCCAAGATGGATCAGGAGATCGCTAGCATCTTCAAGAAAAAGCACACTATCTCACCTGTTGGCTCTGCCAGTGACCTGAACATGATGCAGATGGGAAAGATTGACCCGAAACGCAATTCTGTCATGTTTACCAGTAACGAAGGCCAAAAATGTCTGTTCGCTTTGGCAGACAAACATCTCTACACCACTGCATGCCTGGAACATGTTTTAGGAATCATTCATCGTTGCAAGCAAAATTCGGCAGACGACAAGAAGTACTTCGATGACATGATCCAGTGGTATATTCGCTTTAGACAGACAATCCTCGCTCTCATCCCTCGTTTGTTTGAAACCACTAAGAAGGTTCCTGCAGCTGGACCCAGCAAGAAGAAGTGATAGTCTCGCTCCAATTGACGCAAAGAGGGAGATTGTTAGGTCCAGATAGTGTTGCGTCTTGGGCTCGATACTTAGTCCATTTAATCTCCGGTATGGGCCTGTCCATCCGTGAGTTATTTTGTAGGGTTTAATATTTATAGATGCTTGCATGCATCCTTGAACGTAAGATTTGATAGAGATTTTTATAGCGTTCACAGTTCTTATCTTTTGTAACCCTAATATCCTCTACAACGGAAGTTCTTAATCGAGCTCTGCTGAGGATTGAATCAATTGAATCATTCGAAAAATTCAGATTCATTCTTGTGCTTTATCTTACTGTTTTTGCTTTCTTGATTTACCTGTTATAAGATCTAATCGATCAAGGAGTTTTATAAACTCATCACTCTTGCTCTTGGTGTTTGTGAACCATTAGAGGAGTGACATTTGTGACTCTAAGCTTTCTAAAGTCAATACAAGAAGGATTTGGGATTGTTATTGCTATATAACAATCAAGGTAATATCTTAAACCCATTCTTATGTTAATATGATTACTTGTATGCTAGAATTAGGGTTTATAGTCTTGGATAACTTGTATGTACAATAGAGAAACCTAGATCCAAGCATAAGGGTTCGTATGAGCACATAGGATGTTCTTATGACCAAAACCCATCAAATCCAACATGCTCGAGGACTCAGGAAACTTCTTGCTAAGCGCAAGAGAAACAAATGATCGGGTAGCCCCCAAATCAAACAACACCTGAACTGGGATACTGTTCACATGGAATGATCCTAAACAAGGCACATACATGAAACATATCAAAATTACAGCAGCATAACATAAAAGCATAGATAAGAAATTATACCTGTCACCATATCGGGTGTGGCGCGTGCCTCCTCCGTAGTCAGCTGAAAGGTCCAGCTCCTCACCACTGGAGCCTACAGCTTGACCTGCTAGCCATTTGTGATCCGCAGGGTCGTTGGGGCTGGCGCCTTCACCGGCGCTGCTGCTGCTGTCAACTGAGGGCAATTGGCCCTCTTGTGGCCCCTCTGGTTGTAGTGGAAACACAGCAACTCAGATGTCTGAATAACCGAAGCAATGGCGGTATAATCCCTGCTAAAGTGTCCTGTCTTGCCGCACTTGTATCAGCCCGACGATCCCAATCTACATGCTCCCTCGTGCGACCTGCCGCATTTCCTGCAGCAGCCCGGTCCTCCTTGGCCTTTCGGCCTACCATCTGATCCCTTGGGCTTCTTCCCCGAAGCCCCAGCCACCTGCCCCTCCTCACCCTTCCTCTTTCGGACATGCTCCGAATCAATCTCCCTCTCCCTTGCCCTGGCAATCATGGACTCCAGGGTAGGGCAAGCTGAAAAGCTAACATGCTCTCGGATGTCAGCCCGTAGCATGTCATGGTAGCGGGTCCTCATCATATCCTCATCACCAGCATACTGGGGCACTAACAACGCCCTCTCCCGGAACTTGGTGGTGATCTCCGCCACAGTCTCCGTCGTCTGCCTCATATCTAAAAACTCCCTGGCCAACTGCTGAAGCTCGACAGCCGGCACAAACTTTGCCCTAAACCTGGTCACAAAGTCCGACCAGGTCATAGCCTCAACAACCAAGGCTCCCAATGAGTCATCGACAGACTCCCACCAATCTCTAGCTCGGTCTTGTAAATACCCTGCTGCATATCTCACCTTCGACCCCTCAGGGCAGAAGCTAGTCAACTGCGCACTCAATGTCTGTAATCCATCGCCCTGGCAGCAATGGGGTCCTTCGCCCCATGGAAATCTGGTGCACCACAGTGTGCGGGATCCTGACTGGCCTGACGCCATATCACTCCTGAACGCCCGGAGGCGATCCTCCATCAGCTCGACTATCCCTTCCTTGATAGACCCGAAGATGATAGGGGTCGACTCAAGGATGCCTCT
This sequence comes from Lactuca sativa, assembly GCF_002870075.4. Lineage (NCBI taxonomy): Eukaryota > Viridiplantae > Streptophyta > Magnoliopsida > Asterales > Asteraceae > Lactuca > Lactuca sativa. The sequence continues at coordinate 203,238,216 of NC_056629.2, read as the reverse complement.
AGTGATCTCTGACGCGATGAACTCACGTAGGCTCTCATCAACTGGCTCGGACCCTGAACCCGAACCCGATCCCTCTCCTGAACTGCCAACTGCTGGCCTCGGACGTAGTACCACCATTCCGCAATACACCATAATAATCATCAACGATACTAACACACTAGAGGGATCATATCTACCACGAGTTCCTTGGTTTTGCCTTAGCCTTCCTTGACTCGAGTACGGATCCTCTGCTTTCAGTAGTACGGGCCCATACTACCTTCCACATTTATCCGTACTTTCCTCAAGGACTGCTTCAAATCCACCAAGTCCCTTCATCACTACTGCTCTCTGCTATCCTCATCCTAGGCTTGCCTAGGGAACTCCCGACCCTACCCTAATCAGTCCTCAGATGCCGAAGGTCTCTGTGTGATGGTGCTTCGCCATCACCTGAATACAATCACATGCAACGAGGCTTAGATAATCCTTCGAGTAAGGGACTCACCCCTACCACGGTTAGGACTCAAACAAGAGCTACGAAAAAGAGTCAAACCCCTTACTCTGAGATTATCCGACCCTGATCGTATGTGACCTAATGTATCCACCTGATAGCCAACCCCCATCACCCGAAGTCCCTCAAAGCACAAAGCAAGCAACATTCAGACGAAGAGGGAACGATATCAACAATCACATCCTCAAAGCAGGAACTATACTAGCATATAATGCTAAGCTTACACTATCAGACATAACCTATACAGGCTACCCTACAGCTGTCTACTCAATACTAGCATGCAGTTTTCATAAGCAGGAACACATATAGCAGGCACATAAGGCATCGTTCCTAGATCCTTAGCCCTATACTAGCATGTTGTTCTATTGAAACTGATAAACATAACACATCTCGTATGGGTACTTTGGGAAATACTTACTTGAGCTCGGCCGGTCGCACACATCACACACTTTGTACTTTTCCCAAAACTCTTTAGTCTACCTTTTAGGAAAAATCATTTTATTAGAAAATTCTTTTATTCCCTTGATTTGAGTCCAGAAACTCCCGAGGGTGTGTCCAAATCCCTCAAACTAGGGCTCTGATACCAACTTGTAACATCCCAAAAATACAGACCAAAAAATTTCATTTTTAAGTAGGTCAATTCATAAAAACTTCGATATAAAAGTTTCATAATAATGCTTCATGTTTGAAAACTAGCCACATCATGATAATATGACAGAGTACATCCCAGAAAATCCATAATGCGGAAAAACAAGAGTGTGTGTGTGTGATATGCCGCTACCGTGCCAGCTCCTTCCCCCTAGTTGAAGAGGTACCTGAAACCAACCTGTAAACTGTAAGCACGAAGCTTAGTGAGTTCCCCCATAATACCACATACCATACAATCATATAATGAACAACTAGGAGATACGGGCCTCGCCCACACTCATGGAGATACGGGCTTCGCCCACACTCCGCTAGCTGGGAGATACGGGCCTCGCCCACACTCCGCTATCTGGGAGATACGGGCCTCGCCCACACTCCGCTATCCGAGAGATATAGGCCTCGCCCACACTCTACTATCTAAGAGATACGGGTCTTGCCCACACTCCACTACCTGAGAGATACAGGCCTCGCCCACACTCAACTACTAAACCATAACATACAAGTATCACACAGACAACGAGTATAAACAATTCTACCACACTAGCATATATCATCATCAAACTCAACTATGAGATATGGGCTCTGCCCACACTCCGATACTATCATATCGTCTATACGGGCCAGCCTTGGTGCCTTAGACCCGTTCCCACTGGAAGGAAACTCACCTCGAAAAGTAGCTACCGAAAGTTTGCCTGCTAGACGTCTGATTGCTGCACCGGTAATCCCCCGACTATAAATCCATAAACATAGATTAGTCACTCATAAATACCCTTAGGTCAAATGACTGACCTACCTCTGGTCCAAGGTCAACTCCTTGGTTAAAGTCAAATTCCAGTTGATTGGACTCGCCGAGTCATGGCACAGACTCGCCGAGTCCCTCTCCTACTATCCCAGTATTAACTCATCAAGTTCCTCTTCCCACTCACTGAGTCACCCTTAACTCACTTCTTGGGACGATTAGACTGACTCGCGATCCGACTCGCCGAGTCCGAGAACAACTCGTCGAGTCCCACGAGCAGATCTCCTACTCGCTTCCAAATCCTCACCAGAGCATCCATCTTGAGGATTTGGGTTTCTGGGACTATTGGCACACGTTAAATTACTAACTCCGCGTGCAGCTACGAAGGGTTGGACCTTCTACACTTAAACCCTTCTTAACTCATTAACAGTTCATATGACTCGCCGAGTTTGAAGAACAACTCGTCGAGTTCCAGGAAATCTTCATAGGACTCGCCGAGTCGTTCATCTAACTCGTCGAGTCTAAGACCATCTTCATAGAACTCGCCGAGTCCACTTTGGAACTTGCTGAGTCCCTTCAACTCTTCACCCATACAGACCAAATCTGAGACATGCAATGGTTCCAAACCATAGATCTAAGCTCCTAGGGCATGCTTATCACGTAAAGTTGCAAACTTTACGTGCATGCATGGCCCTATGAGCTCCAAAAGGCAATTCTAGGCTCTTTATGAGGTTATACACTCAATAGGGACCTCAATCACTTCAACCACAGAGACTTTACACTTCTAAGATGTCCATAAAGTCCAGATCTAAAGTCCTTTTAGAACATAGAGCATAAACACATGGAGTTTGAGGTTTTAGGGCTTGAAAACCACTAATTAGGGACAAAAGGGGATCTAATGAACTAGTGATCAAGGTAGAAACTTTTCTACCTGAATGGAAGTCTCTCACAGTGTAGATTTCGGATCTACTTCCCCTCCTTGCACTCCTCAACCTCCTCCTTCTTCTTCTAAGCTCCAAACTTCCTTCACAAAACCAAAAATCATTCACAAGAACAATATGGGGGCTAGGGTTTCACTCTACAGCTCTCTGGAAGTGTTAGGGACAAGGGAGGCCGAGTTAGAGTGTTTAAATAGGGTGCAAACCCTCGAATTAGGGTTTTTGCCTAAACAGGGTCTGCCGAGTCCGGGAGCCGACTCGCCGTGTTCACCGCTTAAGTCCCGTGTCTCTTCTCGCTTCTACTCGTCGAGTTGGACCTTCAACTCGCCGAGTCCAAGGCCAAAATGCAAGGTGTACAACAAGAGGATGCGTACCATGAACCAGGTGCTATATATATATATATATATATATATATATATATATATATATATATATATATATATATATATATATATATATATATATATATATGAATTTATTTTTGGTTTATAAAATGATTATATATAAAGTTACCACATTATACTTACATAATTTATTAATGAAATTTGTTTTTTTCTAAAAATCTGATTGGTTCCTATGTGTGTGTATATATATATATATATATATATATATATATATATATATATATATATATATATATATATATATATATATATATATATTAAATTTGAGATTAAAAACAATATGGAGTTGGTTGTTCACTTGGTCAGGTGGTAATAGCGCTAGAAAAACTTCTCTGAAAATCAGGTTCGTATCATGTCCTCTTGAATTGCATTTTTTCCGGCCAATTAAATCCAATGATAGCGTTTACCCTTTTAAAGTACCCATTAGCCCATTAGTTGAATTTTGGTTATGAGGAAAAAAAATTACAGTTACGGGCCTATTATTGAGTTTTCCATAGGGCCCTTAAAATCAAGTACCGACCTTAGATACATATATGTATAGATTATAATCTCACACGCTTCAAGGCTGCATACGATCTCTATGTGGTTGTGAAAGTTGGTAAAAGCTTGTCTCATCGGATCCATCTTTTGGGTTTTCGATAAAACTTTATAATTTGTTACTTCTGGTGTGCAATATTATTTTTACTAGTATGTTTATTGCATCAAACCCATACACTTTTATCAGAGCCACTTTTAAACAATTTTATCAATTTATTATTGCCGTCCATTGATGGTTGTTTCTAAAATTTCAAGAGCACGAAGAACAATCAAAGTATGACTATTAGTTTTTATTTTGATAGTTTAATGGTTTGCAAACATATTTATTTTAGAAAATATTTGTGTATTATTAGACTACATGTATAATTTAATAAAATGATACGTGTATAATTTAATAAAACAAACCATTAAAATGATTATTAGGATGAATACGTTAGTTAAACCCAAAATTAAATGTAATAAATGTTCTTGGTTGTTTATGTTTGTAAATTATGAAGTATGTTAGTGTTTTGATTCGTGTAAAATTGTGAAAATGTTTGTAAATAATTTGGATTGTAAAATTAGTTGTAGAACTTGTAAGTTTTTTTTTCCCACTTGGAACTATCAACCTAATGGACAACCAAGATCCGCCTGTACGACCCAAAATCGTTTTGGATTTAAGCCCAATTTGGCATCATACTTAATGGGCTGTACGTTCACCCTCAGCCCAATGTGAACTACAACCGAAAGATGGGCTACAAGTCTGAAAGTAAGCATTGAATACCTTTTGCTCATATTTGTTTCCTTGTTCTTCTATTCTGTAGTTCATAGTCAGTTAAGCTTAAGAGAGTAGTACCAAATGTAAAACCCTTGATTGACCATATTTTAGTCGCAAATTAGTTTTATATTCTGGCCTGTTTTCACAAATTAAGTTGCTCCCCTTTATGTTTTTGTTGTGAATTCATAGAGGTTTGAGTTTTGAACAAAGTGCATATTTTATTTAGTAGTTAGCACTTAGCACTACACAACTAAGCCTTTAATACTGTTCTTTTATTGATCATCCCAGTTTTATTCATAAAGTATGTACTTCCTACAAGAATTTACCATCCATATTTCTCCTCTTCAATACAAGACTTGGAGTCTTTGATAATGTGAAGCCTAGCGTGAGAAGACCTCAATACTTTAAAAAAACACACATTTTTTTATAAAACAAAATATTGTCAATTAAACCATCTTTGATAACCAAGTTTTAAATCCTTTTAAGAAAATTAGTGCTTTTGTTTTGTATTACCAAGTTTTAAATTCTAAACATTCCATAGCGTTTTCAAATTATTTAGGCATGATTACTTTAATATCCATCACTACCCTATGCCTACTGCCTACATATAATAACTATGACCAAACACAAATACATGTGCTCAGGGTCAGTATCTTTGAGCTATATTTGACTGCATGTTTTATTATATTGAGAGGATTTGTTTTGTCTGATAGATGGTGATTTCTGAGCTACCAAGTATAGAGCAGCTGAAAAGTATTTAATTGAAAGGGGTCAGAGAACATTTTGATCTCATAGTGGATAATGTTTGTTAGTTAGTTCTTGTGATGTAGTTATTTATCTTTTGGAAAAGAAGTTTAGCCTTATAGACTTCTGGTCACAAGTCGCAACTTTTTTTTGTAGGAGTTCTAGATTATAGTTATCCTAGGTGTGTGTGTGTGTGTTATATTTACTTATCTGACCTTATAAATGGGGTAATTTGCTGGGTAGTTGTGCAGTCATTTTGTGTCTGTTTACTTACTTATGATGCTGTTGACTTATCCTCTGACCTTCAGTACAAGCACTTGTGTTTTTTTCGAGCATTAAAGTGTTAAAGCTTTATGGATAGCTGACGTGGCAAGGACAAAAAAAATTGGAAGTTTTTTTTTTGCATTAGAAAAGGTTTGTGCAAATAGGTGTTTGTATGCTGTTGGTATTTGTTGAAGCTGTAAAAAGATGAGAAGACTATTGTATAGAAACTTATACATAAGAGAACATTTTTTTTATAAATATTCATATAATGTTTATTTCATTTTATTTTTTGTGTTTTTTCTATATATATACTCTATGGATGATGAAAGTCTCAAAGGCCCCATTATGTACACATGATGTGACAAAAACATATTGTATAGAAACTTATACATGTTAATTAGACAAAAATTGTAGTAGTAACATCCAAAAAGGTGGGATATAGACAAACTTTTGTACAAAAGAGGTGAAGGCTCTTTTTCAATCTTTTTATCAGAAATTTAGTCTGATTATTTATAAAAAAACTCAGATAGAAAAATTGCAATTTATTATCACATCCAAAAAAGTGGAATAATGTGGGATATAGTCTCTTTATCATCACAAAAGACGTAAATGTCATTTTGATCTTTATCATTAAAAAATATAGTCTCTTTAAACACGTACCATGTAATAAACACAATCCAAAGAAAATTTGTAATCTATTGTCATGGAACAAAATGTGATAAAAACTCATTTTGGTACAAAAGATGTGAATGTCCAATTGATTATGTTTATACTTTATAAACATGTTCCATGTAACAAATAGATTTGAAAGGAGGTGCACCGAAACACATGTCATTCATGTTCAACTTTTTGCATTATATATACTTGCACATGGGGGTATATAAGAGATTTTTGTTATACCCTTTCCGTATTAAACATGTATCTCATATCTACATTGGCATAAACTTGTGTTTGGTCTTCAAAATGTGTTTGACTCAAATAGGAAGTGGGTTTGTTTGGTTTTGAACGTAGAGGCTAAAACTTTATTGGGTGTTATGAGTTGTGCCAAAGAGAAACTTCCAAAATCTAAGAAGATGAAGAAGAAAGTTCAAGGTCAGTAATCCGACATATATAGTCAGTATGCCCCATGCCTCTCACTTTCATCCAAATTAGTTTACTAGACATGACATGTTCTTTCTTGTAGGGTTGTACTTTCAGGTTAAAAACCAGACTAGTCAAACAGCATCAATCAGTTTGGTTGGGGACTTGGGTTATGGGGTTTAAGTTGGAGGGTGATTTCGTCCATTGAATTTATTTGAATGGGATATTATTTAATTTATGAAAAAAGAAAAGTTTTAGCTAAAAGGGATCCTGTAGAACAAGTCAAAGGTAATTCCAAGTGTGTATTGTCAATTTATACAACCTTCTAAGTTACTTCAAACTGTAGAAATTGTTGTAATGATGTGATTTTATTAATCGTGTTTAATGCATTTATATATTCAACATTTAAAGAAAACAAGTAAAAAGGTGTTTGTGGGTCAATCCACATGACTTTGACTTGGTTTAATAAAGTTGCACCTTTTATATTGAATATAACTCAAATTTTGACCCCAAGTACATCCATTTTGATAGGGCGTAAAGAGCTTTTAGGATATAGTATATCTATAATATCGAGCTTTTTTCTATTAGCTTGGTGTTACGTTATTGTCATATCAATAAATAAATAAATAAACTTTAAAAATTATCATTATAGTAAAAGCTTTTCCACATACATTACCACCTAGAGAAATTTACAAAAAGAATTTAATTTCTTAAAAAATTATAAAATTTCTAAGATTTCTTCAACTCATTTGCGGAATCCTCATCTCACCTGCGATTTTGTGTTATCTATAAAAAAAAATCATTTTGCCCATTTTCGAAGACATTAAATAGTAGATGTCATATAGCCATATGCGGTCTTTTCTCAAGTCGTCCATAGTTTCCTTTGAAGTCGTCTGCAAATGTGCAAGTCATTAATGCACATTATGTGCAATAAATACGTGTACCATCACAAATGGTCATGACATCTATGATTTCGTTCTTCATTTTTTAAGATTTTTGCGCAAAGTCCATACACATTACTTTTAAATTTCAACATATATGATAAAAACTATATAAAAAATTACTTAAAACATTGTTTTGATGAATGTCTTCTTCGGCCACCATGAGAGTGAATTCTCATAATCTTGAGTGTGGGAAAAGAGCTAGAGATTTTTTTCAAGGTTTAAATATATCGGGTTAATGGGATGCGAAACCGCAGCTGAGCCACGGAAACACAACCCATTCGATGAAATCGAAGATAAATTACCGAACCAAATGACAAAACCACATACGAGATGATTCATCTGTCGTTTTGTTGGTATTTGGGATAAATTTTAGTTTTTGGCTATTTTTAGCTAACTCATTATTTTTTTTTTACTATTTTAATAATTTCCTGCATTACTAATGGGTCCTATCAATCTAAGTATATAGACTAAATGGATAAGATAATATTAAAAAACTATCTATTACTCTACAAAAAATGTAAAATTTTTTTGAGGCTAAAAAGTTGTGACATGTTTTTGCCTACTAAATTTGATGTCACATAAGTGTCACGTAAGCTTTTGCAAATTTTTATCATTTTTTTCTTATGAGTGGTGAGATAACATCCTTGTCTATCAATTTTTTTAATTAAAAAATATAATACTACTTAATCCATGTAATGCATTTTATGTGATGTTAGTAGTACAAGTTTATCATGTAGATAAACGGCAAAAGTGATCTATAATAGCTGTTAAGACCGCTGTCGTACACAATTTAAACAAATAAAAATATAAATTAACTGCTCTATTGCACTAACAGGTAGTACAGGTAAGCAGGGTCAAATCCTCAGGGACACGTCCTAAAGTTTATACCTCTTTGCGTAAGGCATGAACTAATTCTTGATAAATGCATAAAACATAAAGGGAGGGGGGGGGGGGGGGTATTTCTGGAAATTGAACTAATAGAAATAAAAAATGACAAAAGAATAACTAAATTTAAAGTGGTGAAAATTCAAATAAGAGAAAGCAATTCCAGTTTCCAGTGACACCCCTGATTATATAATTAACCCTCAACACAGTATTTGACTATGCACTTGTTTAAACCGGTACTAAAGTTCATTAACAAGCTCTAATGAACTCTATTACAAAAATCATTTAATCAAAATAAGTTCTTTGAATTAAATCGAACTTTTTACTAAATTAACCAAACAAGCTCTTGATTAACAAAGAAAAGTTGCATTAGACACAGTGTAATTCCCAGTAAAGTTCAATACCTCTCATAAGCTCGTAGGCATTAAAACTTGTTTGATCATTTCATAATAGAGTTAACCCTAAACTTAGAATTAATCTAATACTTTTCACTTTTTACTAATTAATCTAGACAATTACGAATCTAAACAATTAGATGACTATAATGATTCACAAACAATTTAAGTGACCAACAGAAATTGAAATAAAAATCAAACACTCAATTTAACACAGAATTGATTAAACTAAAGAGTAATCATATTCAAACATAGTGCCTAATGATTAATCATACGAAAAGGTTACTTCTTGCGAAACTGATGAAATCTGAGTTTTTAGCCTGACATGGCTAAAAATGGATTACAAATAGTAGAAATCGAATCTAAACGATAAATCTTACTAAACTACGAATAGAAATTGAGTCATCTCCTTTAGATCTGCGTTTGTTCACTTGAAACTAGGGCCGACCCAATACATGGGCGGCTTGGGCTTAGGCCCAGGGCATCAAAATTTTAAGGGCATCAAAATGGTGGTGTATATATATGGTCCAAAAACTTAGCCCATATTTTGTTTTGTAATAGTGAGAAGGAAAGCAGACACCAAACAAATGAAGAGTCATCGTCTCATCTCGATCATGCACATAGACAAACCAAACGTCACCTCTCGCCTGGTATGTTGGCTTCTTTCAATGGGAGAAATCAATGCGACATTGCCTTACCTAGAAACGCCTCCAATAACTAAAAAGTAAGATTTGATTTCTCTATTTCTCCCTTCCAGTAGATAATCAATAACACACAACTCTCAAATCTCAATTTCTTTTTTATCAGTCGACACTTAGTCCCGATATAGAAGCAATTTCTCTACTCTAGTCCGTTTTTAAAGTCCCATTTTCTCTAATCTGATACATCAAAGCCGATTCTGAAGTTCTGATTTAGAGGTTCACTGATTTGGGCGTGATTCGTTTCTTGTTGGTTGTTTCAGAATTCAAATTTGGGTGAGTTCATTCGAAATCTGTGTTTATTTAATTTAGGTTTCTTCAAAAATCTGATCACTTTCTTATTTAACCTGTTTTCAAAAGTTACTTTCAGAAATGGAATGAGAGTATGAAACTTGAAAGAGGTTGAGATTTAAAATAACAAGTAGCATCAAAGCCTTTATCTTGGATGAGTTTTTGTGCTCTCCTAATTTTAAAAGACATTAGACTGAGATTCAAACTATTGAATGACTTCATTCTATTTTGGATTTGTTTCAGAAATCAAATTATTTTTATATTTATCTGTTTCTACTCTATTTGATTACAAGAAAAAAGAGTGAAAGCCTCAAAGTCTTTTGGATTTTCATTTGTGTATCATTTTCTTTATTATTTCATAAATCAGATTTGGGTTTCGTTGTTTCTGAAAGTAGATTTGGGTGAGTTTATTCGAAATATGGGTTTATCTAGCTTTGTTTCATAAGTTTGATTTATTTTTACTTACTGGATTTTGTATCTGATTTGGGTGGAGTTGTTTCTATAAGCAGATTTGGGTGAGTTGTACTGTTTTCTCTAAGTTTGAACTCTTTCAGAAATCAGATTTGTGTATTTCGAAATCTGTTTATATATGTTTCAAATATGTTTTCTCCTAATCTGATTTGTATATGTTATTTCAGAAATCCAATTTTAAGATTCTAGTGAGTTTTATTTCAAATTTTGTTAGAGTTCTGCATTTGTTGTCTAAATAACCTTTATAAACATTTGCGTTTTTGTTTATGTGATGTGAAGCAGGAGCTATATTTCTGGCTTTGTTGTCTAAAGATCCTTTCTACCTAGATTTCCGGCTTCTAGAGACAACAAAATATTGATTATTGTAAAATTAGAGATGTTTTGCTTCAAAAAATGCACTAAGTTAGAAATATAGGCCAAATATAAGCAACCCTCGGGTGAGTTGTATGTTTTTGTTTGTATTATTTGGTTGATTATAAAATTTATTGTATTTTTTATTTTGTAAATTATATATATATATATATATATATATATATATATATATATATATATATATATATATATATATATATATATATATATATATATATGGGCATAAAAAATTTTCTCGCCCCAGGTAGTAAAAAACATTGGACCGGCCCTGCTTGAAACCCTCTGAAAATCGCCTTAGAATCGCCAGGAATCGTCAATTAGGGTTACTGGAAGAGTATGGGGCTGTATTTATATGTCCAGTTGTAAAATTGCCGTACCTACGATCGCATGGGGGGTATACCTGTGTTGGGTCAAAATACGGTTTATACTTTACTTTTCTGGGCAATTGTATTTTTCTGTAATATTTATGAATTTATGGTCTAGTTTACGGCCGTAAACACCTTACAGCCGTAAACCCATTTACGGCCCATATTATCCGGCCCACGTTCTCCAAATATAGGTATTAGGGTGTGAGGAATAGATTGATGAACCCTAGAGAGTTTACGGCTAGAGAGAAACATGAGCGTTTGTGTGTGTGTGAATCTTGTGTAAGGAATTTCATTCATATTATTAATACAATCAAGATTCATATTATTCTGTTCTCATTCTCTTCTATTTGATCTGACATCATCCGTTTGATTGGGATTCTGCACCATTAAACGGATCTAACTGATACACGGGCAGATTAGGGACTTACAATTGGTATTAGAGCCAAGTTGTATCAGTCAATTTTGTTAGATTTGGAGCATTATTTGATCTTATTTTCGAAATATTCTTGCGTTTTTGGATAGATCTCGCAAAAATAAGGGGGGTTTGTTCTTCGTGTTTTTCATAAAAAAAAGGTTTTTGATCGAGTTTTGGAGCTTCAAAGTCGAAAAATCGGTGTTTTTGGTCGGAGTTTGCTGCCGGCGGCTAGGGTTTCGGAGTTCACGGCCCGAGGTTCACGGTCCGAGATTGCGGCCTCGGTTTGGGGTCCTCGGTTTGCGGCCTGCACCTCGTCCTCGCATCGCTTCTCGGCCTCGCAATGGATCCGAAGTTCGCAGCAACATCTTCCTTCGCATATTAAAAAATGTTGAACAGATTTGGGGCTGCAGAGGATCGAACCCGCGTCCTCTGATTCCTCACTTCAGCGCCTTACCAACCCAACTAACTAGCAACTTGTTCAACTCCTTCGCGAATGAATTCAAAATGCTTCGCTACTGCAACCAAGTTTCGCATTTTTACACTTTTAACCCCAAAATTCAATTTCTTTTTTGATTTTTAAATTCTTTTTTCATCCAAAATAAATAATAATAATAATAATAATAATAATAATAATAATAATAATATAAATAAATAAAAATAAAAATAAATAAAAATAAAAAAAATTAGTAAAAAATTATATTTTGAATTTTGACTCTTATTTTTTTTACTTTTGACCTTAAATTTTGACTTTGACCTTCAAGTTTGACCTTTGACTTTGAACTTTGACTTTTTTGTTTAACTTTTAAAATTTCAAATTTAGCTTTTTGGTTTGACTTTTAAGTTTGACTTTTCAAGTTTGACTTTTGAGTTTAACTTTTTAAATTTGACTTTTAAGGTTGACTTTTGAGGTTTATAATCAAAGGGTTTGACTTTTAAGTTTGATTTTGGCTTCTAGTTGTGCTTTTTAATTGATTTTAAGGTCTACAAGGGAGTTGAAAACATGAAAGAGAGTCGTTAGGATATGTTAAGACAAAATTTCAACATTTTTGATTATATCCCTGGAGAAACCCTCGAAACTCAGTTGCAGCGATTTACTACACTCACTACTGAGATGAATATAGATGGGATCTTCTTGTCCAAATCTGAGATAAACAAAAAGCTATTGAATTCACTTCCGAAATCGTGGGATATGAACGTGGCTATCATCAAGAAGACAAAAGATCTCAATCATCTTAGTCTTGCTGATGTAATTCAAGAACTTGATGCTTTGAAGTGTAGAGAAACAATGAGTTCTGAAAACATTCCGGTCACTGAAGTTACATGTACTCCAGCTTGTGAAGCCACGATTAAATTTCTTCGGGAACAAATTGATTTATTTAAAAGAGAAGTTAAGGACCTGAGATATGAAGGATATCAACTCAGGAAAGGACAGAAACCCCTGAAGGCTGAATTAGAAGCTAAAACCAAGGACTTTAGGAAACTTCAGGAAGAGTATAGCAACAAGAGTGAAAATTATGATTATATTAAGAGACAACTTGCTGCTGTAACTGAAGAACTTGACGCTTTAAAAATTAAGTGTGGAAAAATAGACGTTAGTTTTAAAAATTATACTGCGTCAAGTCAGACAGTCAAGTCCTTATATGAAACCCAATTAAAATTCAAAGAAAATCAAAACAAGGGTCTAGGGTATGATAGTGTACTTCCTCCTTATAATCATAACTACACATCCATCCCTACGACACAGGACAAAACTGACAGGGAGCCACATCTTCAATATGGAAAACGAGCTAGATTTGTGTCAGGAGGAGTTATTAATATTGAAGATACTAATGTTGCTACTTCTTGTGCAGGCAAAGTAACAGAGGATGAGAACAAGGAGAGTTCTTCTAAACAAACAAACGACCCCTTGAACTCTAAATTTGTTGCTTCTAATCAATCTACCGTTGGTAAATACAGGCCACCATTTCAAGCTAAACAGAGTGCCTGTTGCAATTGTGCATGTGGGAAAAATCTGAGACAAGGCAAAGATACGCCATCAGGGGCAGGAAGAAACAACTTCACAGTGAAGAAAATGACATGTTTTCACTGTGGAACACCTGGACACATTGCCCGAAACTGTCCAAATCGCGCATACGTTCCTTACTACGAACAAGGCTGGTAGAACGCTCCAAGAGGGAGATACTCCAAAAGAAACCCCTCAAGGTCACGTTCAGACCATGATGACTGGAACGCGCAAAGGGCCAAGAATCAAACCCAAAAGGCCAAGAATCCGAATCCCAAGGGCAAGAAGGGATTGTCGGCCAAGAAGTCCAATCCAAGAGATGCTCCCGTGAAGCCAAAATCAAACTCATCTGAACGACCGACATCAATTTCCAAAGCAAGTACTGAGCCACCCATCAGATCGAAAAAGAAATGGGTTAAACCTAACTACAAATGGGTTCCAAAGGTGAAAACTCCCAAATCTTCTAATGAATCTAATATTTCATCGTCTTCTGTTTGTGATAAGCAGGATATGTCATGGGAGAGAGTACCCTACATTGATGATAAAGGTCGAACCAGTTTCAAAATGGACTGGGTTCCGAAGACCAACTGATCCCACTCTGTGCTAGAGCAGCTATGGAGGCATATCATCAGACTTCAGTTTGTTGGTAGTGGCTGCTCCTGGCATATGATTGGGGATATCTCTAAACTGTACAACATTCAGATCTTTGTTGAGAGTATGTGTCCTTTTGCGGGAAAGGAAGAGATCACAAATGAGGTTAGTGCTTAATGATATGAAGAAATTTCGGATCTGTTCTGAGATTATGCTTGCTGTTCTCAGACCTTCAGAATGCAGATTCAATCGGTGAATTACGATTTGCGTTTTCTTCTCTATACTCCTGAGTTTTTCTTAAGCTGATTCGCTTTAAAGACTAATTTTTGTTTTAGGATAGTTTAAATTTGCGCATTTATTTTCGTTTCTCTCATATGTACAAATTTAGGGGGAGAAATAAAAAAAAACAAAACAGAAATTAGAAAATTTAAAAAATCCAAAAACATTAGAAAATAAAAAATATGTTGGTTATGAAATGTGCTTGAGGGAGATGTTTTGGGAAGTGATATTATCAAGTGATAACAGGAAATCTGAGTTTGCGTAACGTACCCAAAGTTGAAGGGTCTATGCTCTGGTTTGATGCGTCGGTAGGCACGAAAAATTTTAAATGGACATGACTAGGCAGAGCTGAACTTAGGAAATTTATAGACTTGACAAATCTTGACCTAGTTAGATCCATTCAGCCTGACAATACGACGCTCGGATAGGTTGAGCAGGGAGATATATATGGGAATCTACTCGTCACATTAAATGAACCCGTACTTGGAACCGTGGTTTAACTTTTCCTCGATGTGCGGATTCTGTCCTTAATTCTGGTTGGATGGGCGACTGGTAAATTCCGATAAATTAGGTCTGTAGAATATCATTTTCTTTCTTTCCATCTATTAGTCATACGTTGTCTCCTTTCCGTGACTTCCAATCCGACCTGGTACACAACATATGCAACTCCATTTCTCTGCAGGTTATATATGTGAAATACTTCTTATCTGTAAGCCATATGCTGTCTCCTCTGCGTGACTTCTAATCCGACCTGGTACACAGCATATGTAACCTTCTTCTTCTCAACCCCTCTGAAGTAATAAGTAATAGAATTCTGAATCTATCCTCTCTCTGAATGGTTGTCTGCTCACCCGGTGTAAGGAGTACTCTGGAAGTTCTTGATGGCTGGGGCATATCAGGAAGCGGGAAACACGTTCCAGTACACTTAAAATTGAACTCATACAGATTGCTTATAGATCTCGCTGCTCAATTTAGGTGGACAACAATATCCCTGGTCGTCGTCAGATGAATGGTTCTTAAGATATAGTATCTAAGGAATTAGGATCAGATATAATTTTTAGGAACTTAAGTTCACCTTGTCTTGTATCAAATAGTGTGTCCTAAATCTGTCACAATTTTTCGTGTTTAAGTGGACAACAATACCGACGATCAACCAGACAAAGATGTGAATATGAAAGGTACCGACAAGTGGATAAAGGCTGTCTAAAAACTTTGATCCCAAATCACTCTTAAAGTTAGATATCATTTTTATTTTTGTTAAATTTGTCATAGTTTCTTCTAATTTAAATATTAGGGGAGAATTAAAAAAGTTAAAAATAATGAAAAAAAATGAAAATCAAAGAAAAATCCAAAAAATTAAAAATCCAAAAATAGTGTTATTTCTGTTTTATTTCTTGTTCAGAAAAATCAAAAAAAAAAAAATCAAAAATATTTTTGTTTCTGTTTTAATTTGTGTGCTAAGTTTTCTTTTAGTTTAGTTTTGTCTTGAAAAGTGATTTCAGGTATAGATAAGACTCATGAAGTTTGTGTTGAAGATTTCTAAGCGAAGGCTTCATCCGTGATCATCGAAGAATTCTCATTCGAAGGAGCAAGAAATGAAGATTATTCTTTCAAATTCAATCTTTCAACCCCAGAAGCAAGGTGAAGCAGAAATTGAAGATTATGTAACGGATTGCATTGAAGCCTCCTCAATCAGTCTGCTGCTATCGTTGTACCTATTGAAGTGATCCAGAAGATTTGTTCTCTTTGAAGATTCTCAAGCTGAAAGTGCCATCTTTCAAGAATCAGTATGTCAAGCCTCCTCACCCAATGTGCGTTCAATGCCAAATTCTGAAGAAAACCTCAAGTGCTCAAGATGAAGTCATTCTTTGAAGATTCATATGTTCATCCTGATGCTGTGAAGAAATCGAAGGTTAAATCTGAAGCCAAGCTCTCATTGAAGATTGACAAGAAGAGCCAGCTACTTTTTAGGGGGAGCTTGTTGGGTCAATTAAGAAAAGAAAGCTATAAACCAAGGGGAAGATTGTTGGGTCAAAATATGGTTTATACTTTACTTTTCTGGGCAATTGTATTTTTCTGTAATATTTATGAATTTATGGTCTAGTTTACGACCGTAAACATCTTACAGCCGTAAACCCATTTATGGCCCATGTTATCCGGCCCACATTCTCCAAATATAGGTATTAGGGTGTGAGGAATAGATTGATGAACCCTAGAGAGTTTACGGCCAGAGAGAAACAGGAGCGTTTGTGTGTGTGTGAATCTTGTGTAAGGAATTTCATTCATATTATCAATACAATCAAGATTCATATTATTCTTCTTCTCATTCTCTTCTATTTGATCTGACATCATCCGTTTGATTGGGATTCTGCACCATCAAACGGATCTGACTGATACACGGGTAGATTAGGGACTTACAACCTGCGATCGCATGTATCACCCAAAACGTGCCACGAGCCTTTTTATGAAGTACATTGCCATTTTGATGCATTTTGACAAACCTGCGATCGTAGGTTCCAAGGCTGTGATTGCATGTATCATTTTTCTTAGGCTGATGATTTTTTTTGGCACGAAAAAACCACGAAGCAAACCTGCAACCAAACTTGCGATTGCAAAGGCATACCTACGATCGCATGTTCCAATTTGCGGCTCTTTTGATCGTCGTTCCTCCATCCAAGCAGTTCTTGATCATTTCCCGACATCCTTCCTCGGTCTAGACTCTAGTTAAGCTCCAAAGCATCCACTAATGCATCCCGAACTCGAGCAATCATCCATGTGCTCCATATGGCCCTGAAAAGTCATACCAAACTTGAGTAGTACGAGCATTCTACAAAATAATCATGAAACACGAAATACATAAGAATAATTGGGAGTTAGTTAGCTTTTATAACAAAATACGTAGGAAATTGTGCTAAAAGATGCATATAAAATGCATCTAACAAACCTTCCCAAGCTTAGACCTTACTTGCCCTCGAGTAAGGAAATGATAACTTTGGAAATGGAATAGAGGCTAAGGGCAATAAAGGAATAACCAAGGCACACTGACACCTTAAAAACGGGAACCTAAATAAGAAGAACTACCAAAGCTAAACATAAAATATGCATGCAAAAATAAAGAAAATGAACAATGAACAAAATAATATGAAAATGAGAAACAAACAACTAGAATGAAAACATGCATTTTTTTACTTTATATATATATATATATGTATGTATATACGATCAGACTTTACATCAATAATGAGCTCCAATAACTAACACCAAAGCAAACATCATGCTATCTTTCATGTATCATACACTCCCAAAGTGAGGAAGACCACAAAACGGTGTAACCCAATAATCCAACTCTATTTTTTTTATTTTTTTTAAACTTTATACCTTAATTAGCTTTATGAGCGAAAATAACACACTCCGGATCTCATGTCCTTAAGACTAGATGGTCAAGAATCAGAATCGACACATCCTTAAGAACCCACACGACCAAATCAACTTTCGCCGAAGCAGCAAGGGCCAACCCCCGTAGGAGCCCGAGCTCTATGATTTCACTTTTTCGAGAGCCACAAATATCATATCACACAGTTCTTTATTAGCCAGATGTAACTTTGGAACGACTTCTAACTTGATTGAACTTTGATTTATACTTCGTTTTGAGCTTGATTTATTCAATCCTTTTTTTTGGAATTTCTTTAATTGAGCGCTTGAACTTCTTGATTTGGGTACTAGATATAATGTTGTACCCTTTCTTCTTTCTTGACTGTGTGGATCTGATACTTAAGCTCTCTGTTACCGCGAGAGGTAATGCGTGTCAACAAATAAGGCCATGTTCTGTAGGTTCAGAGTTGCCGATAAAGATTCTTTTTAAACATTCAGAAGCAAATCATCCTAAAGCTGTTATTTCCGCCCAAAAACGTTTCAGTACGCCATTTTTTATTATTATCTAAGGTCAGGGTCTCGAATCACGGTGTCTTGGATCCCCTAGTTATGATAGCTGATTCTACACTTCCAATAACAATCAAGTCGCTTCGGGTTTTTTTCATTTTTAATTCTCAATATCCCACTTCATGGATCTATCGTATGTAAGGAGTGTCATCATCTCGTATATTTTTTCATTTTTTTAATGCAAATGCAAAATGCAACAAAATGAAAATATTTTAGAAAAAACTAGGAAGAAATAAAATAACAAATAAAAACATAAATGAAAAATCTTTTAGGATTTTTTAAACTTTTTAAAATTTTTT
Organism: Lactuca sativa; assembly: GCF_002870075.4. Taxonomy (NCBI): domain Eukaryota; kingdom Viridiplantae; phylum Streptophyta; class Magnoliopsida; order Asterales; family Asteraceae; genus Lactuca; species Lactuca sativa. The sequence continues at coordinate 203,219,672 of NC_056629.2, read as the reverse complement.
TTTGGATTTTAAAAAAAGAAAAATAACAAAATAAAAATTTTACAAAAGGATAGTAAATCCCCTCCCTAAGCTTAAAATTAAGCATTGTCCTCAATGCTTAGGGAGGAGTGGAAGACGACTACTCGGACGGGGGTGTAAAGCAACGAAAGAAATCATCGCGAAAATCGGTAAAATCGTCGTGCAAACTTAAGAGCTCATCACGATAGTCAGTAACATGAGAGCTATAAAGCTGATAATCGAGGCGGAGACCAGTCATAGTCTGCTGAAGAGAAGCAATATCCTGACGGAGGTCAAGATAATGTTGGTAATTAAAGGAGGAGTTGGGGTGAGGGTGAGATGGCTTGGTGGGTGGGGGCTGATCCTGAAAGTCAGTCTGCATGGGATCAGGCTGGCTATAGGAGATCGGTGTGGTGTCCGTATAATCTGGGTGCATAGTGGACGAAGATGGTCAACCAGAATGCTGACGCGGGGCCTGCTGTGAGCTACATGGGCGAAGAGGTGGTGGAAGGTTTGATGGAAGAAACCATACAGTCTCGCTAATGGGGTCAGCGAGGACGATGTCATCAGGACCAGTGACCTTGAAGTAAGTGGATCGGCCTTGCATCCAAACATACCCACCTGGGGCGGAACGTAACATGTGCATGACCCGAAGGTTCTGTAGGGTCAAAGGGAAGGATTCACCCGTAAAGAAGGTGTACTTTAGGGGAGACTGCTTTACGAGGGTGTGAGCAATGATGGTGATCAGACCACCACAACGAATGGCACCGCCGATGCAAAGGTTTAAAACTATGTGGAATCTTTTTGATGATTAAATAACCAAAATGAGGGTGGTACAATCCGGTGACCATGCACCATAAGATAAAAAGCTCGGCTTTGCCGGCTTTCGTAGTCTCAACCTGCGCGTAAATAATATTGCAAATAATTTTCAAAGCAATTTTTAGGACTGGATGGACAATGCTAGTCTGAGCGGATTGGGATGAATCATAAAAGTCCAATCCGGTAATGGATTGCCAAAAATCGCGCATGTCGAAAGTAGGGGCAGGCTGAGCTAAGTTGGTGGCGGGGTTATGAAAGAAAGTACATAACTGGTCAACGTGAACAGAATGAGGGGTGCTAAAAATGCGAAAAACAAAGTTTCCTTCATGGTTGACCTCACTGAGTGTAGTTAGGATCTCTTGGGTCAATAAAGGACAAGTACCAAAATCTGCACCTAAAAGACGCTCCCAACCAATTTTGGCAAATAGTGCATGAACACCATCATAAATATGGAGTTCCCGCATCAATGTGCGGCTGGGGACCAGACCCGCGGTAGAATTTATCGTTCCTGAAGCTGCTAAAAACAGTCTAAGGCAGCCTGGGAGCCTAAATCTAAGGTATCATTGTCCACTTGGACGGTGTATGACGGGTCCGAGATGTTAACATTCCGACGTGAACGGGACGGTCTAGGAGGCATTTTTTTTCAGATTCAAAATTGGGACAAATTTGACACAATTTCCAAATAATCAATTAATAAGCAAAAATAATTTTTTTTTCTAACTACTCCCACAGAGTATACGCAAGCCTGCACAAATATATGACAAAAACAGAAGAGATTGATACCTTATTTACTTGATTTGGATGAAAAATGAGCGATTTGAGTGATTTTTGGTGAGAGAAATCGAAAACTAGTGGAATCCAGAGAGAATTTTGGAGTTGCGGTCGTTAAAACGAAGCCTGCGACCCATATATATATAGGAAACCTCTTACCTGCAACCGCAAAGGGAGGACCTGCGATCACAGTTTTTTTTTTTTTTTTTTTTTTTTTTTTTTTTTTTTTTTTTTAAATGACCGTTTGGCTTTTATCGAGACAGGTAACGTTTTAAATGAATAATCTTGATACATGTGATCGCATGTATATAACCTGTGATCGCAGGCTTTACTAAAATGGCTAGAATCAATCATTCAACGTTCAAAGGTGTGGGAGGATGCTAAAAACTGATACATGCGATCACATGTATTGAACCTGCGATCGCAGGTTGTTGAAAAAGACATGATTTTGTTCTTTTAGGGGTCGAGGGTATAATCGTGATAAAAATTTGATACATGCGATCGCATGGATCCTTTTTCGTCAAAAATCGATCCAAAAAATCCTCGACGATGCTCTGCGACCAAAAAAACATACCCTGCATTTTTCAACTTTTTTCAAATTCTCTCGGTTCCTTTTTATATTAAAAACACAATTCAGTTAAAAAGAGACGACTTAAGTAGCTAAAAACACACAAAAATTGAAAAGAAGTTGCAAAAAAAAAAATGAAACCAAAAAAAACGCCCGGGTTGCCTCCCGGTAAGCTGCCCATTTTTACTGTCGTTGGCTCGACATTGTGACTTGGTTTCCTCAATTGCGGTAAGTCGGGACCTCGACTACCTCCACTTATTCATTTGTAACTTGAAACCCTTCGTAAAATGGTTTGAGACGATGACCATTTACCTTAAAAATCTTTCCTGTTTATTCACTCTTAATTTCTATAGCATCATGATCAAACAAGTTAGTAACAACAAAAGGTCCCACCCAACGAGACCTCAATTTACCGAAAATAAGTTTGAAACAAGGGTGATATAAGAGTACCTTTTGACCGGTAGTGAATACCTTTCGTGAGATCATCTTGTCGTGAAACGCTTTCGTCTTCTCCTTATAGATTGCTTCGTTCTCGTAAACATCATTCCAGATTTCTTCTAACTCCTGAATATCCAATCTTCTTTTCATACCAGCTTCATCCATACTTATGTTCAACTTTTTGAAAGCCCAATATGCTCGATCCTCCAATTCAACCGGTAATCAACAAGGTTACCAAAAACAATTCGATATGGTGACATATCGATAGAAGTTTTGTATGCTGTCCGGTAAGCCCATAACGCATCATCCAATCAATTACTCCAATGTTTCTTGACTCGATTGATGGTTTTCTCTATAATGCTCTTAATCTGTTTGTTTGAAGCTTCAGCTTGCCCGTTGGTTTGCGGGTGATATGCTGTGGATACCCGATGTGTGACACCATATTTCTTGAGGACCGCTTCGAGGGTGCGGTTACAGAAATGCGTACCCCGATCACTAATAATGGCTTTTGGTGTCCCAAACCTAGCAAATATATTTATCTTGACAAAATCAACTACAACCTTGGCATCATCTATTCGTGTAGCTTTTGCCTCGACCCATTTGGACACGTAATCCACAACAAGTAATATGTACACAAACCCGAAAGATGGCGGAAACGGACCCATGAAATCTATACCCCAAACGTCAAATATTTCACATACTAAAATTGTAGTAAGTGGCATATGATTATGAGATGTCAAATACCCTGTCATTTGGCACCTTTCACAAGTTTTGCAAAATAGAAAAGACTCACGAAAAATATGAGGCCAATAAGACCGCTGTCTAAGACCTTGCGTGCGGTTCATTGTGGACCATAATGCCCTCCATAAGCTTCTGAATGGCAGAAATTCAAAATTGACTTGACTTCATCTTGGGGCACACATATTCTAATCACATGATCAGCATAGTGTTTCCATAAATACAACTCGTCCAGACATATCTTTTCGCCTCCTTCTTTATTTTATCTTTCTGGGATCGGGTAAGATCTGAAGGGAGTTCTCTGGAGACCAAGTAGTTTACTATATCAGAAAACCAACGAGGGTTCTGAACATTGAATAGATGCTCGTCAGGAAATGTTTCACGGATCGGTGTCGGGTCTTTAGGTGGAGTGAGTCAGCTCAAATGATCAGCTACCAAATTTTCTCTCCCATTTTTGTCCCTGATCTCTATATCAAATTCCTATAGCAGCAAAATCCATCTAATCAACCTTGGCTTTGAGTCTTTTTTAGCAAGAAGGTACCGAATAGCTGTGTGATCAGAAAATATTATAACTTTCGTGCCCAACAAATATTGTCTGAATTTTTCTAATGCAAAAACAATTGACAACAACTCTTTTTTTGTGGTGGAGTAATTTGCTTTGGCGCTGTCCAAATTTTTTGATGCATAATATATAATGTGGGGAACCCGGTCTTTTCTTTGTCCAAAAACAACTCCAATAGCAGTGTTACTGGTGTCACACATTATCTCGAATGGTAAACTCCAATTTGGGGGCTGAATGATGGGGGTAGAAGTAAGAAGATTTTTCAGCACATCAAAAGCCTTCTTGCAATCTTCATTGAAGTCAAATTCAACATCTTTTTGCAGTAAGTGGCACATGGGAACTGATATCTTTGAAAAATCTTTTATAAACCTCCTGTAAAACCCTGCATGACCAAGAAAGGAACGCACTCCCTGGACATTCTTCGAGTAGGGTAATATTTTTATAACATCTATTTTTATTTTATCGACTTCCAAAACCTCTTTTTGAAACAATATGTCCAAGAATCAGACCTTGGTCAACCATAAAGTGACATTTTTCAAAATTTAAGACCAAGTCTGTTTCAATACATCTTTGTAAAATTTTTGTGAGGTTTTTCAAACAAATATCAAGGAGTCTCCATAGACAGTAAAATCATCCATGAAGACTTCTATGGTATTTTCGACATACTCAGAAAAGATACTAACCATACAACTTTGAAAGGTAGCGGGTGCGTTGCAGAGTCCAAAGGGCATACGTCTATACACGAATGTCCCGAAAGGGCAGGTGAAAGTTGATTTCTCCTGGTCTTCTGGAGCAACTGGAATCTGATGGAAACCTGAAATCCATCCAAGCAGCAGTAGTGAGATTTTCCAGCAAGCCTTTCTAGCATCTGATCTATGAATGGGAGAGGAAAATGATCTTTTCGGGTGGCTGTGTTTAATTTTATGTAGCCAATACAAACACGCCATCCGTTCTGAACCTGAGTTGGAACCAGCTCTCTTTTGTTCTCTACTACTGTCACTCCAGCCTTCTTGGGTACAAATTGAACTGGGCTGATCCATTTGCTGTCAGAAATTGGGTATATCATCCCAGCATCTAATAACTTCATAACTTCTTTTTTAACCACCTCCATCATTGGTGGGTTTAATCTGCATTAGGCTTCCTGCGATGGCTTATAATCTTCTTCCATCAAAATTTTATGCATGCAGAGAGATGGGCTGAGTCCTTTAATGTCTGCAATAGCCCACCAAATTGCACTCTTATACTCCTTCAAAATTCTGATCAGCTCTAATTCTTCTTTTTCTGACAGCTTGTTGGATATGATTGATGGGTTATGAGCACTACATCAATCCTATGGTGTACACGCAAACCCTAAAGTTGTACAATGTAAATTTCAAACAATTTTTAACTTTTAAAAATGTAATTTCATTCATACATATTCTCAATTCTCAATGTATCACATGTCAAAACCATAAAAACACATCCCAAGATCAAACGTATAAAAACTCCGACAGTGTGTACTGATCATGCCGGCGCCTTCCCGCGATCCTCACTGGTACCTGAAACACATAACACACAACAATGTAAGCATAAATGCTTAGTGAGTTCCCCAAAATACCACATATATCACATATTAGCCACTCGAGGCTATAACTCTGTGGGCCCTCTGGACCTAACTCTGTGGACCCTCTGGTCCTAACTTTGTAAACTATGGAGTACATACATCATAACTCAGATAGAAATAATGCAGTGCAACACATCACATACATAACACACAATATACTCTGTCACATACCTGTAATTACCACCCAAGGTAAAGTATAGTGAGAAGACTCACCTCGGATAACTCGGTGACCCTCGGACTCGGAAATACTGATCTAGCCTCCGCCTAATCACATAAAATAGTTACTCTAATCAATACAACTTTCAAAGTCTAGGCTAAACCCTCTCTAAGTTCTCTAAGAAGGGTAAAAGACCATTCTACCCCTCCAATGGCTCAAAAGTCTAAACATTGACTAAACTCTAATAGTCAACAAAGTCAACTCCAGTCAATGGTCAACTTTGACCAGACTCGTCGAGTGCACTTGGGCGACTCGGCGAGTCCATGCGGTTCCCCTGAATCCTTCTAAGCCTCTCTTGGCACGTCGAGTCCCTCATCCACTTGCTGGGTTACTCAGTAACGAATCACGGGGCAACCCCGACTCGACTCGTCGAGCCCACTTATGAACTCGGCGAGTTGCTCCCATGACAACTCTCAAATGACCTTCTGAGGTCAGATCTGCTTTTCTAAACTATAGATCTGACCTCCCTAAGACCAATAACCACGTAAAGGATGAAACTTGACCCGCATGCAATGCACCCAAGGCTTCTTTTGGTGAAATAACTACTAAAATGGCAACCTAAGTTCATAAATCCAAAGGGATGGCATAAAGCATAGTGATAGGGACTCTCTGGACCTCTTGAGGTCCAGATCTAAGAATCATTTCACTTTGGGACCTCACTCACTCAAGATTCAAGCTAAATCATGCATAAAGAAACCCTAGATTTGGTTAAACATCATATCCAAGAGAATAAGCACAAATTGATACCTCCAACAGCTTCCTCTGATCAACTGGAAGTAGATCCAAGCTCCCCAACTCGCTTAGCTTGTCCTTCCTCCTTCCTTCTTGCTAAAATCCACAAGAAATGGTGAACAATGGCCTCCTTTCTCACTCACAAGGCTTACAGATGCTTTGGTACTCTCAAGGACGAAGGTAGTCGCAATTAAGGGCCATAAGGTCCTTTAAATAGGGCACAAGCCCGGGGATTTAGGGTTTCAATCCACAACGCGGACTCGTCGAGTCCACCCTTTTCAACTCGTCGAGTTCGTTCATTAATCCAGTCAGCAATCGCGGTCCTACTCGACGAGTCTACGCCTCAACTCGTCGAACCCCTCTCTTTTAATAAAAAAAATAAATGATCAAACATAATACCTGGAAATACGGATGTTACAATTCTCCCCCACTAGAATCAGACTTCGCCCTCGAAGTCTTGCTCCGCAAATAACTCTGGATGTTGCTCCCGCATCTCCAAATCCGGCTCCCAGGTTAGTTTGGACCCTCTCCATTGTTGCCACTGAACTTGAACCAGGGGCACCTCCTTGTTCCTCAGAACCTTGATCTTTCGATCCACAATCGCAACTGGCCTCTCAACATAATTCAGGCTCGTATCCACCTGAATATCTTCCAATGGCACCACCGCCGACTCGTCGGCTATACACTTCCTCAACTGAGACACGTGGAAGGTATCATGAATCTGGTTCAACTCCACAGGTAGCTCCAAACGATATGCTACTCTGCCCACCCTCGCGGTCACCCTGAACGGAGCAATGTACCGGGGCCCCAGCTTGCCCCTCTTCCTGAATCGGATCACTCCTTTCCAAGGAGATACTTTCAGGAGTACGAAGTCTCCCACTTGGAATTCAAGCTTCGATCGTCGCCTATCCACATAACTCTTCTGGCGACTCTGAGCTGTCAACAACCTCTGTCTGACCTGCTGTACCTGCTCTGTCGTCTGCAGTACTAACTCAGTGCTACCCAACACTCGCTGCCCGACCTCTCCCCAGCAGATGGGAGTCCGACACCTCCTCCTATACAACAACTCAAAGGGGGGCATACCGATACTCGAATGGTGGTTGTTGTTATAAGAAAACTCAGCCAATGGCAGATACGTGTCCCAAATTCCTCCGAAGTGCAACACACATGCCCTAAGCATGTCCTCGAGCGTCTGAATCGTCCGCTCGCTCGGACCGTCCGTCTGTGGGTGGTATGCGATACTGAAATGCAGCCTCGTACCCAACTCCTCATGGAATTTCTTCCAGAACCTGGAAGTGAAATGCACATCTCGATCCGACACAATTGAGATCGATACTCCATGCCGCGATACCACCTCTCTCACATACAACTCTGCCAGCCTCTCAGTAGAAGAGCTCTCACTGATAGCAAGAAAATGAACGCTCTTTGTCAGCTGGTCAACAATCACCCAAATTGTATCGACACCCCTCCCAGTCCTCGACAATTTGGTGATAAAATCCATAGAAATTTGTTCCCACTTCCATTGGGGAATCTCAAGTGGCTGCTGTTGGATTAATGTCTAAGTCCATAACTATATTTGGTATGTACTTGACCCGACCCGGCATGGTCCATTTGGGTTGCACTTCACCGACACAATTTATATGGATAATCTTTTGAGAATAGTATGTTTATGATTAATATTAATATATTATAAGTTCTAATATATTAATATGGAATCATATTATTTAATTAGTATTGATCAAGAATTAATTTATAATTAATTAAGTGATCAAAAGGAACTAATTAAATATGGAATCTTATATATATGGAATGGGCCAAGTTCATTTAGGTTGGGCTAAGCTTTCATGGATAGTCCATGGAGTGTTTAACCCATGGATCCTAGGAAATGAAAGGTCATGTGTATTAGGGTTTAACCCTAATCCTCCTTACTATATAAAGATGTCCTTGGTTGGTGAAATTGGCACTAGTGTGGATACACTAAGAAGGGCTAGCCAATTTCACTAGAGAGAACCAAGTATCCATATTCTCTAAAGTCTTCCAAGGTGTTTTGGTGATTTGTGATTCCATTTGAGGATTCCACACTATTGGGGCTAAGCTCTTAAAGCTTGAAGACATCAAGCTACATCAAAAAGGTATGTCATCTAACTAGTACTTTGTAGTATAAGAACTTCATAATATGCTAGTTAGGATTAAAGCCTTGGAAAGTTCTTATTTGCATGTATTATAGAGAAAACATAGATCCAAGGTTTATAGGGTTGCATGTACACCATAGGAGTGTTAGAATGCTCAAAACCCAACAGTGGTATCAGAGCCACCACGGGTTGTTTTCTGTTATATTGATGCAAATATTTTATTTTCCAAGTTGAAAAAAAAAGAAAAAAACATGAAGTTTGTCAAATTTTAAGATAATTACTTGTTCTTGTGAAAAACTAATTATTTGTAAAATTCGAATAATTTGCTTTATGAGTTGAATTAGGTCAAATTTAATAAAAGATAAAATGATATGATTATTTTATTAGTTTTAAAAGTTTGATCTAAAGAGTTTTATTTTTTAAAACCTCCATAAGTTATGGATATGAAAAGGTTTTAAAAAAAATTGATTCAAAGTTTTTATGGAGTTACAAAATTTGGTGTTAATGTTTTAAAGGATTCCATAACTTAAGAATATGTTATGGATCTCCAAAAGTTTTTTTTGTGTTACCTTGTTTTATGAGTGAATTTAGATTAATGAATAAAATTATGTAATAGTTGGTTTTAATCCAAATTAATCTAAAAGAAGTTCATAAAATGTGTTTATGTAACTTATAAGTCACATTTATGAATCTTAAAACTCATAAAAATTGGCAAAGGTTACAAAAATGAAGACTCTAGTTCTAATTAAATGGTTTTATGACTCCATAACTTGTCCTCAAGTTATGGAGGACCAAGAGTCTCTTCATTTAATAAAATAAAATAAAATAAAAAAGGTGTAACCTTAATTAATTCCATAAGTTATAAAATAAAGAAAAGTTAATTCTTTTATTAGTTTAAAGTCTTCCATAACTTGTCCTCAAGTTATGGAACTTGAAGAGTTTTTGGATTAAAACTACTTTAAACACATAAGTTATGGAATTAATTAGTTTTGAATAGTTTCAAAACTTGCCCTCAAGTTTTGGAATTTGTAAAGTTTTCTCTTATGAATACTTTAATTCCAAGTTAGCCCTTAGAATTTTAAAAGTTAAAATTCAACCCTTATACTTTATAATATTATAATTTAATAATATATATATATATATATATGTATGTATAAGAGTAAAGTCAGTCTTACCGCTAGTACGCCTCATTCACGAAGCCGGTCTATAAGGTGGGTATAAGGTTGTTGCCTATAAAATGGCAACTTAATGGGTGTCCACTCTCACCCACCGCTTGCTTGACTGGTGGAGGGTCGTTAGCCGAATGGGTTTGACAGGACTATAATTCTCCCTTCATTAAAAGTATTAATGATAAATACTAAGTAACTAAACACTTATAAATACCCAATCTTAGTTACTTAGGAAAATGTGAATAAGGTGCTAATCCATGAAATTACACTTTGCACTTTGTTTAAGTCGGTTAGTGGAGCGTGTGTGGTTAACCAGCACACTAACTCGTATTTAACAAGGTAGGCAAAGGGTAACTTAATGTTTATCATAGTATCGGTGGAGCGTGTGTGGTTAACCGGCACATCGATTGAGGGGTAAACACTTAAGGGTACCAAGTAATTTGCATGGTTACTTCACACCTTGTTTTGTGATCCTCGGCATCCCAGTCACAAAACCTGAAGGGCACACTCGAGATTGAAACATGCCATTGAACAGTTCAATGAATCTCAATAGATTTAGGAGTTTCAAAACCAATTAAAACCTAATAATACATTTCGTTTATCTTGGTGGAAATTGGTGAATCGTCATTCACCTACCTTCAAATATTTTATAGCTTGGATTACGACATCCCTCTTCTGAGTTATAAAATAGTTTGTTGGGTCCTAGCCTTAATATTTCATATTGGGTGTCATATTAAGGACTTTAAAATCAACTATCTTGAATATCTCCCAAAAGATGTCTGGTTTAGACATATATGATCTTTCCAAATCTCTTGAAACAAGCTTTCCTAAATGAAGATGATGTCCCATGGAAATCATACTTCTTTCACCTCCTCCAATTATTCTCCCCAACCCACAAGTTCTTGAAAAGTTTAAGGTTACTCAAGCCCTATTGGCAAGGCAAAGTCTAGGTGTGATCACATCTTGGAGATGTAGTCACATATTGACAAGCCGGGAGAGTTGGGTGTCAAAGTCTTGAGAAAGTTGGTGGTTCAATCACTTTCTAAGTCACATAGTGAGTTCCTTTGGGACACCTATGAAAGAGACTATGACAAGACTCTTAATGATCTTATCTATTTGTTAAGATCAACTTCCTTAAAACTTGATGGACATTGACAATAGTGACACAGGAAATCCAGAAAAGCATTCTCTTCCCAATGGTAAAGGGATCGGCCATAGTCAACTCGGTTGACCAAATGGTAAAGAGAAAAGCTAAGTCTGTGATAGTCCCTTGTACCATTATCAAAGGGTCCATATGTTTATATTGCCAAAGGAAGGGGCATTGGTTGCGAAGCTGCCAAATTTACCTAAGGATGTTAAAGTCAATAAGTTTGACTCTACTTCAGGTAAATTCCACTATCTAACTCTGCTAAGTTTCTATTCTGAGATTCCTGATACATGATGTGACTGGGACACATGGTGATGTTTTAAGAATCAAAGAAAAGTGAAGAAACTTAAAGAAAGAATATGTTGAATCTGATGGCGTAGATGGATTTCTATCGCATAGTTTGAAGATCGGATTCTTGAGCTACTTCTTAGGAGTTATGAGATATTGCTTAGGAATAGATAACAACAAGTTTTCATATGGATTGTAAGGACAAGTTCTTCCGCAAAGTTTTTAAAATAAAAGGAAAATTTTTGATTTTATTTATTTTAAAATATCCTTACAATGGCATCTGTGGAAATTTTTGTTGCTTATAAGATTCCATTAATAGCAAGAGTGGAAGTATGAAATTGATTCTTTCATTTGTGGTAATGTCTAAATTTACCAAATAAGGAAAGATTCTCATCACCCAAGTTTCAATTGGACCGGAACTTGGAATCATGCAAGTTGTATAGCATGATGAATGAGAACTTTCAAGTATTGGAAAATTAAGACTAATTACTTGTTCACATGGATGTGTGAGTCAAGTGAAGGACTAAGGGATCGAGTACACAGTCTTGTGCACTGATTAAGTCCACCACAAAAGATCGATAAGATTATTCGTCATAATTTACTATAGCTCAGTAAATATGGTTATACTTACAAGCTTAAGTGTAATTCTGAGACATTGGAAAAGGTTCCAATGTATGGCAGAGCGAATAAGAAGAATCAAATTAGGTAGAAGGATAAAAGTTTCTCAAATCTGAAAAGATGGGAGAGAGTACTTTCGTATTAGTTTTGTGATCATCTTAATGATTTAGAGACAATTCATTCTCTAAGAGCCTTCTGATAGCTAAGAAGAGGAACTTGAATTGTTGAAGTGGTTAAATCAAGAAGATGATTCATACTTCGTTCCAAAAACAATTCTTAGAGTTATACTCTAAGATTGTAACTTGAGTGACATGTCTTAAAGAAGGTTTAAAACTCTTGTACATTTGAAATTGGTAAGTTGTGATGTTTTGGATAAAACAAAGACCAACTAAGGCCAATTATGTGAAGTGTTTGTCTTGGTTAGAATCTACACTATCTCTTGGATGTTTGACAAGGGGGTCTTATAGGTCAAGAGGACAGTGGGAGTCTTAAAGGTCTTGAAAGTCTCAAGAACTAATCAAGAAGAGAACCTGAGGTTCTTCACCAGCACACGACTTGAGGTATATAACCTATCGTGTTGACATATTCTGTGCCCATTCCAGTTAAAGTTGGCTTTGCGTATGAGTTCTTAGAGTTCTCAATTAGTTGCACAACAACTTGGAAGCAATGGCAGGCCCTTGAGCTGCCAGGTGGCAAGAAATTAAGATTGAGTTCAATCCATATTATTTTGGATTTGTCATTATCCTTGTCTTGTGACTATGGTTATGACAATTCACATGGATAAGAACACATACACCATTAAATCTAAGTGTCATAAGGTTTCTCTCCGATTCATGAAAATGATGGTGAGGAAACACTTTCACTAAGTATATTTTAGCTAGATAGCAATTGTGATATTTGCATTCTCAAAGTCATTAGTGGAGCGTGTGTGGTTTACCGACACACTAACCTGGACTTGTGAGAAGTGGAAAAAAGGTCTAACCATTATGATTACGGCATCCCTCTTTATAATTGTTTATACACACAAGTGTGCTATCTAAGGGAAGGTGTATGATTTTGATAAAGTTTTATCAAAACAATCTAGTATCAGAAATCTGAACTTTGGTAAGAAAGTCAGCTGATTTCTGAGTACATGTCAAAGCTAGTGGGAGCATAAGTGTTATGCTAATAATCATTATGTTAGTGGGAGCATGATAATTATGATAAAGTATTGCAAGTTAGTAATGTTAATTATAGAAAACAAAAGTTTCAATTGGGAAAGAGTTGTTTTGCTATAATTAAGGGAGAGGAAATTATACTTCATCTCAAATCTATAAGCTTAGATCGTGAGGTTTTAATCATTTAGTCAAGGATATATATATGAATTTCATGTTGGAATGGCTCAACATAAGGAAATTCTGTATATGGGTCCATTTTTGCGTTCTTAAAATTCGATTATGATTACGGCATCCCTTTTCATAATCTGAATTATGAGAACTTGGCAAATAGAAATGGAAATGTTATAGCAAAAGACTGGTTTAGTATTTATGTGAGACATCATGAATCGTGTCCCATATGCTTTAGATATAGGATCGATTACATGTGCTATATTCATCCTTTCTAAAATTTTCCAAATGCCTAGGGCCTTAAGAAGGGAAAAGGTTTAGAACTGGATGTGACTAAAAGGATTAAACAATTGTATGTCGAGGACAATCTAAGGTTTACCAAAGATTGGTTGCTCAAGGACAGTTGGAAGTATGGTGATAATTCTGGAAGGACCATATTGACATAGTTTGTAAGGAGGCAACTCTTGTTCAGAAGGGATAAGTCAAAATGGAATCTGGAAATGTTTCAAAGTTAGAATTTTCAATCTGTCTAAGATTAGGAAACTTAATGCAAGAAGGATGTTTCCAAGGAGCTGATCTCCTTTGGAATACTCTGTAATGATTGTTGTCAAGTCTTTCTGACTTTGTGCATAATCATTACAAGAGGTTCAATGCATATAAGTTTAGAATCTGACAGATTCCAGTAAATGGCATGAATTTGGAATTCTTGCATTTGCAGTAAGGATTTGGGAGTGTGAAAAGAGAATCATTGAAGTTATGTTCAGTTGATCTAGTTCACAAAGTAAAGATCATAGACAAACATAGTATGCATACTTGGTGTGTGGCATGACTAGTGTTTAGAAAAAAACATAGTGTACATGCTTGGAGCATGGGACAACTATTGTTTTAAATTCAAGAATAAAGTTGATAGCTGAAACAGTATACAATGAATAATGTGTAATCATATGGTGATAAATAAAAGGTGTTTTATTTATGTTCATAGGTTTTGATACCATATTGGATTCAATTATTCTTTTGTTTCATTTTGCATGTTTTGACTTCCCGAATAAACTAGGTTATTCTTCCAGAATGACTAAGTTATTCAAACCATCCACAGTCGGTCATATGTTGGAAGTAGATATGAATTAAGACTGTCATGGGTTGGCTTGTAGAGGTCTAAGGTGTTGGACAAAGGGCTACAACACTCATGAGTGCTCATAAGTTCTGAGTATTGGATTCAACCCGTGCTCATTGGAATCACTTCATGGATTTTATCACGAGTGATCATGAGATGATAATATCTTATATTCTTCAAACCTAGAGATATGAGTTGTTACTATGAGTTGGTTGTACATTGATTGCACGAAAACGCATTTGGTAACTCGGTGCTATAAAACGTGCCTTTGTGTATGATTCAACAAATAGTAGAACAAGCCATATGAGTCGAAGTTTATCCATTCCTTTTACCTTCGGGGTAAAAGCGATATCTGTGGGCCCCTCGATGATTTGATGATGACAAATGGAAGTGCTCGGCCGGGCTAGGATTGATTTGATTTGTTCAATTAGTCAGTCATCATAAATCGGAAATCGGGAAACAACAAATGGACAGAGAGAATGATTATAATCCATGTCTCAGTCCATATGATATCTAGAATGGAGGAATATATGATCCATTATCTAATGGACAAGTTCATTGACAAGATCAGAGTTCGACAATGGCTTTAGGAGCTACGATTGCCAGTTAGGTTTGAAGTCATATGCAATAATAGTTTTAGACTTATCCAAGTGGGAGACTGTTGGATTAATGTCTAAGTCCATAACTATATTTGGTATGTACTTGACCCGACCCGGCATGGTCCATTTGGGTTGCACTTCACCGACACAATTTATATGGATAATCTTTTGAGAATAGTATGTTTATGATTAATATTAATATATTATAAGTTCTAATATATTAACATGGAATCATATTATATAATTAGTATTGATCAAGAATTAATTTATAATTAATTAAGTGATCAAAAGGAACTAATTAAATATGGACTCTTATATATATGGAATGGGCCAAGTTCATTTAGGTTGGGCTAAGCTTTCATGGATAGTCCATGGAGTGTTTAACCCATGGATCCTAGGAAATGAAAGGTCATGTGTATTAGGGTTTAACCCTAATCCTCCTTACTATATAAAGATGTCCTTGGTTGGTGAAATTGGCACTAGTGTGGATACACTAAGAAGGGCTAGCCAATTTAACTAGAGAGAACCAAGTATCCATATTCTCTAAAGTCTTCCAAGGTGTTTTGGTGATTTGTGATTCCATTTGAGGCTTCCACACTATTGGGGCTAAACTCTTAAAGCTTGAAGACATCAAGCTACATCAAAAAGGTATTTCATTTAACTAGTACTTTGTAGCATAAGAACTTCATAATATGCTAGTTAGGATTAAAGCCTTGGAAAGTTCTTATTTGCATGTATTATAGAGAAAACATAGATCCAAGGTTTATAGGGTTGCATGTACACCATAGGAGTGTTAGAATGCTCAAAACCCAACAACTGCAACTTGCCATGTGGTCGCTGGTGCTCGGCCTTAACCCTGCGATAGGTTAAGCACCTCTCCACAAACCACGCAACATCCCTCTTCATACAGGGCCACCAATAGTCTCTCTTCAGGTCCAAATACATATTAGTGGCCCAAGGATGGATCGAAAACCTCGATCTGTACGCCTTCTCCATCAGAATGGTACATGCCCCGCCCTCAAATGGCACCCAAATCCGACCCTGAAAGGTCATCAACCCTTGGCTATCGGCAATGAACTCAGATATCTGCCCGATCACCCGTTTGTTGGAATAGTGTCTAAGGCTGCAACTATATTAGGCAAGTATTTGATCCGGTTGTGCATGGTCCTTTTGGGTTGCCTTCATCATAGCAACTTGATAGGATGGTTTATTAAGAGAGAGTAAATATTATTAATATATTATGAGAATAATATAATGAATAATATATTTGTTATTTGATTAATATAAGTCATAGAATTAATTAGAATTAATTTGGTGACTTAAAGAGATTAATTAAATAAAGGGGTATAAACTGTCAATTGTTTGATAGTTAAGCTTTAGACTGTAAATCCATTTGGATAAGCTATGGACGGATTCTAGAGGCTTTAGGATAGTTAAAATCGTCCATTAGAGTTATCTATGGAATGGATTTGGATAGCCTTAAGAGAAGATTATCCAATTAGGGTTTAGGTTGTAACCCTTAAGGAGTCTACAAGTATAAATAGACCCCATGACATAGGGAATTCGCGACTTCTGAAAAAGCAAGAGAACTCTGGTCGAAATTCCTCCCCTCTCCTCTCTCCTAAATCATTCTTATTGCTTTGGTGTTTGTAAGCCATTAGAGGAGTGACACTTGTGACTCTAGAAGCTCCAAGACCTCAAGATCAACAAGGAACTCAAAGGTATGATTCTAGATCTGCTTCAATGTTGTTATTTAACCTAATTAGTCATTAGAAGTCTTGGATTCAAAAGCATGTTTAGTAGAAAGCCTAGATCCGAGCATTAGGGTTTTGCATGCGCACATAGGAAAGATCTTATGGCTAAAACCCATCAGTTGTATCAGAGCCTAGCTTGGTTTTCTTTAAATTGTTGCTTGATTAACTGAAACAAACCTGCAAAATTCGATTTTTTGGTTTCTGAGTCACTGACTCGGCGAGTCCCAAGGTGGACTCGGCGAGTAGACTTGACTCGGTGAGTCCCCTTGTGCACTCGGCGAGTCCAGGCGTCAGGAATGACCAGATTCGGGATTTCTTTGTGTTTATCTTATGGAAACTTACCTTAATCATAATAGATCAACCTAAATTCGATTTTATGATATATATGACTATTATCTTGATCTAGAAAAAGATATTTATCAACTAATTAAATATTTAATTTCCTTATATGATAATTAATTAATTATTTAACTATTTTGGTAATTATCTTTCAAAGAAATCTTGAATAAATCGAATATAGATAATTAGGATATTAATTGTTAATTGGAATTATTTGTTATTTGATCCTCCATGTTTTAAATGTTTAAAACCTACCCTCATGTTTTGAAATTTACTTTTGTGATTAAAAGCTTTAATTTAGACAACTTAAATTTCAAACCCTAGATTTTAAAAAGTTTTAAAATACAACCCTATACTAATATGATATTACTAGAATAATATATATATATATGTATAACTAAATGCTAGTCTTACCATTAGTAGGCCTCATTCACGAAGCCGATCTATAAGGTGGGTATAAGGTTGCGGCCTATAAAATGGCGCTTAATGGGTGTACACTCACACCCACCGCTTGCTTGATTGGTGGAGGGTCGTTAGCCGAACGGGTAGGATAGGGCAACCTCATCCTCTCATTAAAAGTATAATAAGAAATATAAAGTAACTACACATATTTTAAAATTTCCCAATCCTAGTTACTTTAGGAAAAGTGAATTGATGCAATCCCATGAAATTACACTTTGCACCTTGCTAAGATATTAGTGGAGCGTGTGTGGTTTACCGGCACACTAATTGGTTCTAAGCGAAGGTGGCAAAGGGTGATTCATTGTTTATCATAGTTCGATGGAGCGTGTGTGGTTTACCGGCACATCGAATAGGTGATTGTTACAATGAAGGCACCATGTGAATTTGCATGGTAATTCACACCCGCTTTGTGATCCTCGGCATCCCAGTCACAAACGAGAGGGGCATATCGAGATTTAAACATGCCAT
Source organism: Lactuca sativa (assembly GCF_002870075.4). Classification (NCBI taxonomy): domain Eukaryota; kingdom Viridiplantae; phylum Streptophyta; class Magnoliopsida; order Asterales; family Asteraceae; genus Lactuca; species Lactuca sativa. The sequence goes on along the minus strand of NC_056629.2, from coordinate 203,201,812 downwards.
TGAATAGTTTCAATGAATCTCATCCGAACCTAGGAATTCTCAAAAACTCTTAGGACTAATAGTTTAAGTTTTGTGATGGAGAATTAGTGAATCGTCATTCACTTACCTTCAATTTATTTGCATCCCTTTTCTAGTATGTAAATGTTATTGTTGGATCCTAGCCCTAATTTTTCTTATTGGGTGATAATTAGGGATTCTTATTCTAATCTATCTTTGTCCTTCTCTAATTGTAGATGTCGAACGCAAACAACGCTGCTGCTAGTTCTTTCACGTTGATGAGCCTTTGCCAAAAGGTCACCTTCGATGGAACGAACTTTAGCGAATGGATAAGATACATTCGCACCATTGCTCGCTATGAGGATAAGGAGTATGTCCTCGATGAGAAGCTCGAGAAAATCAACCCCGAAATTGCTACTCCCACCGAAATCACCGCCTTTGAAACTCATGAGCGAGATGCAACGAAGGTACATTGCATCATGATCGCCACCATGAACTCCGAATTCCAAAAGTCCTACGAGGACATGTACCCGTACGAGATGCATCAAGACTTATTGGAGAGGTACCACCAAAACGCGAGACAAGAGAGGTACGAGATTTTCACTAACATGATTTCTGCGAAGATGGGTCATGGAGAATCTCTTACCGTGCACTTGCAAAAGATGCAAAGGTATGTCGACCGCCTCCGCAAGTTAAATGTTGACTTTGGTGAGGATTTGGCGATCGACATGGTGCTTCACTCTTTGCCTCCGATGTACAACCAATTTAGGATGACCTACCACATGAACAAAGAAGAGGTCACCCTAAGCAAGCTCCAAGGTCTCTTGAGGGTTGCTGAGAGCAACTTCAAGGACAAGTCTGTTGCACCCACTCCCAATCCGCCCGCTGCCCCTGTCTTGGCTATTGGACAAGGGAAGGGAAAGAAGAGGAAAGCTTCATCGAAGAACTATCGCAAGGTGAAAGCCCGAGATGGTGCCTCTTCTAGTGGGACCAAATTTGATCCCGCTAAGCCCTGCTCTAACCCGAAGGAGGCAGAGTGCCACCACTGCCACAAAATAGGACATTGGAAGAGAAGCTGCCCGGATTACCTGCAAGCAATCAAAGAAGGAAAGATCAAGCCATCTTTCGCAGGTATATATACAATCAAATCTAACGATTCTAATCATGCTATTTCTTGGGTTCTTGATACCGGTTGTGGTTATCACATTTGTTCTAATGTGCAGGGACTAAGAAGAAGTAGGGATGTGGAGCAAGGAAGGATCAATCTAATCATGGGGAATAGAAGATCGTCGCCTGTGACCAAGATTGGAGTGTATTCCTTAGTGCTTAGGAATAGTTTAGTTTTAGATTTGAACAATTGTTGCTATTCGCCAGAAATGGCAAGAAACATCATTTCATTTCATGGTTTATATAGACAAGGATTTAGATTTTCTTTTAATAATGAGAATGGTTCTATTTTGGCTTATCTAAATGGTGTCTTTTACTTTGAAGCTATACCATGTAATGGAATATATGAAACCGTTATGATTGTTGATAACTTAGGAAATGATGTTTTGAATATTGATTCTTCCACTAGTATGGATAAAGCATCCTTGTGGCATTGTCGTCTTGGACATGTCAACAAGAAACGCATAGCCCAACTCCAAAAGGATGGAGTGTTGGAGTCATTCGACCTTAGGGAAGATGACACATGCGAGTCTTGTTTGCTTGGAAAGATGACTAAGTCGCCCTTCACGAGTACATGTGAAAGGGGCGAGGGTCTATTGGACCTAATACATACCGATGTGTGTGGACCGTTTAGATCAACCACGAAGGATGGGAACTGCTTCTATGTGACTTTTACCGATGACTATAGTAGATATGGGTATATCTACTTAATCAAGCAAAAGTCAGACACCTTTGAAAAGTTCAAAGAGTTCAAGAATGAAGTGGAGAATCAATTGGGCAGGAAAATCAAGATGCTTCGATCCGATCGAGGAGGAGAGTACCTAAGTCTTGAATTCCACGATTATCTCAAGGAGTGTGGAATAGTTTCACAATTGACGCCTCCTAGGACACCGCAGTTGAATGGTGTGGCAGAAAGGCGTAATCGAACCTTATTGGATATGGTTCGCTCTATGATGAGTCGTGCTTCGCTACCAATCTCTTTTTGGGGGTATGCCTTAGAGACTGCCGCCCATATCCTTAACCGAGTCCCTACTAAGAAGGTTGCCAAAACACCTCACGAGATGTGGACAGGGAAAGCTCCCTCGTTGGCACATATCAAGGTTTGGGGTTGCGAGGCTTTCGTAAGACGAGATACTCACGACAAGCTTGAACCTCGAAGTGAGCGATGTATTTTCATCGGATACCCGCAGACATCCTTTGGATATCTCTTCTATAGACCGAAGGACAATGTTGTCTTCGTTGCGAGGAGAGGAGTTTTCCGAGAGCGAGAACTCATAAGCCAAGGAGACAGTGGGAGGCAAATCGAACTTGAAGAGATTCAAGAATCGATAGATGAAGGAACCTCTACCGCTGGTGTTCAACCCGAGGAGGAAACTCCGGTTGAACCGATTGACGAATCCTTACCTCTTAGACGTTCCGATAGAGTTAGAGTTCATCCCCAATTTTATGGCTTTCATATTACTACCGAAGGGGACACGTATATTAGTGATGGTACACTAGTAAACCTTGATGAACCTAATAGCTATAAGGAAGCCATGGCAGGCCCGGAGTCTGTAAAGTGGAAAGAGGCAATGGATAGCGAGATCCAATCCATGTATGATAACCAAGTTTGGAATTTGGTTGATCACGTGCCCGGACGCAAGACCGTTGGGTGCAAATGGATCTTTAAGAAGAAGACCGACGTGGATGGGAACGTACACACATATAAAGCGCGATTGTTCGCGAAGGGCTTTACTCAAACTCCCGGAGTTGACTATGATGAGACCTTCTCACCAGTTGCGAAGATTAAATCTATAAGAGTGATGCTAGCAATTGCCGCGTTTCATGATTATGAGATTTGGCAAATGGATGTCAAGACCGCTTTCCTTAATGGAAAGTTGGCTGAGGATGTTTACATGGTTCAGCCAGAGGGGTTTGTGGATCCGAAGCATCCGGATAGAGTGTGTAAGCTTGAGAAGTCCATTTATGGACTTAAGCAAGCGTCTCGCAGATGGAATCTTTGCTTCGATGAGAAAGTCAAAGAGTTTGGATTTGTACGAAGCAAAGACGAATCTTGTGTATATGTCAAAGCCAGTGGGAGTATAGTAAGCTTCCTCGTTCTATATGTCGATGACATTTTACTCATAGGAAACGACATCCCGACTCTGCAGGAAGTTAAGTCCTGGCTCGGGAAGTGCTTCGCTATGAAGGACCTCGGAGAGGCTTCTTACATTTTGGGAATAAGGATAGTAAGAGAAAGAAGTAAGAGACTAATTGGACTTAGTCAGAATACTTACTTAGAGAAAGTACTAAAACGCTTTAGTATGGAAAACTCAAAGAAGGGAGAACTACCAATACAAAGTAATGCCAAATTGAGTAAGACTCAAAGTCCGAGTACCGAAGCTGAAATAACAGAAATGAGCCGAGTACCATACGCTTCCGCAGTTGGCTCAATCATGTATGCTATGACTTGTACTCGCCCTGATGTAGCCTTCGCTTTGAGCATGGTTAGCAGATATCAAGGGAATCCTGGCAAAGCACATTGGATTGCGGTGAAAAACATCCTTAAGTACCTTCGAAGGACGAAGGAATGGTTCTTAGTCCTCGGAGGGAGTGATGACTTGAAGGTGCGAGGGTATAGTGACGCCAGTTTTCAGACCGACAGGGACAACTACCGTTCGCAGTCGGGCTGGGTCTTTACCCTAAATGGAGGAGCAGTGACATGGAAGAGTTCCAAGCAGGAAACCGTAGCTGATTCAACGTGCGAATCATAGTACATTGCAGCGAGCGAAGCGTCGAAGGAGGCAATATGGCTAAAGAACTTCATCGGTGATCTTGGAGTTGTACCCACCATAAAGGAGCCAATGGAGATTTTCTGTGATAACGAAGGCGCGGTTGCCTTAACCAAGGAACCGAGGGATCATGGTAGATCAAGACATATCGACAGAAAGTATCACTTCATTAGACATCGTGTAGAAGAAGGACAACTCGTAGTGAAGAGGATATCATCAGAAGATAACCCAGCAGATCCGCTTACGAAGGGACTGAGTAGGGTTAAGCACTTGCAGCATGCTAGGAGTATTGGGCTGAAGGATGATATTAGCATAGATTAGATAGTATTAGAAACGTGTAATAGATAAATGTAATTGACATTTGATGATTAAATAAAGGAGTGTTATTTATGAGTAATGATACTATCTTATGTTAATTGTTTAGCTATTGTTTCACTTTGCATGTTTTGACTTCTAGAATAATTGAGTTTATTAGGAATAATCGAATTATTCAAATGGTCCACAATCGTTCATATGTTGGGAGTAGATATGAAAGAAGATTGTCATGAATTGGTGTGTAGAATGTCTAAATGGTGTTAGACATAACAAAGGATTGCTGCAACGTTCATGAGTGCTTATGAACTAGTTTTGAGCATTGGAATAAACCCGCGCTTGCTGGAATCACCTTATGGAATACGATATAAAAGGTGATCGCAAGTCGATAATATCATATAGTCTTAAAACCTAGATATATGGTTTATTATTTGTTAATTGATTGTACATTGATAATACGAAAATGCATCAGTAACTTGGTGTTATAAAACGTATTGTTGTGTATAGTTGGTTAATGAATAAGTAAATGCATATAAGTCAAAGTTTATCTGTAACTTTTATCTAAGTAGGTAAAAGCGTTATCTCGGCCGCTCGATGATTTGATTTGACTTATGTGCCGGGCCCGGTCAGAATTGAATTGATGTGTTCGATTAAGTTCTATGTCAAATAAATCAGAGATCGAGAAACCTAAATGCGTGACTAACCATTCCATAGGATTGTCAGCATGATATCTAACAGAGGACTGTACGTTCCCTTATCTAAAGGACAAGATTGATTAGATCAGAGTTGACAGCGTCTTTGAGAGCTACGATTGCAAACCGAATTGTACTTGTATAGTTGCTAGACTTATCCAAGTGGGAGACTGTTGGAATAGTGTCTAAGGCTGCAACTATATTAGGCAAGTATTTGATCCGGTTGTGCATGGTCCTTTTGGGTTGCCTTCATCATAGCAACTTGATAGGATGGTTTATTAAGAGAGAGTAAATATTATTAATATATTATGAGAATTATATAATGAATAATATATTTGTTATTTGATTAATATAAGTCATAGAATTAATTTGGTGACTTAAAGAGATTAATTAAATAAAGGGGTATAAACTGTCAATTGTTTGATAGTTAAGCTTTAGACTGTAAATCCATTTGGATAAGCTATGGACGGATTCTAGAGGCTTTAGGATAGTTAAAATCGTCCATTAGAGTTATCTATGGAATGGATTTGGATAGCCTTAAGAGAAGATTATCCAATTAGGGTTTAGGTTGTAACCCTTAAGGAGTCTACAAGTATAAATAGACCCCATGACATAGGGAATTCGCGACTTCTGAAAAAGCAAGAGAACTCTGGTCGAAATTCCTCCCCTCTCCTCTCTCCTAAATCATTCTTATTGCTTTGGTGTTTGTAAGCCATTAGAGGAGTGACACTTGTGACTCTAGAAGCTCCAAGACCTCAAGATCAACAAGGAACTCAAAGGTATGATTCTAGATCTGCTTCAATGTTGTTATTTAACCTAATTAGTCATTAGAAGTCTTGGATTCAAAAGCATGTTTAGTAGAAAGCCTAGATCCGAGCATTAGGGTTTTGCATGCACACATAGGAAAGATCTTATGGCTAAAACCCATCACCGTTCTCTCTTGAGGTTCTCCGGTCTCATGGCCTCTACCTGGGTCTCCCGAATGGTGTCCAACACCGGAGTCATCACCGTTAACCTCATACAAACATCTCGTATCGGGGTACTCTCCGCCGTACGACTCAAGGCATCGGCTACAACGTTAGCCTTGCCCGGGTGGTACATGATCTCGCACTCATAATCCTTTACTACATCCAATCATCTCCTATGGCGCATATTCAGGTTGGGCTGACCCATCAGATACTTCAAGCTCTTGTGGTCTGTGTATATGGTACACCGAACCCCATATAAATAGTGACGCCAGATCTTGAGGGCGAACACTATAGCCCCCACCTCCAGATTGTGAGTAGGATACCTCGTCTCATGAGGCTTCAACTACCTCAATGCGTATGCTATCACGTGCCCTCTCTGCATCAGCACCGCACCCAATCCCGATATCGATGCGTCACAATACACCACAAAATCCTCCATTCCCTCCGGAAGGGCTAACACTGGGGCTTCGCATAATCTCTGGCGAAGTGTCTTGAATGAGGCCTGCTGCTCCGGGCCCCAACTGAAAGCCACACCCTTTTGGGTCAACCTGGTGAGAGGAACAACAATCCTAGGGAAATCCTTGATAAATCTCCGATAATAGCTGGCCAACCCCAGAAAACTCCTGATCTCTGAAGGGGATCTCGACACCTCCCAACTCATCATAGCCTCAATCTTGGCTGGATCGACTAATATCCCATTCTGGTTGACGAGGTGTCCCAGGAACTGGACCTCTCATAACCAAAAATCGCACTTGGAGAATTTGGCGTAAAGCCTCTCCGATCTCAGAAATCCGAGGATCTCCCTCAAATGCTCCTCATGATGCTCTCTGGATCTCGAATATACCAATATATCATCAATGAACACGATTACCCAACGATCCAACATCGGCCTGCATACCTTGTTCATGAGATCCATGAACGCCGCCGGTGCATTGGTGAGCCCGAAAGGCATCAACACGAACTCGTAATGCCCATAACGAGTCCTGAACGTCGTCTTCTGGATATCCTCATCACGCACTCTCATCTGATGATACCCAGACATCAGATCAATCTTGGAGAACCAAGACGCTCCCGCAACTGATCGAACAAATCGTCGATCTACGGTAAGGGGTAATGGTTCTTGAACGTTAACTTGTTCAACTCTCGGTAATCAATACACATCCGGTGTGAACCATCCTTTTTCTTGACAAAAAGGATCAGTGTTCCCCACGACGAGCTACTCGACCGAATAAACCCCTTCCTCAGCAGCTCCTGTAGCTGTGAGGATAACTCCACTCCTGTATCTCTGGTGGTGCAAGGCGATAGGGCGCCTTGGCGATATGCGCTGCCCCCGGAACCAAATCGATACGGAACTCTACCTGCCTCTCGGGAGGCACTCCGGGAAACTCCTCGGGGAATACGTCTGAGAACTCACGCACTATCGGAACCTCATTGACCGATCTTGGCCTCACTGCATCTACCCTTGTATCCACCACATAAGCCACAAACCCACTACAGCCCTGTCGTAGGCTCTACCTTGCTCTAGCGGCAGAACAAAATGCCAACCCTGAACGGGTACCCTCACCATAAACCGTAAGAACTCCCCCATTAGGGTATCGTATGGTCACCAACTTCCGCTCGCAGTCGATAACCGCTCCAGACCTGCTCAACTAGTCCATGCCCACGATGGCACAGACATCTCCCATCGCAATCGGGACCAAATCAATCGGAAACTCAACACCGAAGATCTCAAGTACACATCCTCGAGTCACATCAGTGGCATACACCGTTCTCTCGTCAGCTATGGAAACTCGCAGAGGTCGACTCAACGCCTCCCTACTGATATTGATGTGCTGATTGAAGGCTAATGATACAAAAGATCGACTCGCACCCGAGTCAAATAACACCAAGGCAGGTACATAATGCACAAGAAAAGTACCTACGCATATCATAATATAAGCACAATATCTCAAACATCAAATAAATACATGAAATAATACATACCAGCCACGACATCAAGCGCTGTGTGGACCTCCTCCGCTGTCAACTGGAAGGCTCTCCCTCGTGCCATCGGTGCCTCGGCCTTCACCGGCCAACTCTACGTAGCTCGCACAGCAGCAGGGACAGATCCCTGTGATGCTCCCTGTTCTGCCCTCGCAGCTGCGGACACTCATCCTTCTGGTGTTCGGTCTGGTTGCAGTGGAAACAAACTGCAAATCCCTTGGGGCAATCCTTGGCCATGTGCCCCTCCTTGCCACACTTGTAGCAAGACCCTGCTCTACAAATCCCCTCATGACCCTTGCCACACTTGCCACAAGTGCGGCCCTTCTAGTTCCCTAATCTCGAATCGGCGGGCTTGGCTCGCTTGGCAGCCAGCTGGGACAGAGCCGGTCGCCGATCCCTCGCCTGAGACTTCGTCTCATCCCTAGCCCAAGTCTCAAGCTCTATCTCCCTCTTCCGAGCATTTGCCTGAAGCTTGGCAAATGTTCGGTACGAAGAGTTCGCCACGAACTCGTGGATGTCTCTCCTCAAAATGCTCAAATACCGACTCATGCGTGCCTGCTCGGAAGACACGTTCTCAGGGCAGAACATCACCCTCTCATGGAACATCCTGATGATAATAGTAACAGACTCGGTACCCTGCTTGAGGGTCAAGAACTCCTTGGCCAAACGTTCCCTTTCCACCGGGGAACGTACTCATCACGGAACATAGCGGTGAACCTCTCCTAGGTCACCGCGGCAAGCTCTGCAGAAGAAAAGTGCGTTGTCACAAACTTCCACCAGTCCTTCGCTCCCAAGCGAAGCTGGTTCAGTGCGAACCGAACTCTCAGATGCTCCGGACATGAAAACATATAGAAGTATCCCTCAATGTTAAAAACCCATCTCATCGCATAATCAGATCCTGCGTCCTATCAAACTCTGGTGGCTTCGTGTTGCTGAACTCCCGGAACAGCAACGAATCACCACACTGAGGCCTAGCAGCAGCAACAGCTGTGGTAGCTGCAGCGGCTACAGCCTCAATAACTGCTACGTATCTCTCATCGGAGGTCTCAATCAACATGGTCTTAATAGACCCAAACATCTCTGGAATCTCTGCGCGGATAGCCACAACCACCTCCTCGTGGATCATCTGATGAAGCTCCTCGTCACTCACACCGCTGGTCTCTGGTCTGTGGCGTTTCCCCACCATGATTTCTCTGAAATACAATGTAAGGAATATCAGAGACTCGCTCGAGCATACTCGCACTCGATAACTCAACCCTACTTGCTCCTTAGTAACCTAAGGATTCTTACTTCGACTGCGCACTGATCCGATGTCTTTAGTAGTATGGGCCCTATACTACCGTCCACACCGCATCAGTATTCACCCCAAGTCCTCCTCCTAGGACCCCAAATCCCAAGTACTCTAATCTCCCTATGCATAAGCTACTCTCTAGCGATTCTCTCATAAGCTCCTCGCTGCTATCTACTCACTCTCAAGCATCTCCTAGCAGCAAAACCCCTAGGCTAAGGAATCACAAATCAGGCCACTCTAGTCCTAATAAGAACACCTAACCTACTCTAGCATGCGTATTATATCGTATCATATTTCATAATATAAGGGTACTTTGGGAAATCACCGTTCGGGCATTGGCTAATCGTACACACTGCTCTACTATGCTCTTTTCAAAATCTTTTACTCTTTTAGAAAAGTTTTGTTTTATTTTGAAAAATCTCTTAAATCCTCAGTTTGTGTTCAGATACGCCCGAAGGTGAACCTGAATCCCTCAAACCACGACTCTGATTCCAACTTGTAACAACGTAAATTTCAAACAATTTTTCACTTTTAAAAATGTAATTTCATTCATACATATTCTCAATTCTCAATGTATCACATGTCAAAACCATAAAAACACATCCTAAGATCAAACATATAAAAACTCCGATAGTGTGTACTGATCATGCCGACGCCTTCCCGCGATCCTCACTGGTACCTGAAACACATAAAACAAAACACTGTAAGCATAAATGCTTAGCGAGTTCCCCAAAATACTACATATATGACGTATTAGCCATTCGAGGCTATAACTCTGTGGGCCCTCTGGACCTAACTCTGTAAACTCTGGAGTACATACATCATAACTCAGATAGAAATAATGCAGTGCAACACATCGCATACATAACACACAATATACTCTGTCACATAACTCTAATTACCACTCAAGGTAAAGTATAGTGAGAAGACTCACCTCGGATAACTCGATAACCCTTAGACTCGGAAATACTGATCTAGCCTCTGCCTAATCACATAAAATAATTACTCTAATCAATACGACTTTCAAAGTCTAGGCTTAAACCTCTCTAAGTTCTCTAAGAAGGGTAAAAGACCATTCTACCCCTCCAATGGCTCAAAAGTCTAAACATTGACTAAACTCTAATAGTCAACAAAGTCAACTCCAGTCAATGGTCAACTTTGACCAGACTCGTCGAGTGCACTCGGGCGACTCGGCGAGTCCATGCGGGTCCCCTGAATCCTTCTAAGCCTCTCTTGGCACGTCGAGTCCCTCATCCACTTGCTGGGTTACTCAGTAACGAATCACGGGGCAACCCCGACTCGACTCGTCGAGCCCACTTATGAACTCGGCGAGTTGCTCCCATGACAACTCTCAAATGACCTTCTGAGGTCAGATCTGCTTTTCTAAACTATAGATCTGACCTCCCTAAGACCAATAACCACGTAAAGGATGAAACTTGACCCGCATGCAATGCACCCAAGGCTTCTTTTGGTGAAATAACTACTAAAATGGCAACCTAAGTTCATAAATCCAAAGGGATGGCATAAAGCATAGTGATAGGGACTCTCTGGACCTCTTGAGGTCCAGATCTAAGAATCATTTCACTTTGGGACCTCACTCACTCAAGATTCAAGCTAAATCATGCATAAAGAAACCCTAGATTTGGTTAAACATCATATCCAAGAGAATAAGCACAAATTGATACCTCCAACAGCTTCCTCTGATCAACTGGAAGTAGATCCAAGCTCCCCAACTCGCTTAGCTTGTCCTTCCTCCTTCCTTCTTGCTAAAATCCACAAGAAATGGTGAACAATGGCCTCCTTTCTCACTCACAAGGCTTACAGATGCTTTGGTACTCTCAAGGACGAAGGTAGTCGCAATTAAGGGCCATAAGGTCCTTTAAATAGGGCACAAGCCCGGGGATTTAGGGTTTCAATCCACAACGCGGACTCGTCGAGTCCACCCTTTTCAACTCGTCGAGTTCGTTCATTAATCCAGTCAGCAATCGCGGTCCTACTCGACGAGTCTACGCCTCAACTCGTCGAACCCCTCTCTTTTAATAAAAAAAATAAATGATCAAACATAATACCTGGAAATACGGATGTTACAATTCTCCCCCACTAGAATCAGACTTCGCCCTCGAAGTCTTGCTCCGCAAATAACTCTGGATGTTGCTCCCGCATCTCCAAATCCGGCTCCCAGGTTAGTTTGGACCCTCTCCATTGTTGCCACTGAACTTGAACCAGGGGCACCTCCTTGTTCCTCAGAACCTTGATCTTTCGATCCACAATCGCAACTGGCCTCTCAACATAATTCAGGCTCGTATCCACCTGAATATCTTCCAATGGCACCACCGCCGACTCGTCGGCTATACACTTCCTCAACTGAGACACGTGGAAGGTATCATGAATCTGGTTCAACTCCACAGGTAGCTCCAAACGATATGCTACTCTGCCCACCCTCGCGGTCACCCTGAACGGAGCAATGTACCGGGGCCCCAGCTTGCCCCTCTTCCTGAATCGGATCACTCCTTTCCAAGGAGATACTTTCAGGAGTACGAAGTCTCCCACTTGGAATTCAAGCTTCGATCGTCGCCTATCCACATAACTCTTCTGGCGACTCTGAGCTGTCAACAACCTCTGTCTGACCTGCTGTACCTGCTCTGTCGTCTGCAGTACTAACTCAGTGCTACCCAACACTCGCTGCCCGACCTCTCCCCAGCAGATGGGAGTCCGACACCTCCTCCTATACAACAACTCAAAGGGGGGCATACCGATACTCGAATGGTGGTTGTTGTTATAAGAAAACTCAGCCAATGGCAGATACGTGTCCCAAATTCCTCCGAAGTGCAACACACATGCCCTAAGCATGTCCTCGAGCGTCTGAATCGTCCGCTCGCTCGGACCGTCCGTCTGTGGGTGGTATGCGATACTGAAATGCAGCCTCGTACCCAACTCCTCATGGAATTTCTTCCAGAACCTGGAAGTGAAATGCACATCTCGATCCGACACAATTGAGATCGATACTCCATGCCGCGATACCACCTCTCTCACATACAACTCTGCCAGCCTCTCAGTAGAAGAGCTCTCACTGATAGCAAGAAAATGAACGCTCTTTGTCAGCTGGTCAACAATCACCCAAATTGTATCGACACCCCTCCCAGTCCTCGACAATTTGGTGATAAAATCCATAGAAATTTGTTCCCACTTCCATTGGGGAATCTCAAGTGGCTGCTGTTGGATTAATGTCTAAGTCCATAACTATATTTGGTATGTACTTGACCCGACCCGGCATGGTCCATTTGGGTTGCACTTCACCGACACAATTTATATGGATAATCTTTTGAGAATAGTATGTTTATGATTAATATTAATATATTATAAGTTCTAATATATTAATATGGAATCATATTATTTAATTAGTATTGATCAAGAATTAATTTATAATTAATTAAGTGATCAAAAGGAACTAATTAAATATGGAATCTTATATATATGGAATGGGCCAAGTTCATTTAGGTTGGGCTAAGCTTTCATGGATAGTCCATGGAGTGTTTAACCCATGGATCCTAGGAAATGAAAGGTCATGTGTATTAGGGTTTAACCCTAATCCTCCTTACTATATAAAGATGTCCTTGGTTGGTGAAATTGGCACTAGTGTGGATACACTAAGAAGGGCTAGCCAATTTCACTAGAGAGAACCAAGTATCCATATTCTCTAAAGTCTTCCAAGGTGTTTTGGTGATTTGTGATTCCATTTGAGGATTCCACACTATTGGGGCTAAGCTCTTAAAGCTTGAAGACATCAAGCTACATCAAAAAGGTATGTCATCTAACTAGTACTTTGTAGTATAAGAACTTCATAATATGCTAGTTAGGATTAAAGCCTTGGAAAGTTCTTATTTGCATGTATTATAGAGAAAACATAGATCCAAGGTTTATAGGGTTGCATGTACACCATAGGAGTGTTAGAATGCTCAAAACCCAACAGTGGTATCAGAGCCACCACGGGTTGTTTTCTGTTATATTGATGCAAATATTTTATTTTCCAAGTTGAAAAAAAAAGAAAAAAACATGAAGTTTGTCAAATTTTAAGATAATTACTTGTTCTTGTGAAAAACTAATTATTTGTAAAATTCGAATAATTTGCTTTATGAGTTGAATTAGGTCAAATTTAATAAAAGATAAAATGATATGATTATTTTATTAGTTTTAAAAGTTTGATCTAAAGAGTTTTATTTTTTAAAACCTCCATAAGTTATGGATATGAAAAGGTTTTAAAAAAAATTGATTCAAAGTTTTTATGGAGTTACAAAATTTGGTGTTAATGTTTTAAAGGATTCCATAACTTAAGAATATGTTATGGATCTCCAAAAGTTTTTTTTGTGTTACCTTGTTTTATGAGTGAATTTAGATTAATGAATAAAATTATGTAATAGTTGGTTTTAATCCAAATTAATCTAAAAGAAGTTCATAAAATGTGTTTATGTAACTTATAAGTCACATTTATGAATCTTAAAACTCATAAAAATTGGCAAAGGTTACAAAAATGAAGACTCTAGTTCTAATTAAATGGTTTTATGACTCCATAACTTGTCCTCAAGTTATGGAGGACCAAGAGTCTCTTCATTTAATAAAATAAAATAAAATAAAAAAGGTGTAACCTTAATTAATTCCATAAGTTATAAAATAAAGAAAAGTTAATTCTTTTATTAGTTTAAAGTCTTCCATAACTTGTCCTCAAGTTATGGAACTTGAAGAGTTTTTGGATTAAAACTACTTTAAACACATAAGTTATGGAATTAATTAGTTTTGAATAGTTTCAAAACTTGCCCTCAAGTTTTGGAATTTGTAAAGTTTTCTCTTATGAATACTTTAATTCCAAGTTAGCCCTTAGAATTTTAAAAGTTAAAATTCAACCCTTATACTTTATAATATTATAATTTAATAATATATATATATATATATATATATATGTATGTATAAGAGTAAAGTCAGTCTTACCGCTAGTACGCCTCATTCACGAAGCCGGTCTATAAGGTGGGTATAAGGTTGTTGCCTATAAAATGGCAACTTAATGGGTGTCCACTCTCACCCACCGCTTGCTTGACTGGTGGAGGGTCGTTAGCCGAACGGGTTTGACAGGACTATAATTCTCCCTTCATTAAAAGTATTAATGATAAATACTAAGTAACTAAACACTTATAAATACCCAATCTTAGTTACTTAGGAAAATGTGAATAAGGTGCTAATCCATGAAATTACACTTTGCACTTTGTTTAAGTCGGTTAGTGGAGCGTGTGTGGTTAACCAGCACACTAACTCGTATTTAACAAGGTAGGCAAAGGGTAACTTAATGTTTATCATAGTATCGGTGGAGCGTGTGTGGTTAACCGGCACATCGATTGAGGGGTAAACACTTAAGGGTACCAAGTAATTTGCATGGTTACTTCACACCTTGTTTTGTGATCCTCGGCATCCCAGTCACAAAACCTGAAGGGCACACTCGAGATTGAAACATGCCATTGAACAGTTCAATGAATCTCAATAGATTTAGGAGTTTCAAAACCAATTAAAACCTAATAATACATTTCGTTTATCTTGGTGGAAATTGGTGAATCGTCATTCACCTACCTTCAAATATTTTATAGCTTGGATTACGACATCCCTCTTCTGAGTTATAAAATAGTTTGTTGGGTCCTAGCCTTAATATTTCATATTGGGTGTCATATTAAGGACTTTAAAATCAACTATCTTGAATATCTCCCAAAAGATGTCTGGTTTAGACATATATGATCTTTCCAAATCTCTTGAAACAAGCTTTCCTAAATGAAGATGATGTCCCATGGAAATCATACTTCTTTCACCTCCTCCAATTATTCTCCCCAACCCACAAGTTCTTGAAAAGTTTAAGGTTACTCAAGCCCTATTGGCAAGGCAAAGTCTAGGTGTGATCACATCTTGGAGATGTAGTCACATATTGACAAGCCGGGAGAGTTGGGTGTCAAAGTCTTGAGAAAGTTGGTGGTTCAATCACTTTCTAAGTCACATAGTGAGTTCCTTTGGGACACCTATGAAAGAGACTATGACAAGACTCTTAATGATCTTATCTATTTGTTAAGATCAACTTCCTTAAAACTTGATGGACATTGACAATAGTGACACAGGAAATCCAGAAAAGCATTCTCTTCCCAATGGTAAAGGGATCGGCCATAGTCAACTCGGTTGACCAAATGGTAAAGAGAAAAGCTAAGTCTGTGATAGTCCCTTGTACCATTATCAAAGGGTCCATATGTTTATATTGCCAAAGGAAGGGGCATTGGTTGCGAAGCTGCCAAATTTACCTAAGGATGTTAAAGTCAATAAGTTTGACTCTACTTCAGGTAAATTCCACTATCTAACTCTGCTAAGTTTCTATTCTGAGATTCCTGATACATGATGTGACTGGGACACATGGTGATGTTTTAAGAATCAAAGAAAAGTGAAGAAACTTAAAGAAAGAATATGTTGAATCTGATGGCGTAGATGGATTTCTATCGCATAGTTTGAAGATCGGATTCTTGAGCTACTTCTTAGGAGTTATGAGATATTGCTTAGGAATAGATAACAACAAGTTTTCATATGGATTGTAAGGACAAGTTCTTCCGCAAAGTTTTTAAAATAAAAGGAAAATTTTTGATTTTATTTATTTTAAAATATCCTTACAATGGCATCTGTGGAAATTTTTGTTGCTTATAAGATTCCATTAATAGCAAGAGTGGAAGTATGAAATTGATTCTTTCATTTGTGGTAATGTCTAAATTTACCAAATAAGGAAAGATTCTCATCACCCAAGTTTCAATTGGACCGGAACTTGGAATCATGCAAGTTGTATAGCATGATGAATGAGAACTTTCAAGTATTGGAAAATTAAGACTAATTACTTGTTCACATGGATGTGTGAGTCAAGTGAAGGACTAAGGGATCGAGTACACAGTCTTGTGCACTGATTAAGTCCACCACAAAAGATCGATAAGATTATTCGTCATAATTTACTATAGCTCAGTAAATATGGTTATACTTACAAGCTTAAGTGTAATTCTGAGACATTGGAAAAGGTTCCAATGTATGGCAGAGCGAATAAGAAGAATCAAATTAGGTAGAAGGATAAAAGTTTCTCAAATCTGAAAAGATGGGAGAGAGTACTTTCGTATTAGTTTTGTGATCATCTTAATGATTTAGAGACAATTCATTCTCTAAGAGCCTTCTGATAGCTAAGAAGAGGAACTTGAATTGTTGAAGTGGTTAAATCAAGAAGATGATTCATACTTCGTTCCAAAAACAATTCTTAGAGTTATACTCTAAGATTGTAACTTGAGTGACATGTCTTAAAGAAGGTTTAAAACTCTTGTACATTTGAAATTGGTAAGTTGTGATGTTTTGGATAAAACAAAGACCAACTAAGGCCAATTATGTGAAGTGTTTGTCTTGGTTAGAATCTACACTATCTCTTGGATGTTTGACAAGGGGGTCTTATAGGTCAAGAGGACAGTGGGAGTCTTAAAGGTCTTGAAAGTCTCAAGAACTAATCAAGAAGAGAACCTGAGGTTCTTCACCAGCACACGACTTGAGGTATATAACCTATCGTGTTGACATATTCTGTGCCCATTCCAGTTAAAGTTGGCTTTGCGTATGAGTTCTTAGAGTTCTCAATTAGTTGCACAACAACTTGGAAGCAATGGCAGGCCCTTGAGCTGCCAGGTGGCAAGAAATTAAGATTGAGTTCAATCCATATTATTTTGGATTTGTCATTATCCTTGTCTTGTGACTATGGTTATGACAATTCACATGGATAAGAACACATACACCATTAAATCTAAGTGTCATAAGGTTTCTCTCCGATTCATGAAAATGATGGTGAGGAAACACTTTCACTAAGTATATTTTAGCTAGATAGCAATTGTGATATTTGCATTCTCAAAGTCATTAGTGGAGCGTGTGTGGTTTACCGACACACTAACCTGGACTTGTGAGAAGTGGAAAAAAGGTCTAACCATTATGATTACGGCATCCCTCTTTATAATTGTTTATACACACAAGTGTGCTATCTAAGGGAAGGTGTATGATTTTGATAAAGTTTTATCAAAACAATCTAGTATCAGAAATCTGAACTTTGGTAAGAAAGTCAGCTGATTTCTGAGTACATGTCAAAGCTAGTGGGAGCATAAGTGTTATGCTAATAATCATTATGTTAGTGGGAGCATGATAATTATGATAAAGTATTGCAAGTTAGTAATGTTAATTATAGAAAACAAAAGTTTCAATTGGGAAAGAGTTGTTTTGCTATAATTAAGGGAGAGGAAATTATACTTCATCTCAAATCTATAAGCTTAGATCGTGAGGTTTTAATCATTTAGTCAAGGATATATATATGAATTTCATGTTGGAATGGCTCAACATAAGGAAATTCTGTATATGGGTCCATTTTTGCGTTCTTAAAATTCGATTATGATTACGGCATCCCTTTTCATAATCTGAATTATGAGAACTTGGCAAATAGAAATGGAAATGTTATAGCAAAAGACTGGTTTAGTATTTATGTGAGACATCATGAATCGTGTCCCATATGCTTTAGATATAGGATCGATTACATGTGCTATATTCATCCTTTCTAAAATTTTCCAAATGCCTAGGGCCTTAAGAAGGGAAAAGGTTTAGAACTGGATGTGACTAAAAGGATTAAACAATTGTATGTCGAGGACAATCTAAGGTTTACCAAAGATTGGTTGCTCAAGGACAGTTGGAAGTATGGTGATAATTCTGGAAGGACCATATTGACATAGTTTGTAAGGAGGCAACTCTTGTTCAGAAGGGATAAGTCAAAATGGAATCTGGAAATGTTTCAAAGTTAGAATTTTCAATCTGTCTAAGATTAGGAAACTTAATGCAAGAAGGATGTTTCCAAGGAGCTGATCTCCTTTGGAATACTCTGTAATGATTGTTGTCAAGTCTTTCTGACTTTGTGCATAATCATTACAAGAGGTTCAATGCATATAAGTTTAGAATCTGACAGATTCCAGTAAATGGCATGAATTTGGAATTCTTGCATTTGCAGTAAGGATTTGGGAGTGTGAAAAGAGAATCATTGAAGTTATGTTCAGTTGATCTAGTTCACAAAGTAAAGATCATAGACAAACATAGTATGCATACTTGGTGTGTGGCATGACTAGTGTTTAGAAAAAAACATAGTGTACATGCTTGGAGCATGGGACAACTATTGTTTTAAATTCAAGAATAAAGTTGATAGCTGAAACAGTATACAATGAATAATGTGTAATCATATGGTGATAAATAAAAGGTGTTTTATTTATGTTCATAGGTTTTGATACCATATTGGATTCAATTATTCTTTTGTTTCATTTTGCATGTTTTGACTTCCCGAATAAACTAGGTTATTCTTCCAGAATGACTAAGTTATTCAAACCATCCACAGTCGGTCATATGTTGGAAGTAGATATGAATTAAGACTGTCATGGGTTGGCTTGTAGAGGTCTAAGGTGTTGGACAAAGGGCTACAACACTCATGAGTGCTCATAAGTTCTGAGTATTGGATTCAACCCGTGCTCATTGGAATCACTTCATGGATTTTATCACGAGTGATCATGAGATGATAATATATTATATTCTTCAAACCTAGAGATATGAGTTGTTACTATGAGTTGGTTGTACATTGATTGCACGAAAACGCATTTGGTAACTCGGTGCTATAAAACGTGCCTTTGTGTATGATTCAACAAATAGTAGAACAAGCCATATGAGTCGAAGTTTATCCATTCCTTTTACCTTCGGGGTAAAAGCGATATCTGTGGGCCCCTCGATGATTTGATGATGACAAATGGAAGTGCTCGGCCGGGCTAGGATTGATTTGATTTGTTCAATTAGTCAGTCATCATAAATCGGAAATCGGGAAACAACAAATGGACAGAGAGAATGATTATAATCCATGTCTCAGTCCATATGATATCTAGAATGGAGGAATATATGATCCATTATCTAATGGACAAGTTCATTGACAAGATCAGAGTTCGACAATGGCTTTAGGAGCTACGATTGCCAGTTAGGTTTGAAGTCATATGCAATAATAGTTTTAGACTTATCCAAGTGGGAGACTGTTGGATTAATGTCTAAGTCCATAACTATATTTGGTATGTACTTGACCCGACCCGGCATGGTCCATTTGGGTTGCACTTCACCGACACAATTTATATGGATAATCTTTTGAGAATAGTATGTTTATGATTAATATTAATATATTATAAGTTCTAATATATTAACATGGAATCATATTATATAATTAGTATTGATCAAGAATTAATTTATAATTAATTAAGTGATCAAAAGGAACTAATTAAATATGGACTCTTATATATATGGAATGGGCCAAGTTCATTTAGGTTGGGCTAAGCTTTCATGGATAGTCCATGGAGTGTTTAACCCATGGATCCTAGGAAATGAAAGGTCATGTGTATTAGGGTTTAACCCTAATCCTCCTTACTATATAAAGATGTCCTTGGTTGGTGAAATTGGCACTAGTGTGGATACACTAAGAAGGGCTAGCCAATTTAACTAGAGAGAACCAAGTATCCATATTCTCTAAAGTCTTCCAAGGTGTTTTGGTGATTTGTGATTCCATTTGAGGCTTCCACACTATTGGGGCTAAACTCTTAAAGCTTGAAGACATCAAGCTACATCAAAAAGGTATTTCATTTAACTAGTACTTTGTAGCATAAGAACTTCATAATATGCTAGTTAGGATTAAAGCCTTGGAAAGTTCTTATTTGCATGTATTATAGAGAAAACATAGATCCAAGGTTTATAGGGTTGCATGTACACCATAGGAGTGTTAGAATGCTCAAAACCCAACAACTGCAACTTGCCATGTGGTCGCTGGTGCTCGGCCTTAACCCTGCGATAGGTTAAGCACCTCTCCACAAACCACGCAACATCCCTCTTCATACAGGGCCACCAATAGTCTCTCTTCAGGTCCAAATACATATTAGTGGCCCAAGGATGGATCGAAAACCTCGATCTGTACGCCTTCTCCATCAGAATGGTACATGCCCCGCCCTCAAATGGCACCCAAATCCGACCCTGAAAGGTCATCAACCCTTGGCTATCGGCAATGAACTCAGATATCTGCCCGATCACCCGTTTGTTGGAATAGTGTCTAAGGCTGCAACTATATTAGGCAAGTATTTGATCCGGTTGTGCATGGTCCTTTTGGGTTGCCTTCATCATAGCAACTTGATAGGATGGTTTATTAAGAGAGAGTAAATATTATTAATATATTATGAGAATAATATAATGAATAATATATTTGTTATTTGATTAATATAAGTCATAGAATTAATTAGAATTAATTTGGTGACTTAAAGAGATTAATTAAATAAAGGGGTATAAACTGTCAATTGTTTGATAGTTAAGCTTTAGACTGTAAATCCATTTGGATAAGCTATGGACGGATTCTAGAGGCTTTAGGATAGTTAAAATCGTCCATTAGAGTTATCTATGGAATGGATTTGGATAGCCTTAAGAGAAGATTATCCAATTAGGGTTTAGGTTGTAACCCTTAAGGAGTCTACAAGTATAAATAGACCCCATGACATAGGGAATTCGCGACTTCTGAAAAAGCAAGAGAACTCTGGTCGAAATTCCTCCCCTCTCCTCTCTCCTAAATCATTCTTATTGCTTTGGTGTTTGTAAGCCATTAGAGGAGTGACACTTGTGACTCTAGAAGCTCCAAGACCTCAAGATCAACAAGGAACTCAAAGGTATGATTCTAGATCTGCTTCAATGTTGTTATTTAACCTAATTAGTCATTAGAAGTCTTGGATTCAAAAGCATGTTTAGTAGAAAGCCTAGATCCGAGCATTAGGGTTTTGCATGCGCACATAGGAAAGATCTTATGGCTAAAACCCATCAGTTGTATCAGAGCCTAGCTTGGTTTTCTTTAAATTGTTGCTTGATTAACTGAAACAAACCTGCAAAATTCGATTTTTTGGTTTCTGAGTCACTGACTCGGCGAGTCCCAAGGTGGACTCGGCGAGTAGACTTGACTCGGTGAGTCCCCTTGTGCACTCGGCGAGTCCAGGCGTCAGGAATGACCAGATTCGGGATTTCTTTGTGTTTATCTTATGGAAACTTACCTTAATCATAATAGATCAACCTAAATTCGATTTTATGATATATATGACTATTATCTTGATCTAGAAAAAGATATTTATCAACTAATTAAATATTTAATTTCCTTATATGATAATTAATTAATTATTTAACTATTTTGGTAATTATCTTTCAAAGAAATCTTGAATAAATCGAATATAGATAATTAGGATATTAATTGTTAATTGGAATTATTTGTTATTTGATCCTCCATGTTTTAAATGTTTAAAACCTACCCTCATGTTTTGAAATTTACTTTTGTGATTAAAAGCTTTAATTTAGACAACTTAAATTTCAAACCCTAGATTTTAAAAAGTTTTAAAATACAACCCTATACTAATATGATATTACTAGAATAATATATATATATATATATGTATAACTAAATGCTAGTCTTACCATTAGTAGGCCTCATTCACGAAGCCGATCTATAAGGTGGGTATAAGGTTGCGGCCTATAAAATGGCGCTTAATGGGTGTACACTCACACCCACCGCTTGCTTGATTGGTGGAGGGTCGTTAGCCGAACGGGTAGGATAGGGCAACCTCATCCTCTCATTAAAAGTATAATAAGAAATATAAAGTAACTACACATATTTTAAAATTTCCCAATCCTAGTTACTTTAGGAAAAGTGAATTGATGCAATCCCATGAAATTACACTTTGCACCTTGCTAAGATATTAGTGGAGCGTGTGTGGTTTACCGGCACACTAATTGGTTCTAAGCGAAGGTGGCAAAGGGTGATTCATTGTTTATCATAGTTCGATGGAGCGTGTGTGGTTTACCGGCACATCGAATAGGTGATTGTTACAATGAAGGCACCATGTGAATTTGCATGGTAATTCACACCCGCTTTGTGATCCTCGGCATCCCAGTCACAAACGAGAGGGGCATATCGAGATTTAAACATGCCATTGAATAGTTTCAATGAATCTCATCCGAACCTAGGAATTCTCAAAAACTCTTAGGACTAATAGTTTAAGTTTTGTGATGGAGAATTAGTGAATCGTCATTCACTTACCTTCAATTTATTTGCATCCCTTTTCTAGTATGTAAATGTTATTGTTGGATCCTAGCCCTAATTTTTCTTATTGGGTGATAATTAGGGATTCTTATTCTAATCTATCTTTGTCCTTCTCTAATTGTAGATGTCGAACGCAAACAACGCTGCTGCTAGTTCTTTCACGTTGATGAGCCTTTGCCAAAAGGTCACCTTCGATGGAACGAACTTTAGCGAATGGATAAGATACATTCGCACCATTGCTCGCTATGAGGATAAGGAGTATGTCCTCGATGAGAAGCTCGAGAAAATCAACCCCGAAATTGCTACTCCCACCGAAATCACCGCCTTTGAAACTCATGAGCGAGATGCAACGAAGGTACATTGCATCATGATCGCCACCATGAACTCCGAATTCCAAAAGTCCTACGAGGACATGTACCCGTACGAGATGCATCAAGACTTATTGGAGAGGTACCACCAAAACGCGAGACAAGAGAGGTACGAGATTTTCACTAACATGATTTCTGCGAAGATGGGTCATGGAGAATCTCTTACCGTGCACTTGCAAAAGATGCAAAGGTATGTCGACCGCCTCCGCAAGTTAAATGTTGACTTTGGTGAGGATTTGGCGATCGACATGGTGCTTCACTCTTTGCCTCCGATGTACAACCAATTTAGGATGACCTACCACATGAACAAAGAAGAGGTCACCCTAAGCAAGCTCCAAGGTCTCTTGAGGGTTGCTGAGAGCAACTTCAAGGACAAGTCTGTTGCACCCACTCCCAATCCGCCCGCTGCCCCTGTCTTGGCTATTGGACAAGGGAAGGGAAAGAAGAGGAAAGCTTCATCGAAGAACTATCGCAAGGTGAAAGCCCGAGATGGTGCCTCTTCTAGTGGGACCAAATTTGATCCCGCTAAGCCCTGCTCTAACCCGAAGGAGGCAGAGTGCCACCACTGCCACAAAATAGGACATTGGAAGAGAAGCTGCCCGGATTACCTGCAAGCAATCAAAGAAGGAAAGATCAAGCCATCTTTCGCAGGTATATATACAATCAAATCTAACGATTCTAATCATGCTATTTCTTGGGTTCTTGATACCGGTTGTGGTTATCACATTTGTTCTAATGTGCAGGGACTAAGAAGAAGTAGGGATGTGGAGCAAGGAAGGATCAATCTAATCATGGGGAATAGAAGATCGTCGCCTGTGACCAAGATTGGAGTGTATTCCTTAGTGCTTAGGAATAGTTTAGTTTTAGATTTGAACAATTGTTGCTATTCGCCAGAAATGGCAAGAAACATCATTTCATTTCATGGTTTATATAGACAAGGATTTAGATTTTCTTTTAATAATGAGAATGGTTCTATTTTGGCTTATCTAAATGGTGTCTTTTACTTTGAAGCTATACCATGTAATGGAATATATGAAACCGTTATGATTGTTGATAACTTAGGAAATGATGTTTTGAATATTGATTCTTCCACTAGTATGGATAAAGCATCCTTGTGGCATTGTCGTCTTGGACATGTCAACAAGAAACGCATAGCCCAACTCCAAAAGGATGGAGTGTTGGAGTCATTCGACCTTAGGGAAGATGACACATGCGAGTCTTGTTTGCTTGGAAAGATGACTAAGTCGCCCTTCACGAGTACATGTGAAAGGGGCGAGGGTCTATTGGACCTAATACATACCGATGTGTGTGGACCGTTTAGATCAACCACGAAGGATGGGAACTGCTTCTATGTGACTTTTACCGATGACTATAGTAGATATGGGTATATCTACTTAATCAAGCAAAAGTCAGACACCTTTGAAAAGTTCAAAGAGTTCAAGAATGAAGTGGAGAATCAATTGGGCAGGAAAATCAAGATGCTTCGATCCGATCGAGGAGGAGAGTACCTAAGTCTTGAATTCCACGATTATCTCAAGGAG
Organism: Lactuca sativa; assembly: GCF_002870075.4. Taxonomy (NCBI): domain Eukaryota; kingdom Viridiplantae; phylum Streptophyta; class Magnoliopsida; order Asterales; family Asteraceae; genus Lactuca; species Lactuca sativa. Next base: position 203,177,518 of record NC_056629.2, on the reverse strand, counting down.
TGTGGAATAGTTTCACAATTGACGCCTCCTAGGACACCGCAGTTGAATGGTGTGGCAGAAAGGCGTAATCGAACCTTATTGGATATGGTTCGCTCTATGATGAGTCGTGCTTCGCTACCAATCTCTTTTTGGGGGTATGCCTTAGAGACTGCCGCCCATATCCTTAACCGAGTCCCTACTAAGAAGGTTGCCAAAACACCTCACGAGATGTGGACAGGGAAAGCTCCCTCGTTGGCACATATCAAGGTTTGGGGTTGCGAGGCTTTCGTAAGACGAGATACTCACGACAAGCTTGAACCTCGAAGTGAGCGATGTATTTTCATCGGATACCCGCAGACATCCTTTGGATATCTCTTCTATAGACCGAAGGACAATGTTGTCTTCGTTGCGAGGAGAGGAGTTTTCCGAGAGCGAGAACTCATAAGCCAAGGAGACAGTGGGAGGCAAATCGAACTTGAAGAGATTCAAGAATCGATAGATGAAGGAACCTCTACCGCTGGTGTTCAACCCGAGGAGGAAACTCCGGTTGAACCGATTGACGAATCCTTACCTCTTAGACGTTCCGATAGAGTTAGAGTTCATCCCCAATTTTATGGCTTTCATATTACTACCGAAGGGGACACGTATATTAGTGATGGTACACTAGTAAACCTTGATGAACCTAATAGCTATAAGGAAGCCATGGCAGGCCCGGAGTCTGTAAAGTGGAAAGAGGCAATGGATAGCGAGATCCAATCCATGTATGATAACCAAGTTTGGAATTTGGTTGATCACGTGCCCGGACGCAAGACCGTTGGGTGCAAATGGATCTTTAAGAAGAAGACCGACGTGGATGGGAACGTACACACATATAAAGCGCGATTGTTCGCGAAGGGCTTTACTCAAACTCCCGGAGTTGACTATGATGAGACCTTCTCACCAGTTGCGAAGATTAAATCTATAAGAGTGATGCTAGCAATTGCCGCGTTTCATGATTATGAGATTTGGCAAATGGATGTCAAGACCGCTTTCCTTAATGGAAAGTTGGCTGAGGATGTTTACATGGTTCAGCCAGAGGGGTTTGTGGATCCGAAGCATCCGGATAGAGTGTGTAAGCTTGAGAAGTCCATTTATGGACTTAAGCAAGCGTCTCGCAGATGGAATCTTTGCTTCGATGAGAAAGTCAAAGAGTTTGGATTTGTACGAAGCAAAGACGAATCTTGTGTATATGTCAAAGCCAGTGGGAGTATAGTAAGCTTCCTCGTTCTATATGTCGATGACATTTTACTCATAGGAAACGACATCCCGACTCTGCAGGAAGTTAAGTCCTGGCTCGGGAAGTGCTTCGCTATGAAGGACCTCGGAGAGGCTTCTTACATTTTGGGAATAAGGATAGTAAGAGAAAGAAGTAAGAGACTAATTGGACTTAGTCAGAATACTTACTTAGAGAAAGTACTAAAACGCTTTAGTATGGAAAACTCAAAGAAGGGAGAACTACCAATACAAAGTAATGCCAAATTGAGTAAGACTCAAAGTCCGAGTACCGAAGCTGAAATAACAGAAATGAGCCGAGTACCATACGCTTCCGCAGTTGGCTCAATCATGTATGCTATGACTTGTACTCGCCCTGATGTAGCCTTCGCTTTGAGCATGGTTAGCAGATATCAAGGGAATCCTGGCAAAGCACATTGGATTGCGGTGAAAAACATCCTTAAGTACCTTCGAAGGACGAAGGAATGGTTCTTAGTCCTCGGAGGGAGTGATGACTTGAAGGTGCGAGGGTATAGTGACGCCAGTTTTCAGACCGACAGGGACAACTACCGTTCGCAGTCGGGCTGGGTCTTTACCCTAAATGGAGGAGCAGTGACATGGAAGAGTTCCAAGCAGGAAACCGTAGCTGATTCAACGTGCGAATCATAGTACATTGCAGCGAGCGAAGCGTCGAAGGAGGCAATATGGCTAAAGAACTTCATCGGTGATCTTGGAGTTGTACCCACCATAAAGGAGCCAATGGAGATTTTCTGTGATAACGAAGGCGCGGTTGCCTTAACCAAGGAACCGAGGGATCATGGTAGATCAAGACATATCGACATAAAGTATCACTTCATTAGACATCGTGTAGAAGAAGGACAACTCGTAGTGAAGAGGATATCATCAGAAGATAACCCAGCAGATCCGCTTACGAAGGGACTGAGTAGGGTTAAGCACTTGCAGCATGCTAGGAGTATTGGGCTGAAGGATGATATTAGCATAGATTAGATAGTATTAGAAACGTGTAATAGATAAATGTAATTGACATTTGATGATTAAATAAAGGAGTGTTATTTATGAGTAATGATACTATCTTATGTTAATTGTTTAGCTATTGTTTCACTTTGCATGTTTTGACTTCTAGAATAATTGAGTTTATTAGGAATAATCGAATTATTCAAATGGTCCACAATCGTTCATATGTTGGGAGTAGATATGAAAGAAGATTGTCATGAATTGGTGTGTAGAATGTCTAAATGGTGTTAGACATAACAAAGGATTGCTGCAACGTTCATGAGTGCTTATGAACTAGTTTTGAGCATTGGAATAAACCCGCGCTTGCTGGAATCACCTTATGGAATACGATATAAAAGGTGATCGCAAGTCGATAATATCATATAGTCTTAAAACCTAGATATATGGTTTATTATTTGTTAATTGATTGTACATTGATAATACGAAAATGCATCAGTAACTTGGTGTTATAAAACGTATTGTTGTGTATAGTTGGTTAATGAATAAGTAAATGCATATAAGTCAAAGTTTATCTGTAACTTTTATCTAAGTAGGTAAAAGCGTTATCTCGGCCGCTCGATGATTTGATTTGACTTATGTGCCGGGCCCGGTCAGAATTGAATTGATGTGTTCGATTAAGTTCTATGTCAAATAAATCAGAGATCGAGAAACCTAAATGCGTGACTAACCATTCCATAGGATTGTCAGCATGATATCTAACAGAGGACTGTACGTTCCCTTATCTAAAGGACAAGATTGATTAGATCAGAGTTGACAGCGTCTTTGAGAGCTACGATTGCAAACCGAATTGTACTTGTATAGTTGCTAGACTTATCCAAGTGGGAGACTGTTGGAATAGTGTCTAAGGCTGCAACTATATTAGGCAAGTATTTGATCCGGTTGTGCATGGTCCTTTTGGGTTGCCTTCATCATAGCAACTTGATAGGATGGTTTATTAAGAGAGAGTAAATATTATTAATATATTATGAGAATTATATAATGAATAATATATTTGTTATTTGATTAATATAAGTCATAGAATTAATTTGGTGACTTAAAGAGATTAATTAAATAAAGGGGTATAAACTGTCAATTGTTTGATAGTTAAGCTTTAGACTGTAAATCCATTTGGATAAGCTATGGACGGATTCTAGAGGCTTTAGGATAGTTAAAATCGTCCATTAGAGTTATCTATGGAATGGATTTGGATAGCCTTAAGAGAAGATTATCCAATTAGGGTTTAGGTTGTAACCCTTAAGGAGTCTACAAGTATAAATAGACCCCATGACATAGGGAATTCGCGACTTCTGAAAAAGCAAGAGAACTCTGGTCGAAATTCCTCCCCTCTCCTCTCTCCTAAATCATTCTTATTGCTTTGGTGTTTGTAAGCCATTAGAGGAGTGACACTTGTGACTCTAGAAGCTCCAAGACCTCAAGATCAACAAGGAACTCAAAGGTATGATTCTAGATCTGCTTCAATGTTGTTATTTAACCTAATTAGTCATTAGAAGTCTTGGATTCAAAAGCATGTTTAGTAGAAAGCCTAGATCCGAGCATTAGGGTTTTGCATGCACACATAGGAAAGATCTTATGGCTAAAACCCATCACCGTTCTCTCTTGAGGTTCTCCGGTCTCATGGCCTCTACCTGGGTCTCCCGAATGGTGTCCAACACCGGAGTCATCACCGTTAACCTCATACAAACATCTCGTATCGGGGTACTCTCCGCCGTACGACTCAAGGCATCGGCTACAACGTTAGCCTTGCCCGGGTGGTACATGATCTCGCACTCATAATCCTTTACTACATCCAATCATCTCCTATGGCGCATATTCAGGTTGGGCTGACCCATCAGATACTTCAAGCTCTTGTGGTCTGTGTATATGGTACACCGAACCCCATATAAATAGTGACGCCAGATCTTGAGGGCGAACACTATAGCCCCCACCTCCAGATTGTGAGTAGGATACCTCGTCTCATGAGGCTTCAACTACCTCAATGCGTATGCTATCACGTGCCCTCTCTGCATCAGCACCGCACCCAATCCCGATATCGATGCGTCACAATACACCACAAAATCCTCCATTCCCTCCGGAAGGGCTAACACTGGGGCTTCGCATAATCTCTGGCGAAGTGTCTTGAATGAGGCCTGCTGCTCCGGGCCCCAACTGAAAGCCACACCCTTTTGGGTCAACCTGGTGAGAGGAACAACAATCCTAGGGAAATCCTTGATAAATCTCCGATAATAGCTGGCCAACCCCAGAAAACTCCTGATCTCTGAAGGGGATCTCGACACCTCCCAACTCATCATAGCCTCAATCTTGGCTGGATCGACTAATATCCCATTCTGGTTGACGAGGTGTCCCAGGAACTGGACCTCTCATAACCAAAAATCGCACTTGGAGAATTTGGCGTAAAGCCTCTCCGATCTCAGAAATCCGAGGATCTCCCTCAAATGCTCCTCATGATGCTCTCTGGATCTCGAATATACCAATATATCATCAATGAACACGATTACCCAACGATCCAACATCGGCCTGCATACCTTGTTCATGAGATCCATGAACGCCGCCGGTGCATTGGTGAGCCCGAAAGGCATCAACACGAACTCGTAATGCCCATAACGAGTCCTGAACGTCGTCTTCTGGATATCCTCATCACGCACTCTCATCTGATGATACCCAGACATCAGATCAATCTTGGAGAACCAAGACGCTCCCGCAACTGATCGAACAAATCGTCGATCTACGGTAAGGGGTAATGGTTCTTGAACGTTAACTTGTTCAACTCTCGGTAATCAATACACATCCGGTGTGAACCATCCTTTTTCTTGACAAAAAGGATCAGTGTTCCCCACGACGAGCTACTCGACCGAATAAACCCCTTCCTCAGCAGCTCCTGTAGCTGTGAGGATAACTCCACTCCTGTATCTCTGGTGGTGCAAGGCGATAGGGCGCCTTGGCGATATGCGCTGCCCCCGGAACCAAATCGATACGGAACTCTACCTGCCTCTCGGGAGGCACTCCGGGAAACTCCTCGGGGAATACGTCTGAGAACTCACGCACTATCGGAACCTCATTGACCGATCTTGGCCTCACTGCATCTACCCTTGTATCCACCACATAAGCCACAAACCCACTACAGCCCTGTCGTAGGCTCTACCTTGCTCTAGCGGCAGAACAAAATGCCAACCCTGAACGGGTACCCTCACCATAAACCGTAAGAACTCCCCCATTAGGGTATCGTATGGTCACCAGCTTCCGCTCGCAGTCGATAACCGCTCCAGACCTGCTCAACTAGTCCATGCCCACGATGGCACAGACATCTCCCATCGCAATCGGGACCAAATCAATCGGAAACTCAACACCGAAGATCTCAAGTACACATCCTCGAGTCACATCAGTGGCATACACCGTTCTCTCGTCAGCTATGGAAACTCGCAGAGGTCGACTCAACGCCTCCCTACTGATATTGATGTGCTGATTGAAGGCTAATGATACAAAAGATCGACTCGCACCCGAGTCAAATAACACCAAGGCAGGTACATAATGCACAAGAAAAGTACCTACGCATATCATAATATAAGCACAATATCTCAAACATCAAATAAATACATGAAATAATACATACCAGCCACGACATCAAGCGCTGTGTGGACCTCCTCCGCTGTCAACTGGAAGGCTCTCCCTCGTGCCATCGGTGCCTCGGCCTTCACCGGCCAACTCTACGTAGCTCGCACAGCAGCAGGGACAGATCCCTGTGATGCTCCCTGTTCTGCCCTCGCAGCTGCGGACACTCATCCTTCTGGTGTTCGGTCTGGTTGCAGTGGAAACAAACTGCAAATCCCTTGGGGCAATCCTTGGCCATGTGCCCCTCCTTGCCACACTTGTAGCAAGACCCTGCTCTACAAATCCCCTCATGACCCTTGCCACACTTGCCACAAGTGCGGCCCTTCTAGTTCCCTAATATCGAATCGGCGGGCTTGGCTCGCTTGGCAGCCAGCTGGGACAGAGCCGGTCGCCGATCCCTCGCCTGAGACTTCGTCTCATCCCTAGCCCAAGTCTCAAGCTCTATCTCCCTCTTCCGAGCATTTGCCTGAAGCTTGGCAAATGTTCGGTACGAAGAGTTCGCCACGAACTCGTGGATGTCTCTCCTCAAAATGCTCAAATACCGACTCATGCGTGCCTGCTCGGAAGACACGTTCTCAGGGCAGAACATCACCCTCTCATGGAACATCCTGATGATAATAGTAACAGACTCGGTACCCTGCTTGAGGGTCAAGAACTCCTTGGCCAAACGTTCCCTTTCCACCGGGGAACGTACTCATCACGGAACATAGCGGTGAACCTCTCCTAGGTCACCGCGGCAAGCTCTGCAGAAGAAAAGTGCGTTGTCACAAACTTCCACCAGTCCTTCGCTCCCAAGCGAAGCTGGTTCAGTGCGAACCGAACTCTCAGATGCTCCGGACATGAAAACATATAGAAGTATCCCTCAATGTTAAAAACCCATCTCATCGCATAATCAGATCCTGCGTCCTATCAAACTCTGGTGGCTTCGTGTTGCTGAACTCCCGGAACAGCAACGAATCACCACACTGAGGCCTAGCAGCAGCAACAGCTGTGGTAGCTGCAGCGGCTACAGCCTCAATAACTGCTACGTATCTCTCATCGGAGGTCTCAATCAACATGGTCTTAATAGACCCAAACATCTCTGGAATCTCTGCGCGGATAGCCACAACCACCTCCTCGTGGATCATCTGATGAAGCTCCTCGTCACTCACACCGCTGGTCTCTGGTCTGTGGCGTTTCCCCACCATGATTTCTCTGAAATACAATGTAAGGAATATCAGAGACTCGCTCGAGCATACTCGCACTCGATAACTCAACCCTACTTGCTCCTTAGTAACCTAAGGATTCTTACTTCGACTGCGCACTGATCCGATGTCTTTAGTAGTATGGGCCCTATACTACCGTCCACACCGCATCAGTATTCACCCCAAGTCCTCCTCCTAGGACCCCAAATCCCAAGTACTCTAATCTCCCTATGCATAAGCTACTCTCTAGCGATTCTCTCATAAGCTCCTCGCTGCTATCTACTCACTCTCAAGCATCTCCTAGCAGCAAAACCCCTAGGCTAAGGAATCACAAATCAGGCCACTCTAGTCCTAATAAGAACACCTAACCTACTCTAGCATGCGTATTATATCGTATCATATTTCATAATATAAGGGTACTTTGGGAAATCACCGTTCGGGCATTGGCTAATCGTACACACTGCTCTACTATGCTCTTTTCAAAATCTTTTACTCTTTTAGAAAAGTTTTGTTTTATTTTGAAAAATCTCTTAAATCCTCAGTTTGTGTTCAGATACGCCCGAAGGTGAACCTGAATCCCTCAAACCACGACTCTGATTCCAACTTGTAACAACGTAAATTTCAAACAATTTTTCACTTTTAAAAATGTAATTTCATTCATACATATTCTCAATTCTCAATGTATCACATGTCAAAACCATAAAAACACATCCTAAGATCAAACATATAAAAACTCCGATAGTGTGTACTGATCATGCCGACGCCTTCCCGCGATCCTCACTGGTACCTGAAACACATAAAACAAAACACTGTAAGCATAAATGCTTAGCGAGTTCCCCAAAATACTACATATATGACGTATTAGCCATTCGAGGCTATAACTCTGTGGGCCCTCTGGACCTAACTCTGTAAACTCTGGAGTACATACATCATAACTCAGATAGAAATAATGCAGTGCAACACATCGCATACATAACACACAATATACTCTGTCACATAACTCTAATTACCACTCAAGGTAAAGTATAGTGAGAAGACTCACCTCGGATAACTCGATAACCCTTAGACTCGGAAATACTGATCTAGCCTCTGCCTAATCACATAAAATAATTACTCTAATCAATACGACTTTCAAAGTCTAGGCTTAAACCTCTCTAAGTTCTCTAAGAAGGGTAAAAGACCATTCTACCCCTCCAATGGCTCAAAAGTCTAAACATTGACTAAACTCTAATAGTCAACAAAGTCAACTCCAGTCAATGGTCAACTTTGACCAGACTCGTCGAGTGCACTCGGGCGACTCGGCGAGTCCATGCGGGTCCCCTGAATCCTTCTAAGCCTCTCTTGGCACGTCGAGTCCCTCATCCACTTGCTGGGTTACTCAGTAACGAATCACGGGGCAACCCCGACTCGACTCGTCGAGCCCACTTATGAACTCGGCGAGTTGCTCCCATGACAACTCTCAAATGACCTTCTGAGGTCAGATCTGCTTTTCTAAACTATAGATCTGACCTCCCCAAGACCAATAACCACGTAAAGGATGAAACTTAACCCACATGCAATGCACCCAAGGCTTCTTTTGGTGAAATAACTACTAAAATGGCAACCTAAGTTCATAAATCCAAAGGGATGGCATAAAGCATAGTGATAGGGACTCTCTGGACCTCTTGAGGTCCAGATCTAAGAATCATTTCACTTTGGGACCTCACTCACTCAAGATTCAAGCTAAATCATGCATAAAGAAACCCTAGATTTGGCTAAACATCATATCCAAGAGAATAAGCACTGATTAATACCTCCAACAACTTCCTCTAATCAACTGGAAGTAGATCCAAGCTCCTCAACTCGCCTAGCTTGTCCTTCCTCCTTCCTTCTTGCTAAAATCCACAAGAAATGGTGAACAATGGCCTCCTTTCTCACTCACAAGGCTCACAGATGCTCTGGTACTCTCAAGGACGAAGGTAGTCGCAATTAAGGGCCATAAGGTCCTTTAAATAGGGCACAAGCCCGGTGATTTAGGGTTTCAATCCACAACGTGGACTCGTCGAGTCCACCTTTTTCGACTCGTCGAGTTCGTTCATTAATCCAGTCAGCAATCGCGGTCCTACTCGACGAGTCTACGCCTCAACTCGTCGAGCCCCTCTCTTTTACTAAAAAAAAATAAAATAAATGTTCAAACATAATACTTGGAAATCTGGATGTTACAAAAGCTTTGGATCTAGTTTTTCTAATGAACATGCAATAATCATCCAAAGCTCATAAAGCCTAGTGCTAGTATATAATATTCAATATTATCATAATAAAAGGGTTTAGATATTACCTTGATTGTTATGTAGTAATAACAATCTCAATTCCTCTTGATCTTGACCTTTGAAAGCTTAGTGCCTCAAATATTGCACCTCTAATGGAGTCACAAACACCAAGAGCAACAAGATGACTTAGGAGAAGGAGGAGGAGGCTCCAAAAACGTCTAGGGTTCTCTTAGAAGTGTTATCCACATTTTTGGGAGCCTTAGGGGTCCTTTTATACTTTTATGGGCTGCTAGGGTTTCAGGTGAAACCCTAATTCTCTGCTTAGGCCTTAAGTAACCCTTGAAGTCCCTCTAGAAAGCCCTTGGACGAAATCCATATGGGCTTCCCATAAATTTCGTCCACTCCCCTTTCCATTAGGAATCCATATCCCAATTGCAACTATCATATAATTGCAATATCAGTCCCCTTCATTTAATTAATCTCTTTTAGCCACAAAATTAATTCTTATTAATTCTTGACTAATATTAATTAAACAATATGATTTCTTTTTTAATATATTATTCATATAATATATTAATAAATCGTAATTTATCCTCTTTCTCCTTAATTCATTCTATCAGTTGCTATGGTGAAGGCAACCTAAAAGGACCATGCTCACAAGCGGGTCAAGTACATACCAAAATAGTTATGGTCTTAGACACCTAATCCAACAATGATAATTGGTAATGTTTCTCTTTCTCCAAGATATGCATATTTCAGGTGTTCTGGAAGTGTCTTCAGCTCCAAGATGGGAGCTTGCACCACCGAAGGAAAAAGCTTGGAGTTAGAAATTGGTAATTTAAGAGTTTGGGTACCATACCTCAACTTTCTCAGCTGGTCCATATGAGCTGCCATCTCTTGAACTTCTTTATCAACCACATACTTTTATGATATAACTTGAGCTGCATTAATAGACAAATTTATGTGGAACACTAGTGCTAGTGACTCATGGTTAGCAATCTTAAAATATTTTGCAAATAATGGTTCAATTACATCAATGAAATTAAGGGCGGAAACATCATCAGGATAATGCATGGCATCATAAATATTGAAGTTGATAACTTCACCACCAAATTCCATTGAAAGGGTACCATCATAAACATCTATTTTGGTTCTGGCAGTTTTTAAAAATGGTCTCCCCAAAAGAATGGAACCTGAATTTGGTGAGTCGTCATCTCCCGTATCCAAAACATAGAAATCAACTGGGAATATGAGTTCATTCACTTGAACCAAAACGTCTTCCAACACACCTTTTGGGTGCACCAGAGAACGATCAACTAACTGAATGATGACTCCTATTCTTTTTAAAGGCCTTACCCTGATAGTTTTAAAAAGTGAATATGACAATACATTTATAGAAGCTCCTAAGTCCAACATAGCTTGCGGAACTGAAAGGTTCCCCAACTTGCAAGGAACAGTAAATACTCTTGGATCCTTACACTTTGGGGGTAGCCTTTTCTGTAAAACAACTGAAACATTCTCGCTTACTTTAACTGTTTTGTTTCCTTTTAATTTTCTTTTTGAAGTACATAACTCTTTTAAAAATTAAGCATATCGGGGTAGTTGTTTAATTGCATCAAGAATGGGAATATTTACCTCAACCTTTCTAAAGAAATCCATAATGTCTTTGTCTTCCTTTTCTTTTTCGTGTTTTTCAGTCTTGAGGGAAAAGGACGAGGGGTAATTTTCACTTCAGCTTTAGCAGATCCATCTTCTTTCTGCACCTCTTCAGTTGCCTCAGATTCTTGCTCAACCACGATCTCTTCTTCCTCATCGTCTTGCTGATCTAGTCCTTTGTAGTTTTTACCACTTCTGAGGGTGACATCATAAACATTGTGCTTCGGGTTCTTCTCAGTCTGATATGAGAATTTTCCTTGGGTTTGTGATTCTCATTTGCTCATGGAGTTCGCGAGATATGATACCTGCTGCTCTAGATTTTTGATGCTAGACTTTGTTTCATTCTGGAAGACTTGGGTACTGGTAGGAAGACTTTTAACTATGTCTTCCAAAGACATGCTGGAACTACTAGCTTATAGCTGAACAGGTGGTTGCTGAAAGTTTCTTTGGTACTGATTTTGCTGAAAAGGTTGTTGGAACCCAGGTGGAGCTTGTATTGGTTTCTTTGTTGAAAGTTCTGTTGAGGTCTTGGCTAGAAATTGTTATTTTAAGGTCCTCCCCAAGCTTGGTTGTTGCGATGTTAATCAAATGGCCTTTGCTGAAATCCTCCCATAGCTTGCAAAGATTCATTATCTTCTTGAAGTAGTGGGCATATATTAGTTGGGTGCCCGATTTTGAAGCAGATCCCGCAAGGTTTGACCTTTGGCTCAATACCTTTTTCTTTTGTCAACAAAAGGACAACTTTAGTCAATTATGAAATCTGGAATTCCAGGTGGGCGTTACTCATCTCCTTGACTCCTCTTGGATGGTCTGTGTACCACTCTTCCTCAGTTGCTAAATGTTTTGATTCATTGGCAAGCTTCTCGATTAATGCCCTGATCTCTATTGGTGTCATGTCTGAAAGTGACCCTCCACTAGATGCATTTATAATTCGCCTCTCTATATGTATCAATCCTTCACAGAAACACTGATATAATTGATAATCACTAATTCCATGTTGTGGGCATCAGACTAACAACTTCTTGAATCGCTCCCAATAAGTATGGAGAGCTTCTCTTTTGCCTTGCTTTACACCTAGAATTTCTCTGCATAGATTTGAAACTTTCGCCTAGGGAATTTTTTTTTCTAAAAAGAGTTTGGCGAGTTCATTCCAACTTGTTATTGAACCAGACGGGAGGTCATATAGGCACTCCTTTGCTGCATCTTGAACTGAGAAGGGGAATGCCCTTAATTTGATCTGGTTTTCAGTAACTGTATGGTTCTTCACTCCAGAACAGACGACATGGAATTCCTTGAGAAATTTATGAGGATCTTCATTCTCAAGGCCTCGGAATGGGGGCAAAAAATGGATTAAACTAGATTTGAGCTCAAAGTTTTGAGCCTCTAGAAAGGTGATACACAAGGGCTGCTGGGTAACCTCCTGTGTTGCCCACTCACAGAGAGTTTTTCAACTTCGTCTCCATTTTCGCTCATGGTGAATTCAGTTTCAGTTTTAGAAGAGTCTGTGAGTTCGGGTTTGTCTGAAGATGATGAGGAGTAGGTTTTGAACGGGCTGTTAACTGGTGAGGTAGTTGGTGCTTTTAGAAAAGGTTGAAATGAGTCTTCAGGTTCTTTCAACAAGGGAGTGCCTTGTGGTGTGGGTGAGGTTGAAGTTCCTGCTTGTTGTTTCCTAAGTTTTGCCTCCTTTTTTAGCTTCCTTGCAGTCTTCTCAATCTCTGGATCAAAAATCAGATCTGTAGCACCCGGTTCCTGGTACGTAAATGTTATTTGAGTATTTCCTTTCTTTTAGCCTTGGACTCGGCGAGTCATAGGTCCGACTCGCCGAGTGGATGCGGGACCCGGGACACGTTTAAGTTGGCGACTCGGCGAGTCCATATCCTGGACTCGGCGAGTCACAGCTGTTGGATGAAACCCTAAGTTTCAGGGGTTTGCACCCTATTTAAAGGACTTATCCGCCCAGGCCAGCCCCTATTCTCTCCCCAGAAGCTCCAAACCCTCGTTCTAAGCTTGTTCCTTGAGAGTTTGAGGATATTGTGTGTGTTCTTGAAGGTTTTGAGGAAGAAGGGGAAGTATATCAAGAGGAAGGAAAGGAATCCAGGCATCTTTGCACTCTTTCAGCAGTTCCTTTGAGGTATAACCCGTTTTTCCCCTGTTTCTATGCTTATTACTTCATGTAAGTCATTCTTGAGCCAAACTCCAAGTTTGTATGTGCAAATTACTTCGTAATAGGCTGATTGGCCCTTAGATCTAGGCAAGATTGAGCTCCAGGAGCTCAGATCTGTTAGCTTTATGGCCCCATGTTGCTTGTTCACCCTAGATCTACCCTTTTGAGACATTTTGAGCCCTAAAATCCATATTGGTGAATATCCACACGTAAAGTTGGAAACTTTACGTGTGATTTGTGTCCTAGAAGTCCAGATCTGTGAATGGCATGGACTGGAATCGAGAAAATATGTGTATTTAGTGGATGCATGGCAACGACTCGGCGAGTCGTTCATGTGACTCGGCGAGTCTGTTCGCGAGTCTCCGAGTTTGTCCCCTTTTCGTAGTGTCGAGTGAGCAGTGAGTCACGGGGTGTGACTCAGTGGGTTGGAAGCTTAACTCATCTATGGAGGTACTCGGCGAGTCAATGCCCTGACTCGGCGAGTTCAAGGCAATCTCCTTAGATCAAGAACAGACTCGGCGAGTTGTTCATACAACTCGGCGAGTCTTAGCATAAGAGTTCATCGGATGAAGATGAACTCGACGAGTTGTTCATAAAACTCGGCGAGTAGGATGAAGGACTTGAATATTGGTTAAGAAGGTGAACCCGTCGAGTCGTCGCCTAACTCGACGGGTAGGATCGGGATTCAGGGTAGTCGTTTGGATAGGGACTCGGCGAGTTGGAAAGCCAACTCGGCGAGTCGGGTCAACTGAAAGTTGACTCTGACTTTGACTTAGGGCATGGTCAGGGGTAAAATGGTCATTTTACCCAAAGGTCAGTGAGCAGTGTTTGATTGGGTATATTGTGGGAATTACAGCCGGAGGATTTCCGGAGCAGCAGCAGTAGCAGTAGGCAGTCAGTTTCCGATCAGATCAGCAGCTACTTCGAGGTGAGTTACCTTCCAGTAGCGGTGGGCCTAAGGCTACAACGCCGACCCACCAGTAGGAGACGTATGATAGATGATTGTCTTTGTGATATCATCTAAGATAGCTACTACCTGATATGTTATATGCTAGCGTGATATGTTGTATGTGATAGTAGTCGAGTTCGGTCGCTAGGACCGAAGGGTAGTCAGACACCCTAGATACGTCTGACAGAATATGATGATATGTTTGCATGCTGGCTTGTTATGTTATATGCGATAGAGGTAGTACGAGGGGACCAGTCCCTGTGGTCGGTTGTTAGGACCGATGGGTAGTCAGCACCCCGGAATGGCTTGACATGGGTAGTCAGCACCCCAGAATGGCTTGACATGGGTAGTCAGCACCCCAGAATGGCTTGACACGGGTAGGACGGCACCCCAGAACGGCCGTACCGGGTAGTCAGGCACCCCAGAATAGCCTGGCAGTATGTATGTTACGTGTTTGTATGGTATGTGGTACGATGGGGGAACTCACTAAGCTTTGTGCTTACAGTTTTCAGTTTTGGTTTCAGGTACCTCCTCAGCTAGGGGAAAGGAGCCGGCGCGGTAGCAGCATGTCACACACACACTCTCCGGTTTCCGCATTTACGAGCTTCACTGGGATTTGTACTCTGATATTTTGATTGAATGTATGAATTGGCTTTTAGACATGGTTCACTTGGGTTATGATTTGATCAGACAATGTTTTTAGTTTTTAATATTTTCTAAAGTAATGTTTTTAAAACGAAATTTTTGGTCATGAAAATTGGGTCGTTACAAGATCACCTATACATGAAGATCTTGGCGTAAAACTATTAGTGTTTTACCGTGTCCCCGGCAACGGCGCCAATTTGTTAAGACTATTGTTGTACACAATTTAAACAAATAAAAATATAAATTAACTGCTCTATTGCACTAACAGGTAGTACAAGTAAGTAGGGTCGAATCCTCAGGGACACGTCCTAAAGTTTATACCTCTTTGCGTAAAACATAAAGGGGGGGGGGGGGGGGTTATTTCTCGAAATTGAACTAATAGAAATCGAAAATGACAAAAGAGTAACTAAATTTAAAGTAGTGAAAATTCAAATAAGAGAAAGCAATTCCAGTTTCGCGGTGACACCCCTGATCATATAATTAACCCTCAACACAGTATTTGACCATGCACTTGTTTAAACTGGTACTAAAGTTCATTAACAAGCTCTAATGATCTCGATTACAAAAACATTTAATCAAAGTAAGTTCTTTGAATTAAATTTAAATTTTTACTAAATTAACCAAACAAGCTTTTGATTAACAAAGAAAAGTTGCATTAGACATAGTGTAATTCACAATAAAGTTCATTACCTCTCATAAGCTCATAAGTGTTAAAACTTGTTTGATCATTTCATATTAGAATTAACCCTAAACTCAGAATTAATCTAATACTTGTCACTTTTTACTAATTAATCTAAACAATTACGGATCTAAACAATTAGATGACTAGAATAATTCACAAACAATTTAAGTGGCCAACAGAAAGTGAAATAAAAATCAAACACTCAATTTAACACATAATTGATCAAACTTCATAGTCAAACATAGTGCCTAATGATTAATCATACGAAAAGGTTACGTCTTTCCAAACTGAAATCTGAGTTTTTAGCCTGACATGGCTAAAAACATATTACAAACAGTAGAAATTGAATCTAAACGATAAATCTTACTAAACTACGAATAGAAATGGAATCGTATCCTTTAGATCTGCGTTCCTCACTTGAAACCCTTTGAAAATCGCCTTAGAATCGCCAAGAATCATTAATTAGGGTTACTAGAAGAGTATGTGGCTGTATTTATATGTCCACCTGTAAAATTGTCGTACCTGCGATCTCTTGGGGGTATACATGCGATCGCATGTATCACCCAAAATGTGTCACGAGCCTTTTTAATGAAGTAAGTTGCCATTTTGAATCGTTTTGACCAACCTGTGATCGTAGGTTCCAAGGCTGTGATCGCATGTATCATTTTTCTTAGGCTGATGATTTTTTTTGGAATGAAAAAACCACGAAGAAAACCTGCGACCAAACCTACGATCACAAAGGCATACCTGCGATCACAGGGAGACAAGGTGCGATCGCATGTTCCAATTTTCGGCTCTTTTGATCGTCGTTCCTCCTTCCAAGCAGTTCTTGATCATTTCCAGGCATCCTTCCTCGGTCTAGACTCCAGTTAAGCTCCAAAGCATCCACTAACGTATCCCGAACTCGCACAATCATCCATGTGCTCCATATGGCCATGAAAAGTCATAACAAACGTGAGCAGTACGGACATTCTACAAAATAATCGTTAAACACGAAATACATAAGAATAATTGGGAGTTAGTTAGCTTTTTATAATGAAATATGTAAGAAATTGTGCTAAAAGATGCATATAAAATGCATCTAACAATAGTATTTTTATGAAAATTACCATCAACAAAAAAATTAGTCACGGGACGGTGTTTACCGTCGTTAATGTTGTCCACATAGACTTGCCGTCGGTAAAAAAATAATGACATCGATAGACTCTTATTATATATATATATATATATATATATATATATATATATATATATATATATATATATATATATATATATATATATATTTTATTTTGGTATAATAAACTTTTTGAATAAAATTTTTTGGATGCTAAGAGGATCTACGATACAGTTTATTTTACCTTTTTTTTGGAAAAAAATAATAATGATAATTCCCTTGTCAACCTGACAGGAAATGGATAAAATTTGAGGGAAAAAGATTCTTATTCCATTGAATTGATGAGTTTGGTTGGACTTAGAGGGGGAAAAATGTGTCCTAAATGAACTAAAATTTCCACCATATGGAGGAAAGTGGATTCCTTCCAAAATTAGATGAAAAACATTTTATCTCATCAAGGAAAGTGACATATTACAAAAATACCTCATGTATTTAGCAAAATGAAAAAATCGACCACCACTACTACCACCACCACCACTACCACCACCGACCACCACTGTCACCGCCACCACCACCACACTGCCGCTGCCACCCACCACTAACGCCGCTGCTACCACCACCACTACTACAACCGTCGCCGCCACCACAACCATCACCACCACCGCTGCTGCCATCGACCACCCACCAACACTACTACCACCACCACCACCGTTGTCGTCGTTGTCGCCACCAACACCCACCGCCGCTATCACCTCCCACCACCGCTGTCACCATTACCTCCACCACCACTACCAACGTGCCACCACCACATCCGCCATCACCCACCACCACTACCAACGTCGCCACCACCAGCACCGCGGCTCCCACCACCACTATGACCACCACCATCACCAACTCCGCCACCTCCACCACCTCTGCCATTACCAAACACCACTAACAACCCCGCCACTACCATCATCGCATCCACCACCATCACTACAACCACCGCCACCATCATCTCCACTACCACCACCAACACAACCACCACCACTACCAACCCCACCACCGCCACCAGGCGCCACCACCATCACCACCTTCGTCACTATCCGCCACTGCCACTATCACCACCACCACCACTACCACAATCAACACCACCATCACCATTATTACAAAAATAACTTAACACATGACCATCTCTCTCTATTTATACGGAGAGAGAAACTAAACAATACAATAAAGAGAATAAAATAACCTAACTATCACACATAATTTGTAGAGCATTTCCATACTCTAACATTCTCTCTCTAAATGCTCGCAAATGATGAGTGATAAAAATAAGTGATACATGGCTAAAATACACAGTAACTGACTAGCAAGTATGGTAATAAAATGAAACATAATGAGAACCAAATGCTGAAATGTCTCAGAAAGTATAAAGTGTTTGTGATCTCTGATGCTGGCCATGAATCTCTAATCAGTAAAGGTCTTCGGCTTTAAGGTCACTACTCTTGAGGTAGAAAAATAAGATCCAAATCTCCAAACTAGTCATAACCCCAATGACCAAGTAGAAGATCCAATCAGAAAAACACTTCGACTTCAAGAAGTCTGAAAAACATCTCTAGTTCTCAAATCATAATATACCCAAAATTCTTCAAAAGAATAACCTGCTAAAAATATGAAACATCCTATGGTAGAGTCCAAATAATAAATAATCTGGATCCAGAAAACATCTAGTGAAGCCAAAAATTTGATCATGATGACAAAAAATCAGTGCCACGTTGCACCACTAGATAAATCATTGTCTTCAGAGGTCTTTAAAAATCCAAACTCAAACAATCATAAAAACATATTTGGATGATAACATAATATCCCCTCCCTATTTTTGATATCTAATGACCGGATATCAAAAATCAACAATTCATCGGCATGGAGAGTGTCGGATACCAAGAGCTTTGCATGCTCTCTTCTTAGATATATGAAGGGTCTCGATAAAACATGAGAATGAGAGTAAAATAAATACTCTCCGGTCATATGTAGCCGGTTGATTCTGTCGTTGAAAACTGCTCAAACAAATACGAAAGTAACAAATAATAACTCTGCATGAAAAATCTCTGTTGTGCTAATCAATACTGATGTACCCAAACTGAGGTGCTGGAACTCCTAAAGTGGTCTTCAATAAATAAAGTCCACATTCTCAATATTCATGGTTCGTCAACCGAAGATCAAGAGCGACAAGTCATAATACTCCCGAAGATCGAAGGTTGAGAAACAATTTTGTTGATCAGACGCAACTGCAATACGATCATTGCAAAGAAATATATGATGTCCGACTACAGTATGGAGTAATCCTCATGGAAAGAATAAAACTCTTCCAATATAACCAGCAAGAAGTAATCCAATATGGCTATCATAGGTTGGTTGTGGCAAAAATTGGTATTAAAAAAATAATTGGTTTTAAAATAAAATAAAGAAGTAAATTGGTTTTAATAAAAAAAATAAAAGCCTAAGGTATTTGTTGGGTTTCAACAATAAATTAGCTAAATAAAATAAATGGATAAAAAAAATTTGGTGTTAAAATAAAATAAATGAGTGCTAAATAAAAAAATAAGGCTGAGAGGGGCTAATTTTTGATTGGGGGGGGGGGGGGGGGTTTAATTGAGAGGGGAGGAGTAAGGAGGAGGAAGGCTGAGGAGGAAAGGGGGGGGGGGTGGAGAAGAGTTATAGACGAGGAGGAAGGAAGTACCGAGGAGGTGAGGAGGCTGTAGTAGGTGGCTACGGGTTGAGAGGTAAGAAAGGATGAGAAGGTAGTATGTAGGTTGAGAAGGGTAAGGGTTGATGGCTACCGAGGAGGTGAATTGAGGAGGGGATCGTTGGGTGAGAAGGTCACCGGGTATGAGAGGGTCTTCGGGTATGAGATGTTTGTAGGTTGTTGGAATAGTGTCTAAGTCCATAACTATAATTGTTATGACTTGACCCGACCCATCATGGTCCATTTGGTTGCACTTCACCAGAACAATTTGTATGAATAGACTTATGAGAAAAGGATATTTATGATTTATTAATATATTATAAGTTATAATATATTAATATGAAATCGTATTATTTAATTAGTATTGATCAAAAATTAATTTGGAATTAATTTAGTGATAAAAAGAGGCTAATTAAATATGGACTCTTATATATATATATATATATATATATATATATATATATATATATATATATATATATATATATATATATATATATACATGGAATGGGCCAAGGTTTATTTAGGATGGGCTAAGAGTGTATGGATGTCCATGGATAGTCCAGAGAGCTTTTAACCCATGGATCCTATGTAAATGAAAGGTCATGGGTATTAGGGTTTACATGGATGTAACTCTAATCCTTCATAATAAAAAAGGGGTCCTTGGCTCACAAAATTGGCACTAGTATGTGTGAAAGAAAAGGTGGCCAATTTTAGTGAGCTCTATATTCTCTCAAAGTTTTCCAAGTTGTTTTGGTGATTTATGATTCCACTTGATGCATTCACATTATTGGTGCTAGGCTCTTAAATCTCCAAGGAATCAACCACAGGAAAAAAGGTATGTAATTCTATCTAGTTTTATTATGCAAGTAGCATATGATTATATGCTAGTTAGGGTAATACCTTGGAATATTCATGTTTGCATGTATAATAGAGAAAACATAGACCCAAGGTATTTAGGGGTGCATGTACACTTTAATAGTGTTAGAATGCTCAAAACCCAACAACGATATCAGAGCCTAGGGCTGTTTTCAATTATACTTGATGCTACTAGCTGTTTAAAGTTGAAAAAAAATCGGGTTTTCTACGTTCTGGGTGATGAATTCTCCGTATCTACTGATGGACTCGACGAGTCCATGTACAAAATGTGCTACTCGACGAGTCATGTTCATGGACTCGCCGAGTTGGCTGGGCAGAGTGCATAAAAAAAACGTTTTTTGGCCCCAAATGGATAGGATCATTATTCCAAATTGTTTTGAATCATAAAAATATTTTTTTAAGATATGATAATGATCATGCTAGTCCATTTGAAAGGTGATTGTCAAAATTTCATGTTTTTTATTAGTTTATATGATTAAGTCTAATTGCATGCAATTTGTTTGACTTGAATTACCTAGTTCATATGAGTTTAATCTAGAACTTGTAACATTCTTTGTTGAATTGTTGTTTTTGATGATTTTAATGGACTCCATAACTTGTCCTCAAGTTATGGAATTCCAAAGGTTTTTCTTTTAAATGGATCATTAAAAGTCATAAGTTATAAAACTTGAAAAATCTCTTTTCCATAAATTGTTTTATGATCTCAATAACTTGTCCTCAAGTTATGGATTTTCAAGAGTCTTGCGATTAAAGAAACATTAAACTCATATGTTATGAATATGAAAGGTTTTGAATAGTTTCAAAACTTGCCCTCAAGTTTTGGAATTTGTAAAGTCTCACAAACATTAATGCTTTAATTCCAAACCCTAAAATTTTAAAAGTTAAAATTCAAATTTTATGGACTTCATTAAATTAATTAAAGTGTTTAATTAAAAGAGTTTAATAGTTCCATAATGACATGGTTTAAGTTTATTTAAATTTAGAGTATAGTTTAATTAATAAGATTAAACCACCAAGTATTTTAAATGTGTAAAATACACCCTTATACTATTATAATATTAAAAGTTAATACTTATATATATTTATAAGAACAAAGTCAGTCTTACCGTTAGTAGGCCTCATTCACGAAGCCAGTCTATAAGGGGGTATAAGGTTACTGCCTATAAAATGGCAGTTTAATGGGTGTCCACTCACATCCACCGCTTCCTTGATTGGTGGAGGGTCGTTAGCCGAACGGGTAGGATAGGACTCTAATTCTCCTTTCATTAAAAGTATAATGATAAATACTAAGTAACTAAACTCTTATAAATTCCCAATCTTAGTTACTTAGGAAAATGTGAAATGGTGCTAACCCATGAAATTACACTTTGTACCCTTGTTAAGTAGTTAGTGGAGCGCGTGTGGTTAACCGACACACTAACATGGGACTGACAATGTGTGGCAAAGGGTGACTTAAGTTTTATCATATATCGGTGGAGCGGGTGTGGTTAACCGGCACATCGATTGGGTGATAAAATTAAGGGTACCAAGTCAATTTGCATGGTTATTCACACCTTTTTTGTGATCCTCGACTTCCCAGTCACAAACTTGAGAGGGCACAATCGAGATTTAAACATGCCATTGAAAGTTCAATGAATCTCAAAAGATCTAGGAGTTTCAATCCAATTAAAATTTAATAATTTATTTTGTTTTTCATGGTGGAAATTGGTAAATCATCATTTACCTACCTTCAAATATTTTATAGCTTGGATTATGGCATCCCTCTTCCAAGTTATAATATAGTTTGTTGGGTCCTAGGCTTAATATTTCATATTGGGTGTTATGTTAAGGACTTAAATCAACTAAAACTTGAATTTCTCCCTCATAGATGTCTAAGTTCAGACAACTATGGTCTTCCTTATCCTTTTGGATAAAGCTTCACTTCTTCCACCTCCTCCAATAATTCTCCCTGACCCATGAGTTCAAGGTCACTCAATCCCTATTTGGCAAGAAAAGTCTGTATGTGCTTACATCTTGGAGATTAAGTCATATATTAGCAAGCCGAGAGAGTTGGGTGTCAGAGTCTGAAGGAAGTTGACTGTTAACTGGGTTCTTCAATCACTTCCCAAGTCATATAGTGAGTTCTTTAAGGACTGCTATGTGACAGACTATGACATGACCCTTAATGATCTTACATATTTGCTCGATGCTACTGAATCATCAATGATTTGGAGCAATGGTAAAGCAAATTTGATTAGAATATCAACTTCCCAAAATACCATGGACATTGACAATGGTAATATTGGATATCCAGAAAAGCTTTCTCTTCCCAATGGAAAGGGTTCAGCCATAGTCAACTCAGTTGACCAAATGGTAAAGAGAAAGGCTAAGTCTGAGATAGTCCCGTGTACCATTCCCAAAGAGTCCATATGTTTCTATTGCCAAGAGAAGGGAAATTGGTTGCGAAGCTGCCCATTTTACCTGAATGATCATAAGGATGGTAAAGTCAAAAAGGTTTGACTCTACTTCAGGTAAAGTCCACTATCTAACTCTATTAAGTTCTTATTTGGAGATTCTTAATACATGATGTAATGTAATTACATTTTGATGTTTTGTAGAATCAAAGAAAAGTAAGGAAGCTTAAAGAAAGTGTAAAAAAAGTAAGCTGATTCAGATTGCGAATAGATGAATTTCGATCGCATGGTTCGACGATCAAAATTTTGAGCTGCTACTTAAGAGTTATGATAGATTGCTTAGGAATAGTTAACGACATGTTTTTTATATGCATTTGCATTGTAAGGATATGTTTTTCCGCAAGTTTTAAAATAAAAGAAAAGTTTTGATTTTATTTATTTTAAGTATCCTTACGATAACATTTGTGAAAAATTGTTGTTTATATGATTTCATTGATAGCAATATTGGAAAATGGATTTGATTCTTTTGTTTATGGTAGTGTCACAATTTTCCAAATAAGGAAAGATTCTCATCACCCAAGTTCCAGTTGGATAGAAACTTGGATTCATGCAACTTATATCGTATGATGAATAAGAATTATTCATCTTTGGGAAATTAAGATCAAGTCCTTGCTCACATGCATGTGTGAGTCAAGTGAAGGACTAAAGGATTGGGTACACTTGGTTGTGCGCTGTTCAGGTCCACCACAAAATCCGATAAGATTATTCGTTATGATTTACTAAACTTTAGTAAATATGGTTATACTTAGAAGTTTAAGTGTAATTCTGAAACATTGGAAAAGTTTCGATGTATGACAGAACGAATGAGAAGAATCAAATTAGACAGAAAGATAAAAGTTCCTCAAATCTGAAAAGATGGGAGAGTAAATTAGTATCATGTTTTATGATTATCTTAGTAATTATAAAACCATATCACAATTGATCCTCTAAAGATACCTTAGTGCATTTGTTTGGATAAGGAGAGGAATCGTGAACTGTGGAAATAGTCATATCAAAAGATAAATCATACTTCGTTCCAAAAACAAGTCTTGGAGTCATACTCTAAGATTGTAGCTTGAGTAACAGAATTTTAAGAAAGGTTTATAACACTTATCAAATGTAGAGTAACATGTTTCTTACTCTTGTACATTTGAGAGTGGTAAGTTGTGATGTCTTGGATAAGACAAAAACCATCTAAGACCAATTGGAAGAAGTGTTTATCTTGATAAGAATCCGCACTAACTCTTGAATAATTTGTTTTGTCAAGGAATGGTTCTTGACAAGGGAATTTTATATGTCAAGAGGTCAGTGGGAGTCTTAAAAGATCTTGAGATAGTTTCAAGAACTAATCAAGAGTATTGTTAATCACTAGCCCACGACTTGAGGTTTGTAACCTATAGTGTTGACATATTCTTATTTCTGTGTCTATTCCAGTTAAAAATTGACTATGCTTGTGAGTTCTATGAGTTCTCAATTGTTTACATAACATCCTGGAAGAATGGTAGGCCCTGTGCTGCTAGGTGGCAAGAAATTAAGATTAAAACAAGTTCAGTCCATATGAGTTTGGTTTTGTCACTAACCTTCTCTTATGATTATGGTTATGACAAACTCACATGGATAAGAACATTTACGCCATATAAAATCTAAGTTTCATAAGGTTTTTCTTCGATTCATGGAAATGATGGTGAGGAAACACTTTCACTAGGTAGATTTTAAGTAGATAGCAATTGTGATATTTGCATTCTTATGTCGTTAGTGGAGCGTGTGTGGTTAACCGACACACTAACTACTGAGAATGGCAAAAGGTCTAAACACATGTGAGCTATCTAAGGAAAGGTGTATGATTTTGATAAAGTCTTATCAAACCAATCTCGTATCAGAAACCTGAACTTTGGTAAGAAAGTCAATAAAGTATTGATTTCTAGAAGTTCAGTTGATTTTTGGGAAAATGTCAAAGCTAGTGGGAGCATAAGTGTTATGCTAGTAAGATAATAATCATTATGATAGTAGGAGCATGATTATTATGTTTAGTGTTTCAAGTTAGCAATGTTAATTATAGAAAACAAAAGTTTCAATTCGCCTTGAAAAGTTGTTTTGCTATAACTAAGGGAGAGGATTTTATACTTCATTCCAATTCTACAAGCTTAGATTGAGATTTTAATCAACTTTAGTCAAAGATATATATGAATGTTATGTTGGAATGGTTCAACATAAGGAAATTCTATATATGTTGCATTCTCAAAATTCGATTATGATTATGGCATCCCTCTTCATAGTTCGAATTGTGAGAACATGGCAAATAAAAATTTTTATAGCATGAATCGTGTCCCATATGCTTCGGGTATAGGATCGATTACATCCATTCTAAATTTTCCAAATGCTTAGGGCATTAAGAGGGAAAAAGGAATAGAACCATATATGACTAAAATGATTAAACAATTGCCGAGGACAATCTGAGGTTTATTAAAGATTGGTTGCTCATGGACAATTGGAAGTATAACGTAAACTTTGGAAAGGACCATATTGACATATTTTGAAAAGAGGTAACTCTTGTTCGGAAGTGATGGTAAAAATTGAAATGTGGAATTGTTTCCATAGGTGGAAGTTATTCTCTAACTCTGTATAATATTAGAAAACTTAATGCAAAGAAGGATGTTCAAAGGAATGTACTTTGAATATGAGACTTCGTTTCCATGGAATTGATCTCCATTGGAATACTTTGTACTGTCTGTTGCCAAGTCTTTGTGACTTTTGTGCATAGTCATTACAAGAGAATCATTGCATATAAGTTTAGAATCTAACAGATTACAATAAGTGGCAAGAGTTTGATATTCTTACATTTACAAAAAGGGATTGGGATTGTGAAATGAGCATCATTGGAGTCATGTTCAATTGATCTATTTCACAAAAGAAAGGACCATAGGTAAACATAGTGTGCATTCTTGGAGCATGGCATGACTATTGTTTCATTTCAAGTATTAAGTTGATAATTTGAAATATTACATGAATAATGAGTAATCAATATGGTGCTTAGATAAAAGGTGTTTTTATTTACTCTCAAAGTGTTGGGGCCATATAGGATTAGTATTATTGTTGTGTTTCACTTTGCATGTTTTGACTTCCCGAATAACTAGGTTATCCAAACCATCCATAGTCAATCATACTTTGGAAGTAGGTATTGAGGCAAGACTGTCGTGAATGGGTCTGTAGTTTGTCTAGGTGGCTAGACTTAGTTGCAGTGTTCATGAGTGCTCTTGGAATAAGATTCAAGTATTGGATTAAACCCACGCTCATTTGAATCACTTCATTGATTTTATCACGAGTGAATCATGAGACGATAATATCTTATATTCTTCAAACCTAGAGATATGAGTTGTTAACTATGAGTTGGTTATACGTTGATTGTACGAAAACACATCAGTAACTTGATGTTATAAAACGTGCCTTTGTGTATGATTCAACTAGACCTGGCAATTTCAGACACGCAAACACGAATCTGTGAGAGACACGACACGACACGAATACACGACACGAATACATCTTAAAAATTGAGATAAAGCTTATTTCTCATCGTGTAATCGTATCGTGTCAAATTCGTGGCCGACACGTTTTCATGACACGAATACACGAATTGCCAGGTCTAGATTCAACAAGTAGTTAGTACAAGCATATGAGTCGAATTTTATCCATTCCATTTACCTCATAAGGATAAAAGCGATATCTGTGGGCCCCTCGATGATTTAGTGATGACACCCGTAAGTGCTTGGCCAAGCCTGGACTAATTTGATTTGTTCAATTACTCAGTTGTCATAAATCGGAAATCGGGAAACA
The DNA here is from genome assembly GCF_002870075.4 of Lactuca sativa. NCBI lineage: Eukaryota > Viridiplantae > Streptophyta > Magnoliopsida > Asterales > Asteraceae > Lactuca > Lactuca sativa. The sequence goes on along the minus strand of NC_056629.2, from coordinate 203,151,131 downwards.
ACAAATGGACAAAGAGAATGATTATAATCCATTTCTCAGTCCATATGATATCTAGAATGGAGGAATATATGATCACTTATCTAATGGACACGTCATTTGATTTGTTCAGAGTTCGACAACGGTTTTAAGAGCTATGATTGCTATTCGAGTTATGAAGTCGTACTTGCAATAATAGTTATTAGACTTATCCAAGTGGGAGACTGTTGGATTAGTGTCTAAGTCCATAACTATAATTGGTATGAGTTGACCCGACCCAACATGGTCCATTGGGGTTGCACTTCACCGGAACAATTTGTATAGATAGACTTATGAGAAAAGGATATTTATGATTTATTAATATATTACAAGTTATAATATATTAATATGAAATCATATTATTTAATTAGTATTGCGCAAGAATTAATTTGAAATTAATTTAGTGATCAAAAGAGGCTAATTAAATATGGACTCTTATATATATATATATATATATATATATATATATATATATATATATATATATATATATGGAATGGGCCAAGGTTTATTTAGGATGGGATAAGAGTGTGTGGAAGTCCATGGAGATTTTAACCCATGGATCCTATGTAAATGAAAGGTCATGGGTATTAGGGTTTACATGGATGTAACCCTAATCCTCCATAATATAAAAAGGGGTCCTTGGCTCACAAAATTGGCACTAGTGTGTGTGAAAGCAAAGGTGGCCGATTTTAGTGAGCTCCATATTCTCTCAAAGTTTTCCAAGTTGTTTTGGTGATTTGTGATCCTCAGGTATGGTTTAAATAAGATTTCTAGGGTTAAGGGCTACTTGGCGAGTTGGTTTGCCTACTCGTCGAGTAGCATCGGGGTGGGATCGCGTGATAAGTGACCTACTCGACGAGTCCATATTGGGACTCGACGAGTAGGAGCTGGCAGATGAAACCCTAAATCTTGGGGTTTTAAACCCTATTTAAAGGAAGCTCAGCCTCTTTTGGGCCTCTTTACAGTTCTAGAGAGTTTTGTGAGACCCTAATCCGTGTGTGTGCCCCTTTGTGTGTTGAAGCTTGAAAGAGGATCTTTGGAGGGAGAAGGATTGGAGGAGAAGGAGATTGGATCAAGTAGAGTGTGGGAATCAACACTTATCTCAATTATCATCTTCTAGAGGTAACCAAATCGCCATTTCCTTGTAGATCTCTTATATTGGTTGAGTTATAGGGTTTCTTTTATGAAATGTTAAGTTGATAAGATGATCTATGGGCTAGATCTGAAGTTGTAACTTCAGATCTGGACCCTCCTTGGATTCTAGATGCATAAAGTTACAGTCTTGGTCATGATTGAGGTCCCTATTGAGCATGAAGCTCCATGAAGAACTTAAAATAGGCATTTAGAGCCTTTATAGCTATGCATGCACGTAAAGTTTGCAATTTTACGTGAAAAGCATGCTCTAGAAGCTTGGATATGTGATTTGGAGCTGCTGCATGGCTCAAAACAAGTCTGTATAGAAAAAGGACTGAATGGACTCGGCGAGTCGCAAGGTTGACTCGGCGAGTCATATGAAGATAGCCGTGGACTCGATGAGTAGGATGAGCAACTCGGCGAGTCCGATGAAGATTTCCAGAGACTCGACGAGTTGTTTGAAGAACTCGGATAGTCGGATGAGTTTTCCCCAAGTTAGGAATGCATGTGTATTCGTCGTGTTGCTAGAAGGAAACCCGGTGAGTAGCCTTAAGGTTTCGATCGAAAGTCGTAAGAACTCGGCGAGTCACCCCGGTGACTCGGCAAGTGGGAAGGAGTTTCAAGGATCTCGGCGAGTAGCCTCGGGTACTCGGCGAGTTGAGGTCAACATGGACTGTTGACCTTGACTAAGGACTTTGACTTTGATCAGGGGTAAAATGGTCATCATACCCTCTGTCCAGTTATCGGTATCTGATTCAGTGTTTATGGAAATTGTAGCCGGAGAATTCCGGAGCAGTAGTCATCCAGCTTCGGATTTAGCATCTCAGCAGTTAGAGTTACGAGGTGAGTTTCCTTCCAGTAGGAATGGGTCTATGGCCACAATGCCGACCCATCTAGTTACCAGTAGATCCGGACTTTGGTCCGATGCAGTAGTTCGGTGTGCTTGATGTCTTTGTGATTCAAGCATGTTTTTGTGCTATGTGTTTCGGACTTCGGTCCGATGCAGTATGCAGTATATGTGCTTATGCTAGTCGATATGTTTATGCTATGCTATGTTCAGCCAGTTTCCAGACTTCGGTCCAATACAGGGGATGGGGTCCCAGTCAGTTCCGGACTTCGGTCTGATGCAGTTAGTTCCAGACTTCGGTCCGATGCAGGGGATGGGGTCCCAGTCAGTTCCAGACTTTGGTCCGATGCAGAGAGAAATGCCCTGGTTAGTTCCGGACTTCTGTTCGACGTAGTTTCCGGACTTCGGTCCGATGCAGTGGGCAAGGCCCAATAGTTGTTTATGTGATATTGTATGGTATGTGGTAGTATGGGGGAGCTCACTAAGCTTCGTGCTTACAGTTTCAATTTTTGGTTTCAGGTACTTACGCTAGTAAGGGGAAGATCTCGGGATGATAGCATCGCACACACCACAACTTTAGTTTTTCTTATCCTGGGAGTTTTCATTAGAAACTGTGATATGTTTTGATACAGTTGTTATGTTACATTTGTTATGATCTTTTGGGATACTTGTCCCACAGTTTTTTTGTTGGTATGTTATCGATGATGTGATTTTTAGTGTTATTAAAACAAAAATTTTTGGGTCGTATATTTGGATGTTTCATGTGTGTGAAAGAAAAGGTGGCCGATTTTAGTGAGCTCCGTATTCTCTCAAAGTTCTTCCAAGTTGTTTTGGTGATTTGTGATTCCACTTGAGGCATTCACATTATTGGTGCTAGGCCCTTAAAGCTCCAAGGAATCAACCACAGGAAAAAAGGTATGTAATTCTATCTAGTTTTATTATGCAAGTAACATATGATTATATGCTAGTTAGGGTAATACCTTGGAATATTTAAGTTTGCATGTATAATAGAGAAAACATAGATCTCATAGATCCAAGGTATTTAGGGTTGCATGTACACCTTAGGAGTGTTAGAATGCTCAAAACCCAACACAGGTATGAGAGGGTCTTCGAGTATGAGAGGTCTATGGGTATGAGAGGGTTTCCAGGCATGAGAGGTCTTCGGGTATGACGGGTCTCCGGGAATGAGAGGCTCTCCGAGTATGAAAGGCTCTTAGCTCCTTTGGTAGGCTTTTCTTTGTTAGATTTTGGTCTTCGTTTCTGGGAACTTAAGAGGATTATGTTGACAATGAAAAATGCCAATTTTCATGAAAAAAATGATATCAAAGAGGCCATTTTTGGATTAGATGTCTAAGCCCATAACTATAATTGGTTGGTCCTTGACCCGATAGTAGCATAGCCCTTTTGGGTTGCCTTCACCATAGTAATTTGATAGGATGGATTTTTGAGAAGGAGGTTAATTGTGGTTTATTAATATATTATAAGAATAATATATTAATTGAGAAATCATATTATTTGTTGGGTCAATATTTTGGTTTATACTTTGCTTTTCTAGGAAATTGATTTGTTATATAATATTGTATACGTGTTTACGGTCAGGAAGTGAGTTTACGACCGTAAACAGAGTTTACGGCGGTAAACTCAGTTTACGGCCCAGTCCAGTATATATAGGAGGTGAGGGGTGTGAGGAAAAGGATGATGAACACTAGAGGAGCTTAAGTGTGTGGATTTGAAGGTGTTCTAGAGAGAGAAACTACAGAGCATTTTGTGTGTGTGAATCTTTTGTAGCTGGAACTTTATTCGAATCAATTCATACATAGATTCATCATCATCTTCTTCTTCTCCTTCTCTTATATTTGATCTGACATCATCCGTTTGATTGGGATTCCGCACCATCAAACGGATCTGATTGATACACAGACATTTTTAGGGACTTACAATTGGTATCAGAGCTTGGTTGTATCAATCAATTTTTTTTCAGATCTGGAGCTTATTTGATCTTATTTTGAAGAGATTTTTGCGTTTCTGGATAGATCTTGCAAAAATAAGGGGGGGTTTTTTCTTCGTGTTTTTCCTAAAAACGTGTTTACGGTCGCCGGAGTTTACGACCGAAAACGTGTTCACGGTCCGGAGTTTGCGGCTTCGTCCTCGCATCCACAACTATTTATTATAAACAGAAAGGGGATTTAGAGGTGCCGAGGTTCGAACTCGAGACCTCCAACTCTTCAAACCAAGCTCCTTAACCAGTTGAGCTACAAGGGAACTTGTTAAACAGTTCAATTGTTTAAACTTTATACACTTCTCGGCAACAGCAAGCCTCACATCGCATCAGTAGCTTCGCATGCCAATATCGATCAGCAGCCTCGCACGTCCTCGCATCTCACATTGCGGCAGCCTTGCCTTCGGACTTCAAAAAAGCTGGGATCTTCGTGTCTAAATCTGAGATAAACAAAAAGCTATTGAATTCTCTTCCGAAATCGTGGGATATGAACGTGGCTATCATCAAGAAGACAAAAGATCTCAATCGTCTTAGTCTTGCTGATAGAATTGAAGAACTTGAAACTTTGAATTGTCGAAAAACAATGAGTTCCACAAACCTCCCGGTCAATGAAGTTTCATGTTCTCAATCATGTGAAGTTTCATGTACGCTATCTAGTGAAGATACGATTAAATTTCTTCGGGAACAAATTGATTTATTAAAAAGGGAAGTTGAGGACCTGAGATATAAAGGATATCAACTCAGGAAAGGACAGAAACCCCTGAAGGCTGAATTAGAAGCAAAAACCAAGGACTTTAGGAAACTTCAGAAAGAGAATAGCGACAAGTGTGAAAATTATGACAATATTAAGAGACAACTTGCTGCTGTAACTGAAGAACTTGACGCTTTAAAAATTAAGTGTGGAAAAATAGATGTTAGTTTCAAAAATTATACTGCGTCAAGTCAGACAGTCGAGTCCTTATATGAAACCCAATTAAAATTCAAAGAAAATCAAAGCTAGGGTCTAGGGTATGATAGTGTTCCTCCTCCTTTCAATCATAACTACACATCCATCCCCTTGACACATAAAGAAATTGACAGGGAGGCACATCTTCGATATAGTAAAGTAGCAGAGGATGAGAACAAGGAGAACACCATTGAACAAACCAACATCTCTTTGAACTCTGAATATGTTGCTTCGAACTTAACCGCTTCTAATCAACCTGCCGTTGAGAAATACAAGCCACCAATTCAAACGCAACAGAGTTCTTGTGGCAAGTGTGCATGTGGGAACAACAAGAGACAAGGAAAAGATACGCCACCAGGGTCAGGAAGAAACAACTTCACAGTGAAGAAAAAGACATGTTTTCAATGTGGAACACCTGGACACATTGCCAGAAATTGTCCAAATCGCACATACGTTCCTTATTATGCACAAGGCTGGCAGAACACGCCAAGAGGGAGATACGTCAAAAGAAACCCCTCGAGATCACGATCAGACATTGATGACTGGAATGCCAAGAAGGCCAAGAATTCAACTCCCAAGGTCAAGAATCAAACTCCAAAGGCCAAGAATCCGAATCCCAAGGGCAAGAAGGGAATGCCGGCCAAGAAGCCAAATCCAAGAGATGCTCATGTGAAGCCAAAATCAAAGTCATCTCAAATGCCGACATCAAGATCAAAAGCAAGTACTAAGCCACTCATCGGATCGGAAAAGAAATGGGTTAAACCCAACTACAAATGGGTTCCAAAGGCTTACTCTCCCAAATCTACTAATGACTTTAATATTTCTACATCTTTTGTTTGTGATAAACAGGACATGTCATGGGAGAAAGTATCTTGCGTTGATGACAAAGGTCGACCCAGTTTCAAAATGGAATGGGTTCCAAAGACCAACAAATCCCGCTCTGTGTCGGAGCAGCTATGGAGGCATATCATCAGACTTCGGTTTGTTGGTAGTGGCTGTTCCAAGCACATGATAGGGACGTCTCTCAACTGTACAACACTCAAAACATTGTTTGAGAGTATGTGTCCTTTTGCGGGAAAGGAAGAAAGGAAGAGATCACTTATGGGGTTAGTGCTTAATGACATGAAGAATTTTTGGATCTGTTCTGAGATTATGCGTGCTGTTCTCCGAACTTCTGGATGCAAATTCAATCGGTGACTTACGGTTTGAGTTTTCTTCTCTATAATCCTGAGTTTATCTTAAGTTGATTCGCTTTAAAGACTAATTTTTCTTTTAGGATAGTTTAAATCTGCGCATTTACTTTCGTTTCTCTCCTATGCACAAATTTAGGGGGAGAAATAAAAACAAAACAAAAATTAGAAAATTAGAAAATCAAAAAATCAAAAAAAAAATATGTTGGTTATGAAATGTGTTTGAGGGAGATGTTTTGCGAAGTGATAATATCAAGTGATAACAGACAACCTGAGTCTGCGTAACGTACCCAAAGTTGAAGGGTCTATGCTCTGTTTTGATGCGTCGGTAGGCACGAAAGATTCTAAATGGACTTGACTAGGCAGAGTTGAACTTAGGAAATTTATAGACTTGACAAATTTTAACCTAGTTAGATCCGTTCAGCCTGACAATACGACGCTCGGATAGGTTGAGCAGGGAGATATATATGGGAATCTACTCGTCACATTAATTGAACCCGTATTTGGAACCGCAGTTTAACTTTTCCTCTATGTGCGGATTCTGTCCTTAATTCCGGTATTGATGGGGCAACTGGTAAATTCCGATAAATTAGGTATGTAGAAAATCATTTTCTTTCTTTCTGTCTGTTAGTCATATGTTACCTCCTCTGCGTGATTGGAAGAGATCCGACTTGGACTGTAACATATGCAACTCTATTTCTCTGCATATTATAGATATATATATATATATATATATATATATATATATATATATATACATATACATACATATGAAATTCCTCTTATCTGTTAGCCATATGCTGTCTCCTTTGCGTGACTAACAATCTGACCTGGTACACAACATATGCACTGTAAATGATAATACTCTGAATCTATCTTCTCTCCTAATGATGGTTTGCTCATCCGATGTAAGGAGTACTCTGGATGTCCTTGATTACCGGGGCATATCTGGAAGCGGGAAACATGTTCCAGTACAATTAAAATTGAACACTCAAAGATTGTCTATATATCTCGCTGCTCAATTTAGGTGGACAACAATATCCCTGGTCGTCGTCAACTGAATGGTCCTTAAGATATAGTATCTAGGAACTTAGGATTAGATATAATATCTAGGAATTTAAGTTCACCTTGTCTTGTAACAAATAGTATGTCCTAAATTTGTCACAATTTTTCCTGTTTAAGTGGACCACAATACCGGCGATCGACCAGACAAAGACGTGAAGATAGAAGGTACCGACAAGTGGATAAAGGTTGTCTAAAAACTTTGATCCCAAATCACTCTTAAAGTTAGATATCATTTTTATTTTTGTTAAATTTGTCATAGTTTCTTCTAATTTAAATATTAGGGGAGAATTAAAAATTAGAAATAATGAAAATAATATAAAAAAAATCAAAAAATTCAAAAATTAAAGAAAAATCAGAAAAATTAAAAATCCAAAAATAGTGTTATTTCTTTTTTATTTCTTGTTCAGAAAAATCAAAAATTCAAAAATATTTTTGTTTCTATTTTTAATTTGTGTGCTAAGTTTTCTTTTAGTTTTGTTTTGTTTTGAAAAGTGATTTCAGTTATAGATAAGACTCATGGAGATTGTGTCGAAAATTCTGAGCCAAGGCTTCGTCCGTGAGCATCGAAGAATTCACATTCGAAGGAGCAAGTAATGAAGATTATTTTTTCAACATTCAATCCTTCAACCCCATAAGCAAGGTGAATCTGTAATTGAAGATTATGTGACGAATTGCATTGAAGCCTCCTTAATCAGTCTGCTGCTTTCTATGAACCTGCTGAAGTGATCCAGAAGATTTGTTCTCTCTGAAGATTCTCAAGCTGAAAGCGCTATCTTTGAAGAATCAATACGTCAAGCCTCCTCACCCGACGTGCGTTCAAAGCCAAATTCTAAAGAAAAGCCCAACCGCTCAATATGAAGTCATTCATTGAAGATTCATCAAGTTCATCTTGAAGCTGTGAAGAATTTGAAGATTAATGCTGAAGCCAAGCTCCTAATGAAGATTAACAAGAAAAGCCAGATCCTTTTTAGGGGGAGCTTGTTGGGTCAATTAAGAAAAGAAAGTTATAAACCAAGGGGGAGATTGTTGGGTCAATATTTTGGTTTATACTTTGCTTTTCTAGGAAATTGATTTGTTATGTAATATTGTATATGTGTTTACGGTGAGGAAGTGAGTTTACGATCGTAAACAGAGTTTACGGTCGTAAACTCAGTTTGCCGCCCAGTCCAATATATATAGGAGGTGAGGGGTGTGAGGAAAAGGATGATGAACACTAGAGGAGCTTAAGTGTGTGCATTTGAAGGTGTTCTAGAGAGAGAAACTAGAGAGCATTTTGTGTGTGTGAATCTTTTGTATCTAGAACTTTATTCTAATCAATTCATACATAGATTCATCATATTCTTCTTCTCCTTCTCTTCTATTTGGTCTGACATCATCTGTTTGATTGGGATTCCGCACTATCAAACGGATCTGATTAATACACAGACATTTTAGGGACTTACATTATTTAATCAGTATTCATCAATAATTAATTTGAAATTAACTTAGTGATCAAAAGAGACTGATTACATTGATAGGGACTGATTAGGTAAATCAGTAATACTTATAGTTTGGGCTAATGATCCATATTGATTAGGCTTGGATGAAATATATGTGAGGGTCCATGAAGATTTTCTCCATGGGGGCCTATCATAAGGGTTATTGGATTGCTTAAGGCCTAAGCAAGTGAATTAGGGTTTCAAGGTTAAAACCCTAAGAATCCTACACTATGAACAGATCCTCTAGCACACCCAAAATCGGCCCCAATGCTTCTAAGAGAAACCCTAGCCGATTTTGAGTACCTCCTAACCTCTCTCTCATAATCCTCCGTTGCTTTTGGTGTTTGTGACTTATTAGAGGTATCATATTTGAGGTACTAAGCTCTTAAAGGTTAAAGATCACAAGCTACAACAAAGAGGTATTCATCTAACTTGTTTTTATGTTGTAATTCTCAAAAATTGTATGCTACTTAGGGTTTATGATTTAGATATTCAATATTGCATGTATAACTTGAGAAAACCTAGATCCAAAGCATTAGGGTTGTATCTGCACCATAGGATTGTTGTAGTGCTCAAAACCCATCAGTGGTATAAGAGCTTAGGGTGTTTTCTGTTGTATTGATTCATTGCTTGAATGTTCAAAGTTGAAGCAAAGCGAAATCTGCTCTCTGATTGATGAACTCTACGAGTCCATTGTGGGACTTGACGAGTTGGGTCTACTCGACGAGTGCATTGTCTGACTCGACATGTCGGCTCGTCTATTGGAAGATTTTTTGCGATTTTGACCAGAATTGGATTAGGATCATTATCAAAAACTGTTTTATCATAAAATTCGATTTTTCTGATAATGTAATGATTATCCTAATCCAATTAAAAGATAATTGTCAAAATCTAAGATAATTACTAGATTATATGATAAACTAATAATTTGTATTATTTGATTTGAATTATCTTGCCATGTAACTTGGATTAGGTCAAATTGGTAATAGATAAAATTATATGATTATTTTATTAGTTTAAAAATTTATCTACAAGATTTAGAAAAGTTTTAAAATTTTCCTTCAAGTTTTGGAATTTAAAATTCAATTAAAAAGTTTTGATTTTGAAATATTTAAATTCTAAACCCTAGAGTTTTAAAAGTTTAAAATTCAACCCTTATACTGTTATAATATTAAAAGATTAATAATTATATATATATGTATAAGACGAGTCGGTCTTACCGTTAGTAGGCCTTATTTTCGAAGCTGATCTATAAGAGGGGGGGGGGGGGGTATAAGGAAACTGCTTATAAAATGACGGTTGATAACCGAACGGGTATGATAGGACAAACTAATTCCTCATTAATAAGTATAATGATATTATAAAGTAACTAAATGTTTTTCATAAATTCCCAATCTTAGTTACTTTAGGAAAAATGTGAAAATGATGCTATTCCATGAAATTGCACTTTGCACCTTGCCAAGTCGTTAGTAGAGCGTGTGTGGCTAACTGATACACTAATTTGGGACTAACAAGGGTGGCAAAGGGTAGCTCGAGAATTATCATAGATCAATGGAGCGTGTGTGGCTAACCGAAAAATTGATTAGGTGGTAAACGACATCGAGAGTACCACACATATATGCATGGTTACTCACACCTTGTTTGTGATCCTCGGTATCCTAGTCACAAACTTGAAGGGAATAATTGAGATTAAAACTTGCCATTGAAATTTTCAATGAATCTCAATGAACTAGGAATTTCATAAAACTTAATTCCTTCAATATTTCATTTTGGGTGGTGAAATTGGTAAATCGTCATTTACCTCCCTTCAAATAATTTGCAATTAGATTACGTCATCCCTTTTCTGAATTGTGAATTATTGTGTTTGGGTCCTAGCCTTAATATTTCATTTGGGTGTCATATTAAGGACTTTTTGTCTAATTAAACTTGATCCTCTTTTTCAGATGTCTGCCTCCAACGTTTCTGCCTCCAACTCTTCTGGCTCTTTCTCCCTCATGAACTTATGTGGGAGGGTAATCTTTGATGGGTCCAACTTCAACATTTGGATTCATAGCATACACATAGTTGTTCGATACAAGGAAAAGGAATATGTATTTGACAAAGAGCTAAAGGAAATTAATGAATAAACTGCTACTCCCAAAGAATTGGCTGAGTATAGGGCTCATGAGAGGGACACGACAAAGGTGTTGTGTATCATGATCACAACTATGACTCCTGAGCTGCAGAGGTCCTATGAGGACTGATGGCCTTTCGAGATGCGCCAAGACTTGATGGAAAGGTACCATCAAAATGCTCAACAAGAAAGGTACGAAATCATTGCGTCCATGATAACAAAAAAATGAAGGATGGAGAGTCCATCACGACCCACTTGCAAAGGATGCAAAGGTATGTGGACCGCTTGCTGAAGTTGAATGTCAACTTTGACGAAGATTTGGCTATTGATATTATCCTACACTCTTTGCCTCCTTGTTATGACCAGTTCAGAATGACTTATCATATTAACAAGGAGGAATTCACTCTAAGAAAGCTTCAAGGCTTATTGAGAACTACTGAAAGTGGTTTAAAAGGCAAGTCTGTTGTACCCACTCCTATTGTTGCTGCACCAGTCTTGACAATTGGACATGGGAAGGGGAAGAAGAGGAAAGCTCCCTCTAAGTGCCATAAGGGAAAGTCTCATGATGGTTCTTCTTCGAGTGGATCCAAAGGTAGTTTTGCTACTCCATCTTCTAATCTTAAGGATGCAGAGTGCTTCCATTGTCATGACAAAGGGCATTGGAAATGAAGTTGCCTGAAGTATCTGCAGGATATCAAGGATGGGAAGATAAATCCCACCTTCGTAGGGTCTAAGAAGAAGTAGGGATGTGGAGCATGAGAAGATGAACTTGATCATGGGGAATAGGAAAGCGTTGCCGATCACCAAGGTTGGAGTTTATTCTTTAGTGCCTAGTAGTGGGTTAGGATTAGAATTGAATAATTGTTGCTACTCGTCAGAGATGACGAGGAATATTATTTCCTTTCATGGTTTGTACAGACAAGGTTTTAGATTTTCGTTTAATAATGAAATTGGTTCTATAAATGCTTTCTTTAATAGTACTTTCTATTTTGAAGCATTGCCTTCTAATGGAGTATATGAAACTGTGATGGTTGTAGATAACTTAGGAAATAATGTGTTGCATATCGATTCGTCCAATGGTTTGGACAAAGAATGCTTGTGGCATCATTGTCTTGGACATGTCAACAAGAAATTCATAGCCCAACTCCAAAAGGATGGAGTGTTGGAGTCATTCGTGTTGGGTTTTGAGACCTATAACACTCCTATGGTGCACATGCAACCCTAAATGCTTTGGATCTTTGTTTTCTCTAATTATACATGCATATTTACAATGTTCCAAAGCATTTTCCTAACTAGCATACATTTGAACAATTGAATGATATAACTAGTTACGTGGCATACCTTTATGAAGGACTTGTAGTTCTTGGCCTTTGAAGCTTGAGCACCCCAAATGTGATGCCTATAATGGTTCACAAACACCAATATGCAAGAGGTGGCTTAAGAGAATAAGTTGCTTAGCTCACTAAGAAGGTGCAACCAATTTTGGTTCATGAGGGTTCTATTTATAGTGCTAGGGTTATATCTTTGCAAACCCTAATAACCTTTCACATTCTTATGCTCCATGGGTTTAATCTCCATGGACTATCCATGGATTATCTCATTGGTTTAGCCCATCTACATAATCATGGAACATTGGCCCACACTATAAGAATCATTGATTTACATAATCAATCCCCATATATTTAATTAGTCTCTTTTGACCATAAAATTTATTCCAAATTAATTCTTGATCTATACTAGTTAAATAATAACATGATTTCATATTAATATATTATACTTGTAAAATATTAATAAATCATAAATAACCTTATTCTCAAAAGTCCATCCTATCAAATTGCACTGATGAAGACAACCCAAAAGGACCATGCTACAATCGGGTCAAGTACATCCCAATTATAGTTATGGGCTTAGACACCAAATCCAATAGTCTCCCACTTGGATAAGTCTAATAACTATAACTGCCAATGTGACTTCAGGATCTGACTTAGCAATCGTAAGCTTTCAAAAGCCGCTGTCGAACTCTGACCTAGTCAGTGATGAGTCCTTCAGATAAGGGATCGTATATTCCTCTGTTCTCAAGATATCTATGCGGACAAACACATGGAACATATTCATACTTGTTCTCTTGCAATTTTGGTTTAAAAATTTACAGTGTTACAAGTTGGTATCAGAGCCTTGATTTGAGGGATTCGGATGCACCTCCGGGTGTGTTTGGACTCAAACTGAGGATTTGAGAAGAATTTTCAAAAGAAAAGAAAATTTTCCAAAATGTGAAAGATTTTTAGGAGAAAACAAGTGGAAGCGGTGTGTACAATCAGCCAGAGCCCGAACGGTGATTTCCCAGAATACCCTTACATTTGTGTTGTAAGATAATTATGAGATATTTTGTTAAGATTACATGTTAGAGGGTAGGCTAGGTGCTCCATATTCTAGGGCTAGAGTTGCCTGATTTGTGATGCCTTAGCCTAGGATATGTATTGATCAGTGTTATCTGTTATTTGCTTGAGTATGTGCTGAGTTCTGAGTCGGGAGATGATCTAAGAAGAGATACTTAGATAAGCTTAAGAGAGGGGACTACTGAGAGAGTAGCTGGTGATTCGTGAGACATAGAGTATTTTTGAATTAGAATCCTAGGAGGAGGACTTGGGGTAACTATAGATGGGGTGTGGAAGGTAGTATTGGGCCCGTACTACTGAAAGCACCTGGTCTATGTGCAATCCAAGTAAGAATCTTTGGGATGCTAAGGAGCAAGTAGAGATTAGTAGTCGAGTGTCAAAATGCTCGAGCGATTTTCTGATGATTTTGTGTTGTGTTTCAGAGACATCATGGTAGGTACGCGCCACACCCCAGATAGCAGTGGAGATAGCGATGATGAGATTCATAGGATGATTCACGACGAGGTGGCCGCAGCCATACGTGAGGCTATTCCGGAGATGTTTGGGTCTATTAAGACCACTTTGATCGAGTCATTTGACGAGCAATATGCTGTAGTTTCTGAGGCGACTATTGTTGCAACCACCGCAACTGTCACTGCTGCCAGGCCACAGGGAGGTGACTCGTTGCTATACCAAGAGTTTAGCAACACGAAGCCACCAGAGTTTGATGGGACTCAGGATCCGATTGCTGCGATGAGATGGATATCTAATATAGAGGGTTGTTTCTACACGTGTTCATGCCCAGAGCATTTGAGGGTGTGGTTCGCGCTGAACCAGCTTCGCTTCGGAGTGAAGGACTGGTGGAAGTTTGTGACGACCAGTTTTACTCCTCCAGAGCATGATGTGGTGACTTGGGAGAGGGTTGTTGTGATGTTCCGAGATGAGTATGTTCCCCCGATGGAGAGGGAACGGTTGGCCCAGGAGTTTCTGTCTCTTAGACAGAAGACATAATCGGTGACTGTGATTACGTGGATGTTTCACGAGAGGACGTTTTTTTGCCTTGACCATGTGGCGACTGAGCAGGCATGCATGATTCGTACTTGAGCATTTTGAGGAGGGATATTCAGGTGTTCGTGGTGAACTCTTCTTACCGGATATTTGATGAGATCCAGTAAAATGCAAAAAGGAGGAGGGAGATCGAGTTGGAGACTCAGGCGAGGGAGGACGCAGAGTCTCAGGGGAGAGACCGGCATCCAACGCAGTCGCAGCCGACAACCGACAGCCAAGCGGGCTAAGCCCGCTGATTCGAGATCAGGAGACTAGAAGGGCCACACTTGTAGAAAGTGAGGAAAGACTCATGAGGGAGCTTTCCGGGCGGGAATTTGCTACAGATGTGGCAAGGAGGGGCATATGGCGAAGGATTGCCCCAAGGGTTTTGCAGTCTGTTTCCACTGAAATCAGACTGGCAATCGGAAGGTCGAGTGCCCTCAGCTTGTTCAGGGATCAACCCAGGGTTCCACTCCTGCTGCATTGCGTGCTACTAATGTTCTTCCGGTGAAGGCCGAGGTTCCGAAGGCTCGTGGGAGAGCTTTTTAGCTGACAGTGGAGGAGGTCCGCGCAACACCTGATGTCGTGGATGGTATTTATTTATTTATTTATTTATTTATTCTGAGATTCTCTTTTTGTGATTATTCTAGGCTATATTTAGGTACATTTCTTGTGAGTTCTATACCTGCTTTAGTGTTATTTGATACGGGTGTGAGTCGATCCTTCATGTCTCTTGCCTTTAGTCGTTACATCGGTATCCGACGTGAGGCGTTGAGTCGACCTCTGAGGGTTTCTATAGCAGATGAGTATGCAGTTTTTGCTACTGAGGTATTCCAAGGATGTGTGCTGGAGATTTTTGGTGTTGAGTTTCCAATTGACCTGGGAATGATCGCGATGGGTGATGTCTGTGTCATCGTGGGCATAAATTGGTTGAACCTCTTTGGAGCAGTGATTTACTGTGAGTGTCAGTTGGTGACTATACGTGACCCTAGTGGGGGAGTGCTTACAGTGTATGGTGTGGGTACCATATCTGGGTCAACTTTCTACTCTGCTTCCAGGGCAAGGCAGAGTTTACAGCAAGGTTGTATGGGATTCCTGGCGTACATGATGGATTCACGGATTGTGTCAGAGAGGCCGAGTTCTATCTCCGAGGTTCCGATAGTGTGCGAGTTCCCTGATGTTTTCCTGAGGAGTTACCGGGTGTGCCTCCCGAGAGGCAAGTGGAGTTTCGGATTGATTTGGTGCCTATCGCCAAGGCACCTTATCGCCTTGCACCGCCAGAGATGCATGAGTTATCCTCACAGCTTCAGGAGCTGCTGGGGAAGGGATTTATTCGACCGAGTAGCTCGCCGTGGGGACCGCCGATCCTTTTTGTCAATAAAAAGGATGGTTCACACCGGATGTCCATTGATTATCAGGAGTTGACCAAGTTGACGGTCAAGAACTGTTATCTACTTCCGAGGATCGATGATTTATTCATTCGGCTTCAGAGGGCATCTTGGTTTTCCAAGATTGATCTGCGGTCCGGATATCACCAGAAGAGGGTATGCGAGGAGGATATTCAGAAGACGGCCTTTAGAACTCGTTATGGGCATTACCAGTTCGTGGTGATGCCTTTTGGGCTCACCAAAGCACCAACAACATTCATGGATCTCATGAACTGGGTGTGCAGGCCTATGTTGGACCGGTCGGTGATCGTATTCATCGACGACATCTTAGTGTATTCGAGATCCAGAGAGCAGCATGAGGAGTACCTGCGAGAGGTTCTTGGGGTATTGAGACCGGAGAGACTGTATGCCAAATTCTCCAAGTGTGATTTCTAGTTACGAGAGGTCTAGTTCCTGGGACATCTCGTTAATCAGAGCAGGATTTTGGTCGATCCAGCCAAAATTGAGGCGGTTATGTGATGGGAGGTGCCGAGATCCCCATTTGAGATCAGGAGTTTTCTGGGATTTTTCGGCTACTATCAGAGATTTATCAAGGATTTCTCCAAGATTGCGGTTCCTCTCACCAGGTTGACTCGGAAGGGCGTTACTTTTGTTTGGGGGCCTGAGCAGCATGCATCATTCGAGACTCTTCGCCAGAGATTGTGTGAAGCTCCGATGTTAGCTCTTCCGGAGGGAGTGGAGGACTTTGTGGTCTATTGCGATGCGTCTATCGCAGGGATGGGTGCATTTTTGATGCAAAGGGGTCACGTGATAGCATATGCGTCGAGGCAGTTGAAGCCCAATGATACAAGGTATCCCACCAATGATTTGGAGTTGGGGGCGGTGGTGTTCGCCCTCAAGATTTAGCGCCATTATCTTTATGGTGTGCAGTGTACCATATACACAAACCACAAGAGCCAAAAGTATCTCATGGATCAGCCCAACCTAAATATGAGACAGAGGAGATGGTTGGACGTGGTGAAAGACTATGATTGTGAGATTCTGTATCAGTTGGGAAAGGCTACCGTGGTAGCCGACGCCCTGAGTTGTAGAGCTGAGGGTGCTCTGATCCGAGATATGTGTATGAGGATGATGGTGATCACTCCAGTCTTTGATATGATTCGCGAGGCCCGGGTGGAGGCCATGAGACCAGAGAACTACAAGAGGGAGCGGGTGATTGGACAGGTGTCCGAGTTTATGATGGATAGTCGAGGGCTTATGACTTTCCGAGGGTGGATTTGGGTGCCCTATACTGGCGGGGATCGCCGTATACTGATGGAGGAGGCGCATAGATCGAGATTCTCGATCCACCGAGGAGCCACTCAGATGTACTCAGACATGAAGAAAGATTATTGGTGGCCCTGTATGAAGAGGAATGTGGCTTGGGTAGTCGAGAGGTGCTTGACCTGTCGTCGGGTTAAGGTCGAGCTCCATCATCCTCATGGCAAGCTGTAGCCACTAGAGGTTCCCCAATGGAAGTGAGAATAGATTACCATGGAGTTTATCACGAAATTGCCAAGGACCGCGCAGGGTGTCGATGCTATTTGGGTGATTTTAGACTGGTTGACAAAGAGCGCTCACTTCCTTGCTATTAGTGAGAGTTCTTCTGCAGAGAGACTGGCCGGGGTATATGTAAGAGAGGTGGTAGGTCGGCATGGAGTGCCGACATCGATAGTGTCAGATCGGGATGTGCACTTTATTTCCAGGTTCTGGAAGAAGTTTCATGAGGAGTTGGGTACGCGATTGCTTCGAGTATGTGTTATGGACTTTGGTGGAAGTTGGGACACATATCTGCCTTTGGTTGAGTTTTCTTACAACAACAACCATCATTCCAGTATTGGTATGCCTCCTTTTGAGTTTCTTTATGGGAGGAGGTGTCAGAATCCTACATGGTATACAAAAGTATTTGGATGTTGGATACTACGGTTAAACCTGGGCAGTTATGTAATCATGTCTAGGGTCAATATAGCCTGATCAACTATATTTATTCGAGACATGACCATCATGTGCTTAGGAGTGACTGTGGTGTTATAGCAGGCCTAAAACTTACCAAGTATTCCTACCACAAAATATCGATAGAACAAAACAGACAACTTAAAATACTATAGGAGTATTTTATTCAGAGCCGAATACATTGTAGAAATTCACTCCAAGTGTTGCTACTCATTCTTTCTTAGCGATAGTTTACTTGGATTAGTAACCTCTTTCTTGTTTATCTCTTAGTAGAACACTTTATCTATCAGATAGAGATATACCTTGTTTCATATGTCTTGATTCAAAAATCTAGGGAAATTACCATCGTCTTCTTCCTGATTATTTTTAGAACAAGATGCCTCCCAGAAAGAGACCCAACAGAAAGAACAATGACCCTCCGCCACCACCACCTTCCCAGTTCGATCCTGCCATATTCCAGGCAGCAGTTTCAGCTGCCGTGAATGCTGTATTGGCACAAATTAACTCGGGTGGCTCAGGTGGATTAGGAGGTGGACAAGAACCCCAAACTCTTGGTGGAGGCTTGGGACACCAGAAGGAGTGTTCATATAAAGACTTCATGAATGAAAAACCCACATCTTTCGACGACAATGGAGGTGTTATTGCCTTGACCCAATGGTTCGAGAATATTGAGTCTATCTTCGAAATTTGTTCTTGTTCCGAAGCCAACAAGGTGAAATTCACCGCTTGCACTTTCACCAATAGAGCCCTGACCTGGTGGAATGGTCGGGTCAAATCCCTAACCCTACCGGTAGCCAATGCTATGGGGTGGGAGAGCTTGAAAGAGCTCATGCTTGAAGAGTACTGCCCACGAGGCAAGATGCAGAAACTAGAGCACGAGCTATGGAACTTGAAGATGAAGGGTTCCGACATTGCTGCCTACAATTCTAGGTTTGAAGATCTGGTTCTTCTTTGTCCGAGAATGGTCAACCCGGAAAGCAAGAAGATAGAGAGATACATTTGGGGATTGACGCCCCCAACTCAAGGAAATGTCTTGGCTGCCAGGCCAACCACATTTGACAGCGCCAAGTGCCTGGCGCAGACTCTCATAGATCATGGAGTTGATCTTGATAAAGTGGAAACCGCTCCCGAACCAACAAAGGTGAGTGGTGAGAAAAGAAATTTCTGGAAGCAGCAAAAGGGACAGCCTTCGCAGGAGCCCTCAAAGAAACAACAAACTGTGGTAGTCCATGCTGCTACTACTCCTGCTGTTGCTCCTGCCACTCAAGCACCTACCAGTAGATATGCTGATACCCTCCCTAGGTGCGACAAGTGTAATTATCATCATAATATGGGCCCATGCCGTGAAATGCTCTGCAACAGCTGTGGCAAAAAGGGGCACACAACTCGAGTTTGTAAGACACCAATCCAACCAACCAATCAGACAACTAAAGCAAGTGTTGGTCAAGCCTATTATGGCTGTGGAGAATTCAGGCACTACAAGAGAAACTGCCGCAAGACAGCAACAGGTGGCAACACAGGAAGCGTGCTGGCAATGGGCCAGGAGGAAGTGGTCCGTGATCCCATAGTTGTTACGGGTACGTTCCTCCTTGACAACTCTTATGCATGCATTCTTTTCGATTCTGGTGTGGAGAGGAGTTTTTTAGTCATGCATTCAAACATCTACTCAAACATAAATCCCAACCTTTAACCAAAATGTTTACCGTTGAAATGGCTAACGGTGAGAAGGAGAGCACTAACGACATATTCGTAGGTTGTACCCTTACCTTAAACGATCGTTCATTTCTCATCGACCTTATGCCAGTTTCCATAAAAAGCTTTGATGTTATCATTGGTATGGATTGGTTGAGCCCTAATGGTGCCGATATCCTTTGTTACGAAAAAAGATATCCGCCTCAATCTTCCCTCTGGCGAAGCCCTCATGATTTATGGCGATAAACTCAGTTCAAACCTCCGCATCATTTCAGGCATTAAAACCCAAAAATTTCTGCGAAAGGAGTGTCATGCATTCCTAGCCCATGTCATTAACGAGAAACAGGAAGTTAACGACCTTAAGAGCATCCCCGAAGTCTGCAACTTTCCTGATGTTTTTCCCAAAGAGCTTTCGAGAATTCCTCCCAAGCGCCAAATCAAGTTCCGAATCAACTTAATCCCCAGAGCTACCCCCGTAGCTAAGTCCCTATACCACTTAGTGCCAGCAGAAATGCAGGAGTTATCCAATCAGCTAAATGAGGTGCTCAACAAAGGATTCATCAGACCGAGTTCCTCACCCTAGGGAGCCCCGATTTTATTTGTGAAAAAGAAGGATGAATCTTTTCGGATGTGCATTGACTACCGCGAACTAAACAAACTCACCATTAAGAACCGTTATCCTCTTCCTGGAATCGATGATCTCTTCGACCAATTTCAAGGAGCAAGCTACTTCTCGAAAATAAACCTAAGATCAGGGTACCTTCGGTTGCGAGTCCACGAGAGTGATGTTCCTAAGACAACATTTTGGACTCGGTATGGTCACTACGAGTTCGTAGTAATGCCTTTCGGTCTAACCAACGCACCGACAATATTCATGGACCTGATGAATCGGGTGTGCCGTCCTTTCCTGGACGAGTTCGTTATCGTATTCATCGACGATATACTTGTCTATTCCAGAAGCGAGAAACATCACATACATAACTTGGGATTTGTGCTGGAAACTCTAAGGATGGAGAAGCTACACGCAAAATTCTCCAAGTGCGAACTATGGATTCAAAAAGTAACTTTCCTAGGTCACGTGGTAAGCAAGGAAGGCATACACATGGACCCCTCCAAAATCTAAGTGATAGAGAACTGGTCAACACCGAAGACACCCACAGAAATCCGTCAATTCTTGGGTCTCGCTGGCTATTCTCGCAGTTTTATCCAGAATTTTCAAACCCTTAAACACTCTGACTCAGAAAGGTGTACCGTTTTGTTGGAGTAAAAAGCAAGACACTGCGTTCCAGACATTAAAGCTGGCCCTATGCAGCGCACCTATCGTTTCTCTACCTGAAGGGACGAAGGACTTCGTTGTTTACTGCGATGCATCCAATTAGGGTTTAGGCTGTGTGCTCATGCAGTGGGGAAAGGTTATCGCCTATGCCTTAAGCCAGCTGAAAACACACGAAGTCAACTACACAACTCACGACTTAGAGTTGGGAGCAGTAGTCTTCGCATTGAAGATATGGAGACATTATCTCTACGGAACCAAGTGCACGATCTTCACTGACCATAAAAGCCTGCAACACATCTTCGACCAGAAGGAGTTGAACATGAGACAACGGTGATGGGTAGAACTACTCAGCGATTATGAGTGAGAAATATGCTACCATCCCGGCAAGGCTAATGTGGTGGCAGATGCCCTTAGCCGGAAGGAATGCTAAGGTCGTAGGTTGAAGGAATTAACAATGACCATCCATTCCCATTTATCCGCACAAATCAGAGAGGATCAGCATGAATCCTTAAAACCAGAGAACAAGCTGGATGAAGCTTTGAGAGGAATGGAGAAGAACTTAGAGATCAAGGGAGACGGAGTATATTATTTCATGAACCGGATCTGGACCCCAAAGTTCGGTGGTTACAGAGAGGTTGTCATGAACAAAGCTCACAAGACCAGATACTCTGTAACATCCCGAATTTTAGAAGTATGGTTTAAAGGGTTAAAGTCTAATTTTGAAGAAGGGACTCGACGAGTAGGTACGCTTACTCGCCGAGTCGAAGCGGGTTTGGGTCGCGAATTAAGTGACCAACTAGAATAAGAAAACCCTAATCTTAGGGTTTGCACCCTATTTAAAGTACTTTATGTCCTTCTCCCAGCTTCCTATTCCCCCAGAGAGTTCCAGAAACACTAATTTTCGTGCGAGTCTTCATTGTTGAGGAGATTGGAGCTTGGAAGAGGAATTTGGTGGAAAGAGCTTGAGGAATTAGAGGCTAGCATCAAGGGGATTGTGTGGATCTTAGATCTACATTTGTTTGGGAACATTTCAGAGGTAAGAATCCATAATCTTAAGCTAATTTCCTTTTTGGTTCATCCTTGGTGGTTGATGTGGAGTTCCTTAGCTTGTTTGAGATCTATTTCGGGTTGGAGTTTAGATCTGAGGTTGCTACTCCTGATCTAGACTTTTGATGGCCTAGAATGTCATAAAGTTTCAGTCATTGAGTTGTGGGTGAAGCCCCTTTGTCTAAAACCCAAGCCCTAGTGTGTTTTGGGCCTATATCTCCTTGGTTTCACTTAAAGTTTGCAACTTTATGTGAAGGTTTGATTGTAGAAGGGTGGATCTATGGATTGGAGCCCCTGAATGGCTCGAAAAGCCTTTGAATGGATTGAGAACTAGAGAGACTCGGTGAGTCACATGGGTGTACTCGACGAGTTGTAGGAACATGTGCATGGACTCAGCGAGTTGGAAGAAAAACTCGGCGAGTCTGTTGAAGATTGCCTTGGACTCGACGAGTCTGTTCTTGGACTCGGCGAGTCAGGTCGCAGAACCCCAATCTCTTTGCGTTAAAGCCTTGGATTATGTGAGTCAGTCGGCGACTCAGTGAGTCGGACAGGATGGGACTCAGAGATCATTGGACTCGGCGAGTCTTGGGGCGACTCGGTGAGTTAAGTTGTGTTATGAGAGTTTTCTGGGAATGGGAACTCGGTGAGTAGAATCAACCAGGAAGGTTGACTTTGACTGAGGACTTTGACTTTGACCAAGAGTTGAACAGTTTTATTTCCAAGGGCATTTTGGTGATTCTGGTATTTATGGAATTGGTTCTTTGGTAGTGTTTTGTGGTGAAGTTCGTGTCGGTGGTCGGAGCAGCTTGGTCTTATCTCTTCAGTCGGCAATTGTAGGTGAGTTGTCCTCACTATATCAACAGGGTCTACGGCACCAAGGCCGACCCTTTATCAGATGGAAATCCGGGTATTGTTTGTTATGTTATTGCTTTGCTAGATCTGCATCCTGGTATTTAGGATGATGTTATGTTAGTGACCTGGTTAAGGTCGGTACCCGATATTTAGGGTAATGTTATGTTATTGACCTGGTTAAGGTTGGTACCTGGTATTTAGGGTAATGTTATGTGTTGAGAGAAAAACTTTGAGAAACACTTGAATAGATCGTTAGAACAAGTATATAGCGGAATAGTTAATCTCGAAGGATCTGTTAGCTCAACAATAATATTAAGTGTTAGAAGTTAGTGAGTTAGATGCGGAAAAGTAAGGAATGTAAATGACAACAATTGTTATATCAAGTATACACAAAAGCAGATTCATAACAAGGAATGCATTCAAACCAAGGTTCTAAATAACGTAAGGCGTGACTTGGCGGCAATGTCAAGCCTCAAGCTTTTCCGAGCCTTGGTGAGTCACGGCGTTTGTAAGGCGTGACTTAAGGCGGAAATTTTCTATATAATTAATATTTTTATATGTATTTTCAACTATTATTCATTTTTATACACATATATGAGTTAAGGCGGCGTTTTGGCAAAGCTTGGCGGTAGGTGCAAGCCTTGGAGTCATGGCGCGCCATGGCGAGCTTTTTAGAACCTTGATTCAAACCAAGTTAGTAAATGAGATCTAGCTTAGTGATTAAGTCATAAGCGACTTGCTCTTTAAAAGAGATGGTAATCGATTATGAGAATAAGAAGGTTTGATAAGTAAGATAGAATGAGAACTGATGTGTATTAGAATTTGAGGAGAAATTCACACCAGTACTGATTACATGAGAAATGAGCTTTATTTATAGAGACAATTTTACTACTCTAAAAGTAGCCATGCAAGGCATACTGGACATTAGAGTGTTTTACAGAAAAGACAAATAAACTAAGTAAAGATAAGGACTGTGGTGCAGACGACTTCGGATGGCCGGAATATAAGATCGCTTGACTGCGGTAGCTGAAGTTCAAGAGGGTCACTTTTTTTTGATTCAACAATTTCCCCCTAAGTGACCTCTAACCAGTTGATTCTTCTTAGTATTTCAAACTTGACCTCTGCGGTGGTATGTTTGGATTTTTCAATTGCGTTGCGGCCGATATCAAGTTGTTTTCTGGTGAGACGGTGCATAGCAGTCATAGGAATAAAATATTTGACGTTGTCAGTCTTCCTCTTGAAAATGACTCCTAGCTTAGGATAATTGGTTGCTCCTAATGATCTTTCTTCATATCCTTCGGTAGGCATGGGTGCGGGGTCAAGTGGTGGCAAGTCAGCAATCTTGGAAATGATGGGATGAATGTCTGCATCTATTTTGGCGAAGTCACAGACTGTTTCCTTAAGAAATGTGTTGTCCCTTTCAAGTGCGATCTTCATCTTCGGATGCTTCTCAGACTTGTGCCGAAAGACCTTGGCAATGAGGAACACTTCTTCTGGGTTCATACATGGAAAATCAGCCTGGGTGCAGATATAGTCGTGCTCCCTCCTGGTCAGGGTGTATTGGATAAATTTAGCCTTCATGAACTTCTGAATCTTGTAATTTTTGATGGCTGATGGTCTATCGTTAGACCATATGTGTTCAACCGGAGAGTCATGCTTAGCATAGAATTGGCTAAGTCTCTCGAACTCCATTGGAATTCTTTTTTCATTGGGAAGGCTGCGGTCGAACTGCTCAAATACAATGAAGTATCTGGCATTCGGTGAGATTGGGATATCCCAGTAACCATCTGAGGGGGGTTCCACATAGGTAAGATGCGGGACATAGTCATCATCAAGAAGCCTTCTGTGGGGATTGACCCAAGAGTTTATTAGGGACTCATCCATAACCGAGTCGAATCCGCAAAGTCTCCAAATTTCTTCAGCAAGCTTCGCTACTCTCCAATCACTTTTCTTTTGAGCAGTGGCAGGAGAGTCATCTGTGCTGGGAGAAGACATATACTCCACCATATTCTTGAAGTGCGGGGGAGTCTCTGGTTTTTCAGGAGTTATGTCAATTTGAGGAGGAGAGTTGTGAGGAGGAGTGTGATGAGATGGTTGCGGTGAAGGTTGCAGAGTGGGGGTTTTTCCAGTAGAGGCCGGGGGAGTTTGATGGTGTGAGAGAGATTGGTTGGAATGATGCACTTGATGGACTTCTTCACTTCCCCCTCTTGAGGAGTTTAGACCCGGAGGCTCCTCAAGCCATTAATGAAGGCCGTCAACCTTGTCAAAAATAGTTTGAAATTGTGCTTTGAGGGCGTCTACCAACTGTTGATTGTTGGGAATGGAGGGATTGAAGAGGAGTTTATGAATCTCCTTGGTGAGTTGGAGAATTTCCGACCCATGGAAGTTAGGTGAGAGGGATCTTTGCATTCGGGTGATAGTTGTTTGGAGAACGGAGATTGCGGACTCATAGGCAGTATGAGTTTCAACAATCAACTTCTCAGAATGTGAAGCTTGATCCGCAATGGTTGCTTGAAGGTCAGATTTGATTTCGGTAACCTCAGAGACGAGGCATTCCGTAGCAGCCATGACCTCCTTGTGATCAGCTTGACGATTGTTGTCAAGAGATCTGAGTCCTATCTCAACCTTCAGAGAGATGCGCTCCGCAGCCAGTCTCTCTTTGGTTTCTAATCGTTCGATTCTTTCCATCAAGGACTGCGGTCTCGGGCTGTCTTCTGGTTGCGGTTGATTTGGCTTAACCGCAGCTAAGATTTGATCAACCTTAGCTTGAAGACTGAGGAATTATTTTCTTGTGACCGCTTGCTTCTTCTTCTTCTTCTTCTTCTTTTCTAGTGGCTTAGAAGTGGAGTGGTGTGAACCACTGGATTCGTCATCTTCATCAAACATCATTAGGTCACCATCTGAAAGAGAGGGTTTGTTTACCTCTTGAGGTTCATCATCATCGAAGCCAAAAATTAGAGCAGAGCTCACTTCGATTTCAGGTTCTTCATTCTGTGAACCTGCAACAGGGGGAGGTTGCGAAACATGCTGACCAGCAACAGTTTGTTGAGCTTGTTGAACTTTGTCTGCCATTGCGGACATCCATTCTTGAACCTTCAGGATGGTGGTTACGATATTAGCATTGTTTATGGCGTCTGCCCAATACTTGACCACCACTTGAATTTCCTGTTCCTTGAGCTGTTGTTGCTTGATTTGTTGATCCTTGCGAGCTTAAAATGCCATACAAAAAGCGGCATATTTCTTGGCTTCAGCCTCGTTAGAGGGTTGATATTTGCTATAAGAATCATTAGAATCTTCTCCGTAAATTCCTGTAAATTGCACCAAGGTGTCCCTTGGGTTCACGGATCCTTGCACATTTGTGCTCACCATGCCAAAACCTCCTGATTGTAAGGTAAGCAGAGTAGGATTTCCTGAGCTTCCTTGGTCTCCTTGACCTGTGGTCAAGTTTGGCCTCGGCTCAGTTCTGGCAAAGGCGGAAGAAGTGCCCTACGGATGGGACTGTGTTTGGAGTGTATGGGTGACATTCAACAGGATGGAGTTCAACTCCTCAGAAGAAAAAATATGCAGTTGGGAAGCCCTGGAGACTTTAGGGCGATGGCTAATATTATCCCTTTGGGAATGTACTGGTAGGGAGTCTCCTCTTTGTTGTGATTCAGACTCACTTTCGGAGTCTGAAAGGAAAAAGATGGTGTTGTTGAATGGATGTGGAGGCATCCCAAGGACTACCGGAGCCTGTGGAGAGGCTTAGGTATCGGTCCGGTCATGCATTTGGCTAGTGGAATTAGCTTTTCGTTTCTTGAGGATAGAGATGGGTTGGTTATCCTCTTCAGAATCACTACCGGATTCATGGTGACTCGGTTTAGCAGTTGTGATTACAGGTGGGGTTTTTCTCTTCTTTGATGGTTTGGATGGTTTTGGGGCATCATTCTTGGGAGTGTTAGATTTCTTTGAGGTGCGGGGACCATGGAGAGAAAAAACCTTATGTTTGCGTGTTTGAGAGACGTTAGAAAGAGTAGTGGAAGAAGGGACTGCGGTACCTTCAGGGTTTAAGGCTGTGGATGGGAGAGGCGGGGTAGGAAGATATGGGTCAATACCTTCTGTAGCCTCTATGTGATCTGAGACATCAACAGTCTCAAGAACAAGTGAAGAAAAAATGTGTGTAGGGAGTATGTGGATGGGACCAAAAATAGTTTGATCAGATAAAGGATTGTACCTTTTTAAGTCTTTGGTGACGAAGAAATTGATGTCATCACCCATGTCAATCTTTGCATCCGCATGCAAGTCAGATATGCACAGAGACCAAAATCATGCAAATGTAAGCTCAGATGGGTTCTTCCTTGGGCTTTCCTTGGGAATGTATTGAAGAAAATCATCCCAAAGAATCTGACCGTAGTTCACGTCGCGACCTGTGAAGATGCTCCAAACCAATTCTAACTGCTTTAAGCCCATATTGTCTGTGCCTCTGGTTTTGCCAGATAGACTGCGGATGATGAAGTGACAGACAAACTGCCATACCGTAGGCAATTGATTTTCTTGAATTAACCAATCCCTTTGATCGGATTCTGATAGCCCATTTGATATAATGCAGAGGTGATGTCCGCCATTGATGGTGTGAAGAACTTGACGGAAGGATGAATCAGAAGGTTAATGGCTGAAAGGAACTTTTCTTTTGGTCAGGATGACCAAGGAATCATTAACAAGGTTTAGGTGAACTTCTTGAGGGTTATTGACCGGGCAATATGCAGAAAAGGCGCACTTGTAGAGAGTGGAGAATGGAACAATGTCTGTAAATGCATCAAACGCTCCAGACAGGGGATGATTCCTCAAGAATTTGATCATCAATTTGGTTGGTGCATTGTAAGTGGGTTGATCGTCGAACACTGCTCTGAAATTGCTTGAGGCAATTGTGGGAGAATCTGAACCAGTTGGGTTCACTAATCCAGAGGCTTTGGTTTGTTTCTTGGAAGCACCAGATTTCACCATTGTTGAGTTGTTGAGAGCTTGAAGAATGCAGAGAGGGATCAAGGTTTTTGAGAGTGTAAAAAGTTCTTTGTGGAGAAAAAAAGGGTTTTATAGTGGTTTATTGGAGCGGGAAACGTTTATGATTTTGACCTAGGTGAAATTGGGTAAAAACGTTTGGGTTTAACTTAGGATAAGCATCTTTTAATCTTGACCACAAATTGACAAAAAGGAATAAAGATTGAAATTGGGATTAACCAGAAAAAGAACTCTGCATTTAATGAAATGTCAGAGGTAAAATCACGTCTTGAGAACGTGTGGAGGGGGGTGAGAAAAATCCGTTGGATAAAGCAGAAGTTGTAACGGATGGGATGGTTTGGGGTAATAGGAAAAGACATATTAGAGGATTTGATTTGGAAAATCTTATATTTTGTCATCATACCTAAAATAGGTATGACACGAGGTTTTTGGGAGAAAATAATGTGACCGTTTCTCAAAGGAATGTTTTTATTTAATGAAGAATCATTAAATAGCACACTATTTTTATTTTTCAAAAAGAAATGAACCGTCTGTAACACAATTAATGTGACTGCAGACGAGCACATCATTGCAGATGGTTTTCTTGGCATTGCGGATGACTGCAGTCGAAGAAACTGAGAAGAGCACTTGTACAAAAATTAATAACAACAAACAAGAAAGACCCATGAAAGATAGATATAATATATGGTTGTAGTACATTGACTGCGGTACACAGAATGTACCAAAACCATCTGTTATAAGTGTCTTTCATCTAGAACCGCAATGGAGACCAAGAAGGTCTGCGGTACCTATTAATTCAAGAAGAATTGGGGGTCCGGATTCATCATCCCTAACATTTGTAAGAAAACATTGTGTTTGGTAGAGTCAAGTGCTTTTGTAAAGACATCAGCAATCTCTTTATGAGTAGGGACAAAGATGAGTTCGATGTTACCTTTCAGAATGTGGTCTTTGATGAAATGGTACCATAGTTCAATATGTTTAGTGTTGGAGTGCTGAATAGGATTATGAGAAATCGCTATGGCACTTTCTGAATCACAGTAGATTGGTATCCGCAGCATTCTGTAACCGTAGTCTAATAGTTGAGTCTTCATCCATAGAACTTGAGAACAACAACTGGCTGTGGCCACATATTCTGCTTCTGCGGTAGACAAAGAAACACAACTTTGTTTTCTTGAGGACCAGCTGACAAGTCTTCCTCCTAAAAATTGACATCCACTAGATGTACTTTTTTGATCAAGTTTGCATCCAGCATGATCCGCATCGGTAAACGCTTGAAGACTGAAGTCATTTCCTGCGGGGTACCATAGACCAAGAGATTTGCTTCCTTCTCAATACCGAAGAATTTTTTTGGCTGCGGTCATGTGAGACACTTTTGGGTCAGCCTGATACCTTGCACATACACCAGTAGCAAAGACAATGTCCAGTCGGCTTGCGGTGAGGTACATAAGAGAGCCAATGATACCTCTATAAGTCTTGTGATCCACAGATTCGCCAGAAGGATCAGCAAAGATCTTATATCCGAAGGCCATAGGAACCTTAGCCGAGGTGCAGTTGTCCATAGAGTATTTCTTCAAAAGTTCAGTGGTGTATTTCTCTTGATGAGTGAATATCCCTTGTTGAATTTGTTTGACTTAAAGACCTAGAAAGAAATGAATCTCCCTTCATGCTCATTTCGAATTTGTTAGTCATGATCTTAGCAAATTCATCCACCATTCCTTGATCAGACGATCCAAAGATGATATCATCCACGTATATTTGTACAAGCATAAGGTGAGAACCATTTTCTTTTCTAAATAGCGTGGGATCAATCACTCCTCTTTTGTAGCCTGAAGAGACTAAGAATTTAGAAAGAGTGTCATACCAATCTCTTGGAGCTTGATTCAGACCGTAGACTGCCTTTTGAAGCTTATAGTAGTGGTTAGGGAATTCAATATTTTCAAACCCGGGAGGTTGTTGCAAATAAACCTCTTCTTTCAATTCCCCATTGAGAAAGGCACTTTTGACATCCATTTGTGTACCTTGTTGTTTTTGTGGGCAGCATATGCTAAAAAGATTCCAATTGCTTCCATTCTTGCTACCGGAGCATACATTTCATTGTATTCAACACCTTCCAGTTGACTAGACCCTTTTGCAACTAGTCTTGCTTTATTTCGGATAACCGCACTAGATTCATCTAACTTGTTTTTGAACACCCATCTTGTTCCAAAAATAGTATGGCCTTGTGGAATGGGAACAAGTTGCCACACTTTGTTTCTTTCAAATTCTTCTAGTTCTTCTTGCATTGCATAAATCCATCTGGTTTCAATAATGCTTCGTTGATAGATCGAGGCTCGACTGCAGACGTGAATGCTGCATAGTGACAATGATCAGATAAATCTTTGGCAGATCGAGTCTGGATACCTGCGGATGGGTTGCCAATAATTTAACCTGGTGGGTGATCTTTCGTCCATACGTGTTGACGATGCATCAGATGGTCAGCAGTTGTGGTAGAAGGAATGTTTTCAATATCACAGGTTGCTTCGGATGGAGAAGGAAGTTCCCCCTGGATTTGTGAACAGCCTGCGGAATCATCTAGACTTGTTGGAGCGAGAATGACATTTTCGTGAATAGTTTGGAGAGGTTCCCCCTGGATTGCTGATGGGAGTTCCTCTGGAACCTGAGAAGGTTCCCCTGGACTGTTGACGGGAGAGAAATAATCCTTGAGTTGGTTAGAGTGTCAATTGTCTCTATGATTTCATCATCCGAATCCAAAGATACGTTTGATGGTAGTGATCTTTTAGGAAGAGGAGCTTAAGCATCATCAAATACTGGAACCTCGATGGTTGTTGCTTGATCCGGAGTAGAGCTTTCCCCCTCAACCGGAGAGGTGAAAGTATTGAGAGATCCTACTTCGGATAAAGATGGACCAGAAACATCAGCGTTTTGTTGTTGAGCAGTTGGTGACACAAGAGCTTCGGATAGTTTTGCAGTTTCAACAGGGTCAAAAAGATAATCATAATTGACTTCAACCAGGTTTAGAGGACCTGAAGAAGCAGGAATATCACTTTCCAGGATGGTAGTGGTTTCAATAGATGGAGGGGTGTTGCGGATGTAAGCGTCATCGAACTTCACATCAAAGCTTTCAATGATAAGCCTCCTTCGTCTGATAAGAACCCGATAGGCAACCTTTTTTGTAGAGTAGCCAAGAAAAATGCCTTCATCGGACTTCAGTACAAATTTGTTAAGATGATCTCTGTTATTGATCACAAAGCATCTACACCCAAAGATGCGAAAGAAACAAACATTTGGTTTCCGGTTGTTGAGACCCTCATATGATGTTTTATTGAGGCGTTTGCACATGATGCTTCGGTTTTGAACAAAGCATGCAGTTGCTACAACTTCAGCCCAAAAGTAAAGAGGAAGATGTGCGAAGTTGAGCATGGATCTGGCTGCTTCCACTAGAGTACGATTCCTCCCTTCTACTACACCATTTTGTTGAGGTGTATACAGAGCTGAAAAGTTATGAGAGATACCTTTTGACACCAAAAAGTTGTTGTTGGATTAGTGTCTAAGTCCATAACTATTTTGGTATGTACTTGACCCGATGGTGCATGGTCCTTTTGGGTTGACTTCACCAAAGCAACTTGATAGGATGAATTATGGAGAGAAAAGATTAAATATGATTTATTAATATGTTATGGGAATAATATATTAAAGGAGAAATCAATTTTTTTAATTAATATTAGTCAAGAATTAATATTAATTAAGTTTGTGACTAAAAGAGATTAATTAAACTTAAGGGACTGGAATTGTAATTATAGGATAATTGCAATTTGGGCTATGGATTGCCTTATATTAAGGAGTTGACGAATTCTATGGGGAAACCCATTAGAAATCGTCCAAGGCCCTTAAGAAAAGGAGTCCATGGGTTGCTTAGGGCTTTAGCATCCAAATTAGGGTTTCCTTGTTAGATAACCCTAATAGCCTCACTATATATAGAACCCTTAAGGCTAAAAAACGTGGGGAACTTCTCTTCTAGGGTTAGTACACATTTTGGGCAGCCTCCATCCTCCATCCTCTCTCCTCTTCATCCTCTTACTCTTGGTGTTTGTGAACCATTAGAGGAGTGATATTTGTGACTCTAAGCTTTCTAAAGTCATTACAAGGAGAATTGTGATTGTTATTGCTACATAACAATCAAGGTAATATATTAAACCCATTCTTATGTTAATATGATTACTTGTATGCTAGAATTAGGGTTTATAGTCTTGGATAACTTGCATGTACAATAGAGAAACCTAGATCCGAGCATTAAGGTTTGTATGAGCACATATGATGTTCTTATGGTAAAAACCCATCAGTGGTATCAGAGCCTAGATTGGTTTCTATTGTATTGATGCCTTGTATGTTGAAAAAAATTCAATTTTTATGGTTTTGCATGATGGACTCGGCGAGTCCCACTGTGGACTCGGCGAGTTGCCCCTACTCGGCGAGTCCATGGGGGTACTCGGCGAGTTCAAGCGTCAGATAGAGCTATTTTCAGGATTTCTTGCTGTTTATCTTTGAGATACTTGCCTTTATCATATTAGATCAATATAAATCCGATTTTATGATATATATGAGAATATTCTTGATCTAATTGAAGATATTTATCAATTAATAAAATATTTGTTTCCTTATGTGATAATTGATTAATTATTTTGATTAAATTGGTAAATTGTTTTGCAAGAAATCACTAAATAAATCAAATATGGATAATTATATGATTAAATGTTAATTTAGATTATTTGTTATTTGATCCATGTGTTATGAAATGTTTCATATTTTCCCCTTTAGGTTTTATAGTTTAAATTTGAACTCAAAAGTTTTGAAATTTAAATAGTTGAAACCCTAATGTTTTGAAATGTTTCAAAACTTGCACTTAAGTTTTGGAATTTAAATTTTGATTAATAGTTTAATTTTGATGTATATTTAAATTCTAAACCCTAATGTTTTGAAATGTTTCAAAACTTGCCCTCAAGTTTTGGAATTTAAAAGTTGATTAAAAGTTTAATTTAGGAAAGTTAAATTCTAAAACCCTAGTATTGTTTTGAAAAGTTCAAATCACACCCTTATGGTTTTATTAATTAATTAAGGTGTATAATTAAAAGAAGTTTAATAAATCCATAAAGTTTTGGTTTACAATTTAATTAAATTAAAGGTATGATTATTAAATTTGACCACCTAGTATTTTAAAAGTTGTAAAATACACCCTATACTATATATAACATTAAAAGTCTAACATTATATATATGTATGAGTAAAAGTCAGTCTTACCGTTAGTAGGCCTCATTCACGAAGCTGGTCTATAAGGGGTGTTTAAGGAAATTGCCTATAAAATGGCGATTGAATGGGTATCCACTCTTACCCACCGCACTCTTGACTAGTGGAGGGTCGTTAGCCGAACGGGTAGGATAGGACAGAAACCTTCCATTATAAGTATAATGAAGTATAAAAGTAACTAAATGTTTTCATCAAATTCCTAATCTTAGTTACTTAGGCAAAAGTGAATTGATGCAATTCCATGAAATTACACTTTGTACCCTTGCGAAGATGTTAGCGGAGCGTGTGTGGTTTAACGGCACACTAAATGGTTCGAAGCAAAGGTAGCAAAGGGTGACTCAATGTTTGTCATAGTTCGGTGGAGCGTGTGTGGTTTACCGACACATCGAATAGGTGACTGTAACATGTGAGGGCACCATGTAAGTTTGCATGGTTATTCACATCCGCTTTGTGATCCTCGGCATCCCAGTCACAAACTAGAGGGGCATATCGAGATTTAAACATGCCATTGAAATGTTCAATGAATCTCAAAGGATCTAGGAGTTTTCATAGATTTAAAACTTAAATTTATTTTTCGTTTTTCATGGTGGAAATTAGTGAATCGTCATTCACTTACCTTCAAATATTCTGCAACTAGATTACGACATCCCTTTTCTAGGTTGTAGCATATTGTGTTGGGTCCTAGCCTTAGTATCTCATTTGGGTGATTTACTAAGGACTCAATCAATCAACTAACTTGAATTCGTTTTCTCCCGTTTTGTAGATGTCAAAGTTCGACAACTATGGTCTTCCCAAATCCCGTGGAACAAGCATTCCACATGAAGATGGTATTCCACGATTTGATCGAGGAACAAGAAATCATGCTTCACTTCCTCCACCTCCTCCAATTGTTCTCCCTAACCCACAAGATCGAAGAATTGAAAGGTTCAATATCACTAAAGCCATATTGGAAATGAAACATGAAGATGGTAAACCCGTGTGTACCCACGTTCTAGGAATGAAATCACACATTGATAGGTTGATACTGTTGGGTGTGTCATTCCCGGATGAGTTGGCTGTGAACTGACTTTTGCAGTCACTCCCTGAATCGTATAATGAGTTCAAAAGAAAGTATTATATGATGGATCATGACGATAACCTCATTGACCTAACTTACACGCTCATTGCTGCTGAATCAGAAATGATTTGGCGAAGCAATGGAGCGTATTTGTTGGGAAAGTCAACCGACCATGCTTCCAAGGACGTTCTAGGAGAACCGACCTGCGTTTGCTGCCAAGAGAAAGGGTGTTGGATACAAGTCTGCCCAAAGAGCCTGAAGAGTCCAGAAGATGGGAGAGTCAAAGAGTATAGCTGCACTTCAGGTAAAATCCACTATCTAACTCCATCAAGTTCCCATTCATTGATTCTTGATACATGATGTGATAAGATTGCATTTGAATGTTTTGCAGAATCGGTGAAAAGAAAGGAAGCTTGGTAAGAGAGCAAGAAGAATCTAATCACAAAGAAATGGATCTAGATCGCATGGACTTGAAGATTAGATTTTGAGCTTAGATAGTTATGATAGAGTTGTTAGGAATTTTCTTTTTGAAGACATAGTTTTCAGTTGATTTTGCATTGTAAGGACAAATGTTTTCGGCTGCTTTTATAAATAAAATAAATTTTGGTTTGACTTATTTATTTATTTGTTTATTTACTTGCAATGAAATCGTTATGAAAATTGATGTTTGCATATTTCTACAACAAGTGGATATGATTCTTGTTTATGATGTTTATGGAAAGTCGAGAATTCACCAAATAGGGAGAGTTTCTCATCGCCCAAGTTTCAATTGGACAGAAACTTGGAATCATGCAACTTGGTTGCACGATGAATGAGAAATTTCATATTTGGAAATTAGACTAATTCATTGACAAAGTGTCAAGTGAAGGACTAGGAGATCGAGTACACAAAGTTGCGTGTTGATCAAGTCCACCATAAGAATAACAAAAAAATATTTGTCCTGATTTACTAAAGGTTTAGTAAATATGATTATACTTACAAGATTAAGTGTAATTTTGAATTGGTATCAAGTAGGAAGAACGAATAAGAAGAATCAAGTAGGCAGAAAGATAAAAGTTTCTCCATTCTAAGAAGAAGGGAGAGTACCTTTTATGCTTTATGATAGGCCTTAATGATTAAGAACCATATCTCAATTGATCCTCTAAGAGAGTCTTAGTACAATTGCATGTCTAAGAAGAGGATTCAAGAATTGAAGAAATGGTTAAATCAAGAAGTCAATCATACTTCGTTCCAAAACAAGTCTTAGAGTTAAGATTGTGACATTGAGTGATAAGTATTAAGAAGGTTTATAACATTCATCAAATACGGAAAGTTGTGATGTCTTGGATAAGACAAAGACCAACTCGAACCAATTTATGAAGTGTTTTGATAAAAGCTACACTAACTCTTGAATATTTGTTTGTCAAGAAATGGTTATTGACAAGAGAATCTTATATGTCAAGGAGTCAGTGGGAGTCTTAATGGTCTTGAAAGGTTTCAAGAACAAATCAAAATAGACCTTATCGATCATCACTAGCACACGAGTTGAGGTTTACAACCTATCGTGTTGACATTATTTTGTTTCTGTGTTGTTCCAGTTAAGTTAATTATGCATGTGAGTCCTATGAGTTCTCATTTGAATGCATAAAAGGCAAGGACCTTGATCAATGAAAGGTACATTGATAGGAAAAGGTGAGCTGCTTAACTACTTGGAAGACATGGTGGGCAGCTGTGCTACCATAAGGCAAGAAATCAAGATTAAGAAAGTTCGGTCCATATGAGTTTGAATTTGTCGTAAACTTTAGTTTTGACAAATTCACATGGATAGGAACACATACACCATTAAAATCTAAGTGTCATAAGATATTCTCCTTCATGAAAATGACTATGAGGAAATACTTTCACTAATAGAGATTTTAAGAAGATAGTGATTGTGAAATTGTATTCTCGAATTCGATTATGGTTACGGTATCCCTTTCCATGATTCGAATTGTGAGATTTGGCAATAGTCTGAATTGTTTAGACACACATATGAGCTATCTATGGCAAAGGTGTATAAGTTTAAGAAGCCTTGATAAAAGAATCAAAGCATTAGGTGTTAGAAACATGAACTTAAGAAATTCAATAAGTATTGTTTTTCTGGAAGTTAAGATAGTTTCTGAATACATGTCAAAGCTATTGGGAGCATAAGTGTTATGTTTATAATAATCATCTTGATAGTGGGAGCATAAATGTTATGATTGTATGATTATTAAGGCAAGTATTGCAAGTTAGCAATATTAATTATAGAAAACAAGAGTCATACTTTGCAAAGTTGTAAGGGTTGAATAGTTGTTTTGCTATAATTAAGGGAGAGAATATTATGCTTCATTTCAAATCT
The DNA here is from genome assembly GCF_002870075.4 of Lactuca sativa. Classification (NCBI taxonomy): domain Eukaryota; kingdom Viridiplantae; phylum Streptophyta; class Magnoliopsida; order Asterales; family Asteraceae; genus Lactuca; species Lactuca sativa. The sequence goes on along the minus strand of NC_056629.2, from coordinate 203,114,957 downwards.
AAAGGTTTAGGTTGTGGAATGTTAATAAAATAGTCAATAATACATAGTGCGTTCTTAAATTTCGATTATGATTACGACATTCCTCTTCACAATTCGAATTTTGAGAACATAGCAAATAAAATATTATGGCAGAAGATTGATGAAGTATCAAATCTTTATGTAAGACACTATGCATTGTGTCTCATACACTTCGGGTATAGGATTGATTGCATAGGCTATAATATTTGACCATTCTAAAATTTTCCAAATGTCTAGCGCATTTAGAGGGAAAAAGGACAAGAATCGGTTTTGACTAAGATAATTAAACAACTATCAAAGGACAATCCAAAGTTCGCCGAGGATTGGTCGCTTGTGAGTAGTTGGAAGTATGATATTGGATGGACCATATGGACATTATTATGAATAGATAAGATTCTATTAAGAATGAGTTGTCATATGGAAAATATGGAAACATGTCCATATTGGGAATTGAATATTGAAAATCTATGTGTAGATTAGAAACTTTTATGCAAAAGGATGTTCAAAGGAATGTTCTTTGAGTGAGAGACATCATATCTAAGAAATTGTATTGTAACAATCTCCGATAGAGAACTTTGTAATATCATTTGCAATAGTCTTTGTGACTTTGGTGCAGTGATATTACGAAAGGATCATTGCATAAAATGTTAAAATCTAGCATATTCTATAAGTGGCAAGAATTTGATATTCTTTCACTTATTAAAAAGGATTTGGAGTTGTGAAATGAGTATGATTGGAAATGTGTTCAATGTGATCTATTTCACAAAGTAAGAACCATAGGTAAACATTGTGTGCATGCTAGGAGCATGGGACAAGTGTAATAATTCAAGTAAGAAGTTGATTACCCGAAACGACAAATAATGAGTAATCGATATGGTGATACTTAAAAGGTGTTTTATTTATGCTCAAAGGTTTGAGGCCATATAGGATTAGTATTATTATTGTGTTTCACTTTGCATGTTTTGACTTCCTGAATAATTTAATTGGTTAAGAACAGTCAAATTATTCGAACGGGCCACAGTCGTTCATATGTTGGAAGTAGGTATGAATGAAGACTGTCATGAGTTGGTGTGTGGAATGTCTAAAAGAGTATTAGACATAAGCAAATGCTTGCTGCAATGTTCATGAGTGCTTATGAATATGAATTTGAGCATTGGATTAAACCCACGCTCACTTGGATCACTTCATGGATTGTGTCACGAGTGATTGGTGAGACGATAACATTTTATATTCTTGAAACCGATATGTGTGAGTTGTATCTTGCAAATCGGTTGCACATTGATAATATGTAAACGCACTAGTAACTTGGTGTTATAAAACATATTGTTTTGTGTAATTCGGTGAGTGAGTGCAAGCAAGCATTGTATCAAAGTTTATCCGTTCCTTTTATCCAAAGTAGGATAAAAGAGATATCTTTGGGCCCCTCGATGATTTAGTAATGACAAACGTAAATGCTCGGCCGGGCTAGGGCTAATTTGATTTGTTCAATTAGTCAGTCGTCATAAATCGGAAGTCTAGAAATAGTACAAAGAGAATGATTTGAAATCGTGTCTTATACGATATCTAGAATAGAGGAATATATGATCCCTTATCTAAAGGACACGTGTATATGATAGGATCAGAGTTGACAGCGGCTTTGGAAAGCTACGATTGCAGATCAGGATCTGAAGTTATACGCATAATAGTTATTAGACTTATCCAAGTGGGAGACGGTTGGATTAGTTTCTAAGTCCATAACTACTTTGGTATGTACTTGACCCGATGGTGCATGGTCCTTTTAGGTTGCCTTCACCAAAGCAACTTGATAGGATGAATTATGGAGAGAAAAGATTAAATATTATTTATTAATATGTTATGGGAATAATATATTAAAGGAGAAATCAATTTGTTTAATTAATATTAGTCAAGAATTAAGTTTGTGACTAAAAGAGATTAATTAAACTTAAGGGACTGGAATTGTAATTATAGGATAATTGCAATTTGGGCTATGGAGTGCCTTATATTAAGGAGTGGACGAATTCTATGGGGAAACCCATTAGAAATTGTCCAAGGCCCTTACGAAAAGGAGTCCATGGGTTGCTTAGGGCTTAAGCATCCAAATTAGGGTTTCCTTGTTAGATAACCCTAATTGCCTCACTATATATAGAACCCTTAAGGCTCAAAAACGTGGGGAACTTCTCTTCTAGGGTTAGTACACGTTTTGGGCAGCCTCCATCCTCTCTTCTCTTCATCCTCTTGCTCTTGGTGTTTGTGAACCATTAGAGGAGTGACATTTGTGACTTTAAGCTTTCTAAAGTCATTACAAGGAGAATTGTGATTGTTATTGCTACATAACAATCAAGGTAATATCTTAAACCCATTCTTATGTCAATATGATTACTTGTATGCTAGAATTAGGGTTTATAGTCTTGGATAACTTGCATGTACAATAGAGAAACCTACATCCGAGCATTAGGGTTTGTATGAGCACATAGGATGTTCTTATGGTAAAAACCCATCAGTTGTTGAGAGGATGATTAGTAAATTCAGTGCCATTATCACTACGGATGCGCTTACAGGTAGTTTGATCTGAAGTTCTATCTCTTTGATGAAGTTGATGAGAATCTGCGGTGTTTCGAATTTAAGTATGAGGAAGAATACCCATGTGAAGTGAGTGAAGTCATCAACCATAACCCGTATGTACTTTTTGTGATACGGTTGATGGACCGCAAAGATCAATGTGTAGCAGTTCAAGTGGTTCAGAAATTGAAGAATCAATCACAATGGGGTGACTTACTTTGGACTGCTTACCATATTCACAAGCAGGACATAGAGTGTCATTGCTAAACTTGAGAATGGGTAATCCTCTGACCAGTTCTCCAGTAACCAAGGTGTTGATATACTTGAAGTTAAGATGGGCGAGCTTGCGGTGCCATAACCAGCTAACTTCGGATACAACTTTGGAGAGAAAACACAACTGCGGTTTTCCACTGATGAGAGAGACATCCAAAGGATATATGGTACCCTCGGATCGTGACTTGATCAAGCATGTAATTCTATCACTCGTCATAGCATAACAGAATTGATCATCAAACTCAACTCGATGATCTGCCTTACATAGTTGGCCAACACTGATAAGATTGTGTTTAAGGGTTTCTACATAAGCAACCTTCTGTATTGAAAAGTTCCCCGTAGTCAGTACACCGTAACCTCGGATGATTCCATTCGCATTGTTTCCGAATGTAACATTTCCACCATTGCATATAGGCCTGAAATCCCAAAGGTATTCTAACCTTCCGGTCATGTGCAAGGAGCAGGCACTGTCGATCAACCAATCTTCTTCTTGTTCCTCCTTGCACAATGCCTACAAAAATTAAGTGGTTAATTTAGGCATCCAAGTGAGTTCGGAGCCTGGAGTCACATACGAGGTATTAATCAATGCATGATGTGAGGTGACAGGGACAGGTTTTAAGTCAACTTTCAAGCCTAGTCCTGGGTGTTTGAGATTTTCTGGAGCTTTGTGAGATTGTGGATAGTTACGAGTCCTTTGAGAACGATGAGATTTGTCGTGAGAGAAGATCTATTGACATTGACATTGACACGTGAACTTTTTATCATTTACCCTGACATTTGGCTTAGACTGTTGTTTTGAAGAACAAGTATGCTTTTGTCCAGTCCGAGGATTGTAAGATTTGACCCTTTTGTCCGTGTGTTTTGAAAAGGTGTTTTTTGCAGGTTTCGTAGGTGTGTAGACACGTGCAGGCCTTTTGTGAGGTGACTTCATAAACTCTTGAGGTGAACTTTTGAGTAACGGGGTTGGCAAAATTCCTTTCCATTTTTGAGTTTTTGAAAGTGACTTTGGAAGAATCGGAGTAGGTAGAATACCTTTCCATTTTGGATTGTCTAATGAATAGACTTGAAAACCATTTGATCGAAAAGACTTATCCTTAGAGTCAGGTGTTCTTTGAGCAATGTCAGAAACAGTAAACTCCTTCATTTTTGTTTACTTGGAAACAGTTGATTTGAAATGATAATTTGAGAACACAAGTTTTTTTGGAATTTTTGACGTGGGATATTTCACATATTTTTTTCGTTTTGAATGAGTTTCCTGTTGCTTCCCACGGGAACGAAATTCTTCTTTAAAAGCTATTTTTGCTTCGGTCTTAGGAGAACCACAGTCAGTGACATTTAATTACAGTTTCCTTAAATCTTTTGGAGATTTTGAAAAACAGGGACTTGATTCATCCAAAATGGAGAAGTCAGGATTATGAGAGCATTGACCAAATTGAAAATTTTCAATTGGTAATTCATGATTAATTGGTTCAATAGTCACAAAACTTTTGACTAAGGTCTGTGGTGTAGTGCTTTGGACAACCGCAAAGTAAGTCTTGGTGGACACTTTAGTGGGACAATTGTTACTGGATAATGGGACAGTTTGCATTTCATGACTGCGGTTAGGAGCACTGCGGTTAGTTTGTAGAGATGGGAAGTCTAATCTGACTTCAGGACTTTGTACAACAACTTCCTCATCGACTACAGATGATGTCTGAGAATAAGAGTGATCTATGTTATCAAGGTGATTAGAAAATTCAGGGAGAATTTCCTCGATAACACAATTATTACTCAGATCATGAAGTTTACCAAAATGAGCTTATCCTCAGGAAATGTTTTGTCATTGACTGGAAATAAGAAGTTGCGGTCTGGAGGGACATAGGGACGTTCCGGTGTGAATCGAGGTGAGGAGTCTGTTGCCATTAGATACCCATTGGACCAACCCCAATTAAAAGTGTTATCAACATTCCCATTATTAACAAGATTCTCAATGGCCTCAGTTTCATTAAAAAGCTTTTCAATTAAAAGATTTAAGCGTACAATTTCATTCTGTGCTAAATCTCTCTCATTTAAAGCTATTTCTAATTGTGTTTCGCTTAACATCCTAGCATCCTTTTCTAGCATCAAGTCCTTCTCTAACATTGCCATTTTGAGTCTCTTATTGTCCAAACGTCCTCTAACGTGGAACATCTCCTGCAAAGCGATGTTCTTCTCATCTAAGGCTTTATTGTAGTCTGTAAGGACGACAACACATGTGTCATTAAGTGTGTCCAAGTAAGGTTGACAGTCATGCATGCTATAATTTAAAGTTTGAATCATAAGTTTTACCTATTCCACAATGCTGAGAGTTCTATCTTTCGCCATATAGCAATGGTTCTTCTTTAGCTTGGTTGAGCCGTCTTCATCAGCAGTTGCCATCATACAGATCTTGCCTTCTCCTTTACTGTGGTCATCTTCATCTTCGTCTCTGGATGACCACACTTGATGATTCCTTTTCACTTGAGCAACGTAGGCTTTACCCTTTTCTTTGTCCTCCAGTTCTTGAGCCATTCTGAGATAGAAGGCTCTATCTTTCACTACGTTTGCCTTGCAATCCTTGGCAAAATGGTTTTCCTTGTTGCACTTATGACATATAATAATGTCACCTTTGTCTTCTAAAGAGGTACTGGAGTCAGTTGATTGAGGTTGTGGTGGTACGTCTTTAGATTGTGTTTGCTGAGGCTGCAGTGGAGGGAGAGGATTCTTGGTGGAACGAAAGTGATTATTTTGAAAGTTGCAGTTGAAAAGTGGTCGGTTGTACTGTTGATTTTTACGAAATGAAGGTGGTAAGCGATTGAATTTTTGACTGACAAGGGCAATGGCATTTTGAAACTCTTCTTCGTCGTCATATTCTGAGTCTGCTTCATATGATTGCGCTGATGAGTTATACGAAGTGGGATAAGTTTGAGTGTGGGGTGGTTACGCTACAAGAGCAAGTGGACCTCCGAAGTCTGAGCAGTCCTTGAGTACAGTGGACTCTTGAGCTTGCAATTCATCATAGAGCTTATAGAGGGACAACGAGTGGATCTTCTTGTCTCCTTGAACAATCATTTTGGCTGTTGTCCAATGTCTTCCCAAGCCATTAAGGAACTGTAGGCTTGTTTCACGATTGCTGCCGACGGTGCCTGCATTGGACAGTTTTGTGACAATCAAGTTGAATCTCTTAAAAGAGTCTTCCAAACTTTCACCGGAGTGATCTTTGAAGTTGTTGAATTCGTTGAGGGCCGTAGTGAGCTTCTTGTCTTGAGCCTGCTCTGAACCTTCGTACAAGTTTTTGAGAACATCCCAAATCTCCATTGCTGATTTGCAGTTTATGATGATGTCGAAGTTGTCAGGAGCAACTCCACAAGAGATTTCATAAAAGGCAATAGAATCATTTTCCATCTTGTCGAGATCATCTTTGGTGGAACGGTTCAAAGCTGGTTGACCTCATCCTAGTCTTGCAGTAGCTCCATCAGTTTGGACTGGTATGAGGACTGGAACATGTGCTCCTTCCTCTATAGATCGCCAAACATCTCTACCAAGTCGTATGAGATATCTTTCCATCCTTTGAGACCAGTGATGGTACTCATTTTCAACCAGTATTGGGCTCGATTAGAACCACCAACACTATTGGAGACGTTTAGTGATAACGATTGTGCCATTTTGAAGAATTTTTGTGTTTAAGAAATGAGCTTTAGTGGTATAGAAAGCTCTTCGAATAATCAGAGTTCCGATTTTCAAAAAGCAACCACTATGGCTCTGATACCAATTGTTGAGAGAAAAACTTTGAGAAACACTTGAACAAATCATTAGAAAAAGTATATAGCGGAATAGTTAATCTCGAAGGATCTGTTAGCTCAACAGTAATATTAAGTATTAGAAGTTAGCGAGTTAGATGCGGAAAAGTAAGGAATGTAAATGACAACAATTGTTATATCAAGTATACACAAAAGCAGATTCATAACAAGGAATGTAAATGAGAGAATTAGAGAGCATTTGGATTTTGAAGGAGTGTTTGTTGAAGAGATCTTTGAAGATTAAGCGGCTTGGAGCAAGGGGCTTTACAAGGTTTTGGCTTATTCTTCTGTTGGAGTCTTCTCTTGAGGTAATGATTCGTTGCTTGAGCTGTTATCCATCTAGATCTATCATTTGTGGGATTTTTGGGAGTATATCTAGTGCTATCTTGAGCTTGGAGGTTGGATCTGAGGTTGCTACCTCAGATCTAGAGTAGTGATGATCCAAAAAAGCATAAAGTCCCTGTTCAAGAGTTGTTGATGAAGCCTTTTAGTCCCAAACCCTAGACCTAAAGCGTATTATGCTTAGATCTCCTTGGATTCACGTAAAGTTTGCCACTTTACATGATGGATGGCTTGTATAAGAGTAGATCTACGGATTGGAGACCCTACATGGCTTGGAAAGCCTCTGTATGGGTTAAGAGCTAGTGGTACTCAGCGAGCCACATGGGTACACTCTGTGAGTTGCATGAAGATAGGAAGCAACTCGACAAGTTGGAAGAACAACTCGGCGAGTTGGTTGAAGATAGCATTGGACTCAGCGAGTCTGTTCTTGGACTCGGAGAGTCTGGTCATGAGGTCCTAACCTTTCCTGGTTGAGCTGTGAATCGGTGAGTCAAGGGATGACTCAGTGAGTTGAGTGCGAATAGACTTAGAGTTGTGGGACTCGACGAGTCATGGGGCGACTCGGTGAGTTGATTCGTGTTATGGGAGTTTCAGAGCATAGGGACTCGACGAGTCAGTGGGGTGACTCGGCAGGTAGAGATAGTATTGAGTTGACCAGTTGTCTTCTAGGGGTATTTTGGTATTTATTGAGTTCAGTGTTTTGGTGATTGATCAGTGGTGAAGTTTGTGTCAGAGGTTGGAGCAGCATGATCTTATCTCTTCAGTCGACACTTGCGTGGTGAGTTATCATCACTATATCGACATGGTCTACGGCACCAAGGCCGGCCGTCAGATTGTAATCTGGGTATCGTTGTTATGTTATTGCTTGCTATGTTTGCCTCCTGGTAGTTAGGATGGTATATGTTAGAGTCCTGGTTAAGGTCGGTATCCTGGTATATAGGATGATGTTATGATATGTGATCTGCTAGATCGGTTTGATTGAATGTGAATTGTTATATGATTGAATGTTTATGTGCACGTGGTTGTTGGACTGGGGTTGGGTTGAGGCTGGTCCTGCTTTGTGTTGTAGGCCAACATACCCAGGGCGGACCAGTAATCTCGAAGGCCCAGCGAGCGGTCCGGATACGCTGTGGGCCCCAAGAGGGCGGACCAGACGTGTCGAGGCTCGGAGAGTGGACCAGGCCGACTGAAGGCCCGGTGCGGGCGGACCGGTCATACTGTGGACTCAGAGTGTGGAGCAGGTGGATTGAAGGCCCGATGCGGGTGGACCAATCATACTGTAGACTCGATGTATATGGCTAGACTCGGAGGGTGGACCAGGTGAACTGAAGGCCCGCTACGGCGGACCAGTCACACAGTAGACCCGAAGTGCATGGCTGTTCTGTGTTCTGTTATGATATGGCATGTTATGTGTATGGTATATGTGGTTGGTATTTTAGGGGTATCTCACTAAGCTTTCGGGCTTACAGTTGTGGTTTAAATGTTTCAGGTACTTCAGGAGACTGTGGCAAGGAAAGGGCGTGATCGTACCGCTCCTCATGATTATGTTTTGTGATATGGTTCTGGGAAGACTCTGATAATAATTGTACTAAAAACCTTTTTTAATAACTTAATGGAAATGGGTTGTTTTTGAAAAGTTTAAATTGGTTGGAATTTTTAGAGTGTTACGTAGTGGTTGGTATTTTGGGGGTAACTCACTAAGCTTTCAGGCTTACAGTTCAGTGTATTGTTTTAGGTACTTCAGGAGATCGTGGTAAGGCGAAGGCGTGATCGTACCGTGCCTCATGTGTTATGATTTATGTGATATGGTTCTGGGGGATACTCTGATGTTTAAACTATTTTGAAAACAAGATGTATGAACTTAATGGTTTTGATTGAATTAAATGTTTTAATTTGGCTCAAATTTTATGGGTGTTACAAGTTGGTATCAGAGCCTTGGTTTGAGTGAATTGGAGGAACATTCATGTAAATCCAGTTTCAAATCAAGGAGGGATTTTCAAAATGGTTTTCAAAAGGTTTTTCGAAATAAGTAAAGGAGGATGCAGAGGGTACAATCAGCCAGAGCCAGTAAGTAGACCCCAAAATACCATACAAGTTGTTTGATTATATGATATGTTAGAACAACATGCTATTACTAGGCTAGGGATCTTCAGGAATTGCATGATAGAATTGCCTGATTATATGATGCCTGCTAGCCTAGGGTTTCCTTTGTATGAAATTGTCATCATTACTGTAGTTATTTAGTGTATGCATCATGGTTATACATAATTAAGATCTTATAGCCTGAGAATGTTTGATTTGGCCTTATGTTCTGTTCTGGTATGATTGGGAGCTTAGGGTAGGATTGGATATTCGAAAGTCTATAGGGTCCAGCGTTATGTATGACTAGCATACACTAGTGCTGCAGGGTTGGTGGAAGTTTCATGGATGGGAGGGTTGCATGAGACCGGTAGGTCGGTTATGAGATAATGGTGCTCCTCTAGGAGTGGGGGTCGAGTGTTCGTTATGTATATGCTATTGTAAAGGTGTTGTGGTGATACTTGATGCAAATGTGGGTAGGTATGGAAGGTAGTATGGGCCCGTACTACTAAAAGCACAAGACCCGTACGCGTATCAGGGAAGTCACAACCCCTAGGATTTGTTGGGAGCTAGTTCACGGGATTATGATGAGGAATGCCTAATATCTTGTGGCATATTTTCAGTATGGCGATCACGAGACATCTCGGGGCAGATGAGTATGGATGATTTGGATGCCCGAATTCGTGAGATCCTACATGATGAGGTTGATGCTATGTTCCGGGCTGAATTACCGGAGATAATTGGGTCGATGAAGACCGCCATGGTTGGGTACTTTGATGAGCGTTATGTAGCTCTTATGGAGGCGGCTGCCACGGCAACTACAACAGCTGTAATAGCGGCAAGGGGAGGAACCAATCAAGGTTTTTAGTTTCGGGACTTCGATAATATGAAGCCCCCAACTTTCGATGGAGTTCAAGATCTGATCGTCGCTATGAGATGGTTGTCAGACGTGGAGGGTTGTTTCTTTACGTGTTCATGCCCTACGGATCAGAGGGTGAGGTGTGCTTTGAACCTTTTGAGGCTCGGAGTGAAGGATTGGTGGAGGTTGACTACAGGATCTTATTCTGATGCGCAGCTGGCTGCGGTTACTTAGGATCAGTTTTGGGAGATGTTCAGCACTCGTTATGTTCCACGGGGAGAGAGAGAGAGAGAGAGAGAGAGAGAGAGAGAGAGATAGGTTGGCTCAGGAATTCCTGGAGCTGAAGCAGGATTTAGAGTCGGTGAAGGAGATCACCAGGATGTTTGACTGAGAGGGCAATGTTTTTCCCGGAGTTTGCTTCAGAGCAAGCTCAGATGTCCCGATATCTGAGTATGCTCAAGAGGGACATCAGGCAGTTTATGTACATATAGAGATGTGATACCTTGTTAGAGTTGCAGGAGGCTGCCAGGCGGCGGGAGTTAGAGATGGAGTTGCAGTTGCGAGAGCAGAGGCAGGCCCGATGCACTCACAGCCTGCGCCGAAACGGTCCAAAACCGTTGACTCTAGGGTTGCGGGTCAAAGCAAATGCACTTGTGAGAAGTGTGGGAAGGGTCATACCAGAGCTTGTAGGTCCGGTGGTGCATGTCGTATGTGTGGGAAAGATGGGCATTTTGCGAGGGATTGCTGTCAGTCAGTTCCGGCTCAGGATATGAGGATCTGTTATCATTGTCATCAGGTTGGACACTTGAGGATCAACTGTCCATAGCTTGTTGCAAGACCGGTGCAGGCTCCAGCACCGGCCACTTTGAGGATTACAAGTGGAGGTCAGGGTGGAGCGGAGCCTCCGAGGGCTCAGGGACACGCTTTTCAGCTTACAACAGAGGAGGTCAGGGCAGATCCGGATGCAGCTACGGGTATGTTTCCATTTTCATATCTTGTTATTACTGCTTATGTGGTATTGTAAATCTGTTCTCCTTTTTGAGGTCAGGGCAGATCCGGATACAGCTGCGGGTATGTTTCCATTTTGATATCTGGTTAGCGTTCAAGAGAATTCTTGGTCAAAAGATAAAGTGTATGATCTCGTTGCTTGGAATAGCAACTGCGTTGCGAGAAGTGTTTAGTTGAGATTTGAACTTCCTTGGAGTTCTGGATGTGCGATGTCGGGAGAGTGACCTGTGGAGGTTGCTCACTCCTGAGGGATTTAGTTCCTGGAGAAGAGGGGGGGGGGGAACTTTATCAAGTAAGGACGATCGAGTTATGCCGGTTTGTCAGCAAAAGTTAGGAGAATTGGAAAATTCTCTGGTAAAGCAGCAAGTATTCAAGGTAGGTTAGCTGTTTCGCTTTATCTGTGTTGTTAGCCAAGAGTGTGGCATGATTGAAGCAAGTGATAGACAAGTGGGGAAGGGAACAGACCATGGTTTCAGGTAAGGTAGCTAGTCGATGTGAGGCCTGGGTTTAGGCTGTGGAAAGGATTTTGGGATTGGAACTGGAGTTCGGAACCCCTAGAGGGATAAAACAGACTACATGGGAGAGATTCCCGAGAAGGATGGTTTAGGGCGACATACGACAGTTTTGAGCGGTCCAGATAGACTGAAGGCCGGAAGGCGTACCAGTCAGACTGAAGGCTCGGGGAACGGTCCAGGCAGGCTGAAGGCCCAGGAGGGCGGCCCAGACATGCTGAAGGTTCTGAGAAGTGGTACAGATAGGTTGAAGGCCTGGAAAGGCGGTCCAGTCATGCTGAAGACCCTATATGTGTTAGTGGATCGATATGAGGAGAATGAGTAAATATGTTGCCATGCAATAGTAATCGATATGGTCTGGCCCCAAGTATTGATCATCATGATGGAGTTGGCTGGAGGCCGTGCGTGGGCCTAGTTAGTTATGTGATCAGATTCGGAGTATATGGGAGTCTGAGAATAGCAGTTGCTCTACATGGATAGTGTAGAGTGGAGTTTAGCTCAGTGGCTCTTATAGGTGCGGTAAGGGTTGTTGAGTAGACTTCTTGGAAAGGAAATGTATGTAGCTCCGTAAGGAGTGTGGGTCCTCTGAAAGGAAGGCAGCAGAGTAAATGGATGATCAAAAGTGCTTCAGTTATTAGTAGTAAGCACTGGGATTGTACCAGATATATGGAAGCACATACAGGTTGGATGCTCGTTGAGGTTGTGGCAATATTGGATGATGCGCATGTATGTTTTTAGTCTCCTTGGAAGAGGAAGGTGAGACAGCAGGTTAACAGACTCAGGAGTAGTCTGGATCGGTGCTGAGGACTATATAAGGACATTACAGTCGGAGGTCAAGGACCTACAGATCGTGATAGGGAAGTGTGAGTAGGTTGCACTCCGTTGTGTCGAACCAATGGGTTCGAGGGTGACGCAAGGACAAGATCCGTGGTTCCGAATATGGTTGTGGTCATGAGCTATGGGTGTAGTGGTGTTCCATCCTAGGGATGGTTGGACCATCGTAGGCGTGACTGGTTTTCCAGCCCGAGGTTGATTGGTCTAGGTATGATGTGTATGAACTTTATAGTTGGGTGTTCAGGAGGGTTGCTCGGAAGTTGTGAAAGGTTCCATCATCTCGACGCGGTAAGGGATTTAATCCAGGGAGGAAACGGGATGAGTTTCCATCGGTGCAAGTTAAGATAAGTGGCGCCAGATGGGCGAGAGATAGCGGGATAATAATGAGTCAAGACCCGGTGGTTTAGATGGTATCCAATTTTCGTAGTTGGCGAATGAATGCGTAGAGCGGAAGTAAGGTTGTGTCTTCCGGTGACACTTAGTTGATGAGTGTTGTTATCAAAGAAAGGAAGCTGGTGGCTGGCTTGAAGTGTTTATCAGGACCCTGCAAAGGAAGAGATGGATTTTAGGGATTCGATAGCAGTGTTTGAAGGAATCTGGGTAAGTTGAGATCAGTGGATGCATTGTGGGAGTATCATCCAGAAGTTAGTGTTGTCGCAGGCTTCGAGGACGAAGCCTAATTTAAGTGGGGGAGAATTGTAACATCCTGAATTTCAGAAGTATGGTTTAAAAGGTTAAAGTGTAATTTCGAATAAGGGACTCGACAAGTAGGTACGCTTACTCGCCAAGTTGGAAGTTGGACTCGACGAGTAGGTGCTGGAATGAGAAAACCCTAATCTTAGGGTTTGCACCCTATTTAAAGGACTTTATGTCCTTCTCCCAGCTTCCTATTCCCCCAGAGAGTTCCAGAAACCCTAATTTTAGTTTGAGGCTTCATTGTTGAGGAGATTGGAGCTTGGAAGAGGAATTTGGTGGAAAGAGCTTGAGGAATTAGAGGCTAGCATCAAGGGTCTTGTGTGGATCTGGGATCTACATCTGTTTGGGCACATTTCAGAGGTAAGAATCCATAATCTTAAGCTAATTTCCTTTTTGGTTCATCCTTGGTGGTTGTTGTGGAGTTCCTTAGCTTGTTTGAGATCTATTTCAGGTTGGAGTTTAGATCTGAGGTTGCTACTCCAGATCTAGACTTTTGTTGGCCTAGAATTTCATAAAGTTTCAGTCATTGAGTTGTTGGTGAAGCCCCTTTGTCTAAAACCCAAGCCCTAGTGTGTTTTGGGTCTATATCTCCTTCGTTTCACGTAAAGTTTGCAACTTTATGTGAGGGTTGGATTGTAGAAGGGTGGATCTATGGATTGGAGCCCCTGCATGGCTCAAAAAGCCTATGAATGGATTGAGAACTGGAGAGACTCGGCGAGTCACATGGGTGTACTCGACGAGTTGTATGAACATGTGCATGGACTCGACGAGTTGGAAGAACAACTCTGCGAGTCTGTTCTTGGACTCGACGAGTTAGGTCGCAGAACCCCAACCTATTTTGGTTAAAGCCTTGGATTAAGTGAGTCGGTCGGCGACTCAGTGAGTCGGAATGGATGGGACACATAGATTCTTGGACTCGGCGAGTCTTGGGGCGACTCGACAAGTTAAGTTACGTTATGAGAGTTTTCTGGGAATGCGAACTCGGCAAGTCGACGGGTTGACTCGGCGAGTAGAATCAACCAGGAAGGTTGACTTTGACTGACGACTTTGACTTTGACCAAGAGTTGAGCAATTTGACTTCCACGGGCATTTTGGTAATTCTTGGAATTAAGCTAGACATGAGTACAACTTATCATCCTCAGACAGATGGGCAGAGTGAGAGAACCATCCAAACTTTGGAAGACATGTTGAGAGCATGTGTCATCGACTTCGGTAAGTCATTGGACATCCATTTACCCTTGGTTGAGTTCTCCTACAACAACAGCTACCACACCAGTATCAAGGTTGTGCCTTTCGAAGCCCTCTATGGTCGTAAGTGTAGATCCCCTCTATGCTGGGCTGAAGTGGGTGACACGCACCTGGCTAAGAGACAAGTCCCTGACAACACTCTCACATGCCCAAAATCTTCCACGAAACCACTGAAAAGATCATACAAATCTAGGAACGACTGAAAGCCTCACGAGACCGACAAAAGAGCTACACCGATAAACAACGAAAACTGTTGGAGTTCTTGATTGGAGACCGTGTTCTGTTGACGGTCTCACCCTGGAAAGGCATGATACACTTTGGAAAGCACGGAAAGCTAAATACAAGATACATAGGACCCTTTGAGATCCTTGTTAGGATCGGTCCCGTAGCCTACAAACTTCGTCTACCTCGAGAACTTAACAATATTCGTCCTGTCTTCCATGTTTCAAATATTAAGAAATGGTTATCTGAAGAAACCCCTGTGGTCCCTCTCGATGATATTGAAATCAATGAGAACTTGAACTTTGTGGAAGAACCAATCGAAATAGTGGATAGAGAGATCAAACGAACGAAACAAAGTTGCATCCCGATAGTGAAGGTTCGCTGGAATTCCAAGCAGGGACCCGAATTCACTTGGGAGCGTGAAGATCAGATGAAGCGGAAGTATCCGCATCTCTTTCCAAATCCATTATTTGTATTCTATGTTAGAATTTCGGAATGAAATTCCCTCTAACGGGGGAATGATATGACAACCCGAAATTTCTTCCGTTCATACCGTTAAAAATAAATCAATTCGGAATTTATTTCTACTCTTGTCAGCATTATCTCAGGTCTAATTAAATATTCTAAACTCAGTACAATCGATGTTTGGGTCCAAAAAAAAGTTTTTCCATGTCAAAACATAGCATCCGAGTCAAACACCCCTTCGAGAGGAGTGTACGACCGTAAACTCGAGTTTACGGTCGTACACCCCCACCCCACCCCTTGACCGAAAACTCAACCCTATATATAGGGTATATGGCCTTCATTTGTCACTTTACACACTTCAAAGACTTTATCTCTCTACTCTTTCTCTACCTTCATCAAGTTTACTCAAGGAATCCTCAAAGAAAGTAAGTGATTCCTTCCTTTGGGTGTTAATCCTTCCTATATCCATGATTCACTCTTGATTCATCCATGGATTTCACCTTTTTATCTAGATCTTCAAGAATCCTCAAGAAGACCTTAGTGTTTTGGACCGAAAACACCTTTCTTTGCCTTCAAATCGTAAGTATCTTCCTCTTATACTTATATCTATTTAGGATTCTTTTGTTTTGCCTTGAAATTGTCACTTTTCCATGAACAAAAGGTGTTTACGGTCTAGTGTATCTCCTTAGACCGTACACCCTTCAATGACCATAAACTCATGGGCCGTAAACCCAAATACTGTAAACCCATGGACCGTAAACCTATGACCATAAGGTCATTAGACCGTAAACACATGGGACTGTGAACCCATGGTATCGTAAACCCATGGACCGTAAACCCATGAACCGTAAACCCACGGACCGTAAACCCATGACCATACACTCCTGTTTATGGCCGCCAACTCCCCATCTTCAATCATGTGTGATTCTAACACTTAGTTTCAAGTGTTTCCTAGTCCCTAAGGTGGTTTCCTTGCATAACAAATAGTGTTATGTCCTCATCTAATACGTGTATGTGTTACCATATGTTAATAGGGTCCACTTGAGTATGAAACATCAGTTGACACTCAGCACTCATCCCAATCATACACTCAAACGTTAAACAGTGAGTTCATACCCCTACACTTTTCTTAATGTTTTTTTACATGTTTTCAGGGGGGGAATACAAGTCAAACAGAATAAATTTTGAGAACTAAAAATAGAAATGTTTTCAACAAGTAAAACTTATGCAATTTACACAAGTTAATGGATTTTTATAAATCAATTAGATACTTTATCCCTCTTGTAACACGCAGAGCATGAGGGTCACTTTTAAATAAAAATTGCATAGTTTTCGAAGCATATCACGAACATATATTCTCAGTCAAAGTATAATAGGTATAGTTTGGGAACTTCATTACTGGTTCTACGAATACAAACAACTTACATGGAACTACAGATAAACTATGATAGATTTAGTTTTATGACATATCACAAGAATACAATAGTTAATAATTATTTAAATATAATTGTTTTTACTATACAAAGAAAATCTCGAATTCAAGTACCAAAGAACATTACGTTTTTCATATTATTACTCGTAAAGTCGTTGACATATATGGGAGACATGTCCTTGGGCGCTTACAACATTAACTAAGTGGATGACTACCCATATGAACCCGAATTTCCTAGAGGGAAAGTGTGGCTTTTGTGTATAGATCTATACGGGACTGACTATCCTGCACCTGACCGCTAGCTACAGTAGGACCAACAGGTCTACGGGTGACAAATGTCATAAAGGATATCAGTGTCCGAATTCACGTCATATCAAGTTTAAGTATGGTCATAAAACTCGCCAATAGTTACGACACTTTTACGTAATAATACATTGTTCACAATCAATTGCTTTAATTACATAAATATGGATTATATTTATGCCTTACCGTTACAGAAACATTAAACCAACCACTCGCAACAGGGAAAATAAGGGATTTTCTTGGTCAAACCACAGTACCTATCATACTAACAGAAATCAGGATTTTCAAATGAAAGATACTATACTTACTGGTGGTAACCAGGGTTTTTAAACGAAACATACTTTACTAACTGGTGGTAACCAGGGTTTCGATACAAACAATGTTTTACACAAGATGAAAATAAATCATTTGTACAAATTCAGTGAATAGTTTTCAATACAAAAACATGCTTATGAACTCACCAGCTTTATGCTGATACGTTTTCAAAATCGCTTGTATTCTCAAGAAAATGCTAGATAGGTACCTTTGCCAACTTTTGGAAAAGACGGAACATTTTGGAGTCTCATTTTTATCTTTTGCTGCTTTTGATATATACAAACAATGTTTTCAAACAGATGTAAATATTCATATTGTAATGTAATTGTAACACCCCAAATTCTATAAGTATGATTGAAGGGCTTAAAGTGTAAATTCAAAAATCTACTCGACGAGTAGGTGCGATTACTCGTCGATTTGGAGCAGGATTTGGTTGCAAGTTAAGTGGCCAACTCGCCGAGTCGGCGGTTGGACTCGACGAGTTGGTACTGGGAAGAGAAAACCCTAATCTTAGTATTTGCACCCTATATAAAGGACTTTATGTCCTCCCCTCAACCACCTTATTGCCCTTGTGAGTCAGTAAACCCTAGAAATCGTGTGAGCTTTCATTGTTAAAGAGAATTGAGCTTTGGAGGAGGAATTTTGAGAAGGGGACTTGATAACCAAGAGGTTAGCACCAAGGGATTGGTGTAGATCTAAAATCTACTTCGGCTTGGGCATATTTTGGAGGTAACAAGCCGTTACCTTGACATTCTTGCATCTAGATCTATTATTGAATGAGATTTGGGGCTATTTTGGCATGTTAAGGATCTATTTCGGGTTAAGGGTCTAGATCAGTGGTTGCTACTTCAGATCTAGATTTGTCTTGGTCTAGAGACTCATAAAGTATCAGCCCTTGGTTTGTTGGTGAAGCATCTTTGTCTTTAACCTTAGCCCTAGAGTGATTTGGGCCTATAGCTCTTTGCTTTCACGTAAAGTTTGTAACTTTACGTGAGAGGCATGCCCTAGAAGAGTGGATCTACAGTTTGGAGCCTCTGGATGGCTCGAAGAGGGTCTGTATGGATGAAGGACTGAAGTGACTCGGAGAGTCACATGGGTGGACTCGGCGAGTCATATGATGATGAGCTTAGACTCGACGAGTTGGAAGAACAACTCGGCAAGTCTGATGAAGATTTCCGTGGACTCGGCGAGTCTGTTCTTGGACTCGGCAAGTCACAACGCGGAACCCCAGCCCTTTCTGGTTAAGACTCAGAGCAGTGAGTTGAGTGGTGACTCAGTGAGTTAGACAGGATAGGACTCGAAGATTGTTGAACTCGATGAGTCATGGGGTGACTCGGCGAGTCGAGTCGTGATATGAGGATCTTCTGAGTTTAAGAACTCGACGAGTCAATGGTTTAGTCAACGAGTAGGGTCAATCAGGAAGGTTGACTTTGACCAGGACTTTGACTTTGAACAGTTTGGCCTTCAAAGGTATTATGGTAATTTGGATATTTATGTCAATGGATCATTGATGGCTATAGGTGTTGGAGTTGGAGGCAGTACTTCGGGATTGTGCTTTCGTGGTTCGGTTCGGTAGTTGCAGGTGAGTTATCCTCACTATACCCAAGGGTCTAGGGCACCAAGGCCGGCCCTTTGAATTGTTAGTTGAGATAGATACTGCTGTGCTATGTTAGTTGGATTTATGGTAGAAAGGATGATTATGTGTTGGCTTTGTTGGTTGGATCGGTATTCTGGTAGATTGGTTGTGGCTATGCTTAGTGACCCGTAGTAGTCTGACTGTTTGTTTGCTGGTAGGAGATTACCTGTTATATCTACACATGTTTGAACAGTAGTAGAGGGTATTCCATCCTGGTAGGATGATAGGGCCCTAGTATGTTGTTTCTGTAGAGTGGTTGGTGATTATCTGATAAGTGCACATGTTTATTAGAGTGGGGGCATTCCAACCCAATGGTTGAGGGCCAGGAGTATTCCATCCCGGTAGGATGATTGGAATCATAGTAGGTGGGCATTCCAACCTGTTGGTTGAGGGCCTGGGGTATTCCATCCCGAGGGATGATCGGACCCATATTAGTTATTGTATGTATATGTGTGTGGGGATTCCAACTCGACGGTTGTAGGCCAGGAGTATTCCATCCCGGTAGGAAGAATGGACTCACAGTATGTTGGCATTCCAACCTGTTGGTTGAGGGCTTGGGGTATTCCATCCAGAAGGATGATTGGACCCATAGTAGTTATTGTAGGTCTAGAGACGTAGGCATTCCAATCCGATGGTTGTGGTCTGGGAGTATTCCATCCGGTAGGATGATTGGACTCGTAGTATGTCGGTATTCCAACCTGATGGTTGAGGGCCAGGGGCATTCCAACCCGATGGTTGAGGGCCAGGGGTATTCCAATCGGATGGTTGATTGGACCCATAGTATGTTGTTCTTTGCTGTATGTGTATGATTATGTGTGTATGGGTATTTTATGGGAACTCACTAAGCTTTCAAGCTTACGGTCTTAGTTTATTGTTTCAGGTACATCAAGTGATCGTAGCAAGACAAAGGCGTGATCGTACCGCTCCTCATATTTCATGATTTTGTGATTTGGTTACGGGGATACTCTGATGTTTAAACTGTTTTGAAAACAAGTTGTAATTACTTAATGGTTTTTGAATGGATTAAAATTTTTAAATTGGCGCAAATTTTATGGGTGTTACAGTAATGGTTGTGTTTACTTTGATTGCTATGATACGATTGTTGTGATACTACGCATGACGTCACCCCCCCTGGACGTTTCCGCCGTCTGTTCTGACGATTCGGGGGTGTGATAGGTGAGGTGGGATAGCGAGTGATGGGTAGCACTGAGATAGTGCTCAAGAAGACTGAGCAGATTCAACAGGTCAAACAGAGGTTACTGACGGCCCAGAGTCCCCAGAAGAGTTACGCTGATAGGCGACGATTTGAGCTTGAGTTTCTAGTTGGAGATTTTGTCCTCTTGAGGGTATCCCCGTGGAAAGGGGTGATCCGATTCAGGAAGAGGGGAAAACTAGGGCCCCAATACATCGGTCCTTTTAGGGTGACCGCCAGAGTGGGTAGGGTAGCGTACTGTTTGGAGCTACTTGCGGAGTTGATTCAGATTCATAACACCTTCCATGTGTCTCAGCTGAGGAAATGTGTAGCCGATGAGACGCCAATGGTTCCAATAGAGGACATTCAGGTGGAAGCGAGCCTGAATTACATTGAGAGACCGATTGATGGATCAAAAGGTGAATGTTCTAAGGAACAAAGAGGTTCCCCTGGTTCAGGTCCAGTGGCAACATCGGAGAAGATCCAAGTTGACGTGGGAGCTGGAGTCCGAGATGTGAGAACAGTATCCAAAGTTATTTTATGATCATCACTTCGAGGGCGAAGTCTGATTCTAGTGGGGGAGCATTGTAACATCCGGACTTCTAGGTATATTGTTTAATTATTTTGAGGACTATTGAGCTACTCCACGAGTTAGTGCTCCAACTCATCGAGTAGAGTCACGATGTGCCACGTAGGATTAATGACCTACTCGACGAGTCCGAGAGCCGACTCGCCGAATAGACGTTGGGACGAGAAACCCTAGATCCCCGGGTTTGGGTCCTATTTAAAGCCACTTATAGCCTCATTTGTGGCTATACTTCCCTGAGAGAAACCCTAATTACCCTTTGAGCTTATAGAGAGAGTGTGTGAAATAACATTGAGTATTTTGGTGTATCATCGGAAGAGAGAGAAGGATTTCAAGCAAGGAGCAAAAGTAGGCTGTTAGATCTGTTGTTATTCATCCAAGAGCTCCTCTTAAAGGTATAAAGTTTGTACCTTTCTCATTTGTTGGGTAGATCTCATATTTTTGGAGACTAGGGCTTCTTTTCTATCTATTATTGGGACTTTGAGGGTATTGAGTTCATATGGAGGTTTGGACTTCAGATCTAGACCTTGTGAGGTCCCTAGCATCCAAAGGTCCTTGCTTTATTCAGCCTTAATGGAATTCTTGAGTGAAAAACCCTTTTTAGAGCATGTTCTTGGCATTTCAAGCCCAAAGTGCCATGCATGGATGAAAGTCTGTGACTTTACATGATAAATGAGCCTTAAGAGTGTAGATCTAGAGTTTGGGGAAGGTTTTCTTCCTTAAAATCGTCTAAATGGGAAAAGAGTCTGAATGGACTCGCCGAGTCGAGGAGCCGACTCGACGAGTCGGTTAGGGTTTGTCCCGATGATCTGTCTACACTGTTAGTCGACAAGTTAAGGGTTAACTTAACGAGCTGGACCCGCACAAAGACCTCTTTGTAACGACTGGACTCGACGAGTCACATGAGTGCACTCGACGAGTCAGGTCAATCTAGGACTGTTAACTCGAGTTGACTTCTGTTGACTTTAGGGTTTGGCCAACATAAGTAATGGAGACCGCGGAGGGATAAAATTGTCTTTTAACCATTCCAAGAGTTAGAGAGAGAGAGAGAGAGAGAGTGAGAGTAAGAGAAACTTTTGGTGTATTTGAGTAAGAGTGGGGTATTGATTAGAGATGCTTATCTAATATGTTAGGCGGAGGCTAGTTTGGGATTTCCGAGTACGTGACCATTACTTGCTAGTTTACGAGGTGAGTCTTCTCACTATACTTACCAAGAGTGGTATCTTTATGTGATTGAGTTGTCTTATGTGTTTATCTATGTATTGCAATATTCTACATTATGTCTTTGTGATTTATGATGAATATTGTTATCATGAGTTACAGAGTTGGGATCGGAGGGTCCCACTGAGACACATCGACCGGAGGGTCTTATTGAGTTACAGCCTAGAGTGGCTAATGATTTATGTGTGGTATTTTGAGGAACTCACTAAGCTTTGTGCTCACCGTGTTATGTGATATGTGTTTCAGGTACTTCTCAGGATCACGGGAAGGTGCCGGCGTGATTGTACACACTTGTTCATGATTATGTGGAGGATTCTAGGATTTGATTTTTGTTGGGAATTTATGTTGACATTGAGACACTTATGGTTTTATGAAATATAATATATGAGTTTTGTGTGTTTTAAAATGAAAAATTTGGTTTAAAAATTTACGGTGTTACAGCTGCATTTCATGATTATGACATATGGCAGATGGACGTCAATACCGCTTTACTTAATGGAAAGTTGGCTGTGGATGGTTACATGAATCAACCAGAGGGTTTTGTGGATGCAAAGTACCAGTATAGAGTATGAAAGGTTGAGAAATCCATTTACGGATTAAAACAAGCATTTCGTAGATGGAATCTTTGTTTCGATGAGAAATTCAAAGAGTTTGATTTTTTCAAGAAGCGAGGATGAGTCCTACGTATATGTTAAAGCTAGTAGGAGTATAGTTAGCTTCTTGGTATTGTATGTCGATGACATACTACTCATAGGAAACGATGACCCGACCTTGCAGGAGGTTAAATCCTGGCTTGGGAAGTGTTTCGCTATGAAGGACCTCGAAGAGGCTGCTTATATTCTAGGGACAAGGATTTTTAGAAATAGGAGTAAAAGACTAATATGACTTAATCAAAGTACTTACTTGGACAAAGCATCGAAACGTTTCAGCATGGAAAATTCCAAGAAAGGAGAATTGCCTATCCAGAGCAATACCAAACTTAGTAAGACTCAGAGTCCGAGTACCGATGCTGAGATAGCAGAAATCAGTCGAGTACCTTACGCTTTCGCTGTTGGCTCGATCATGTATACTATGACGTGTACTCGCCCTGATGTGGCTTTTTCTTTGAGCATGGTTAGTCGATATCAAGGGAACCCTGGTAGATCTCACTGGATTGTATTAAAGAACACTCTTAAGTACTTACGAAGGACTAAGGATTGGATCCTTACCCTTGGTGGGAGTGATGACTTGAGAGTAACAGGGTATAGCGATGCCAACTTTTAGATTGGCCAAGATAATTTCTGCTCTTACTCGGGCTGGGTATTTATCCTAAATCGAGGACCAGTAACATGGAAAAGTTCCAAGCAGGAGACTGTGGCTGATTCAACGTGCGAATCAAAGTACATAGCATCAAGTGAAGCGTCGAAGGGGGAAATATGGCTAAAGAACTTCATTGGAGACCTTGGAGTTGTACGTGCCATAAAGGATCCTATGGAGATTTTCTGTGATAATGAGGGTGCGGTCGCCTTAACCAAATAACTGAGGGATCATGGCAGATCCAGGCATGTTGACAGAAAATATCACTTCATTAGGCCAAGATACCCAGGGCGGACCGGTTGTCCCGAAGGCCCAGCGAGCGGTCCGGATAGGCTGTAGGCCCGAAAGGGCGGACTAGACATGCCGAAGGCTCGGAGAGTGGACCAGATAGACTGAAGGCCCGGTGCGGGCGGACCAGTCATACTGTAGACTCAGAGAGTGGACCAGGTGGATTGAAGGCCCGGGACCGGGCGGACCAATCACACTGTAGACTCGATGTATGTGGATAGACTCAGAGGGTGGACCAGGTGGATTGTAGGCCGGTGCGGCGGACCAGTCACACAGTAGACCCGAAGTGCATGGTTGTTCTGTGATCGGATATGTTATGGCATGTTATGCGTGTTTGGTATTTGTGGTTGGTATTTTGGGGATATCTCACTAAGCTTTCGGGCTTACAGTTGTGGTTTCATGTTTTCAGGTTCTTCAGGAGACTGTGGCAAGGCGAAGGCGTGATCGTACTGCTCCTCATGATTTCGTAGTATTGTGATTCTGGGAATATGTTAAATGTTTTGTATTGAAAACCTTTTTGTAAAGATTTAATGGAATCGAGATGTTTTTGAAAAATTTAAAATTGGTTGTACTTTTCGGTCGTTACAAGTTGGTATCAGAGCCTTGGTTTGAGTGAATTGGAGAAACATTCGTGTGACTCTAGTCTCAAATCGAGGAGAGTTTTCAAAAGAGTATTTAAAATGGTTTTCAAAATGAGTAAATGAGGACGCGGAGGTACGATCAGCCGGAGTCAATAAGTAACCCCAAAATACCATGCATGTTATTTTTTTGAGCTTTGATAGAACAGCATGCTAGTGATAGGCTAGGGATCTTCAGGATTTCATGATATGTTGCCTGATTTGTGATGACTGTAGCCTAAGGTTCCTTATGGGATTTTTCAGTGTTCCTCTAGTAGTGAGGGTTGAGCGTTGTTATGCATGTTTCTCTAGGACGTTGTGGTAGTACTTAATACAAATATGGGTAGGTGTGGAAGGTAGTATGGGCCCGTACTACTGAAAGCACAGGACCCATACGCGTATCAGGGAAACCATGATCTCTAGGATTGGGTTGAGAGAGAGTTGGATTCCAGGTTGTGGGAAGAGTCTGAGATTTTGTGTGGTGTTTTCAGTATGGAGATTCTGAGGCATGATGAGAGTGGATCCGGATCAGGATCACGAGCTGGAGAGAGAGTTCCGGGCGGATCGGTGCCGCCCGAGGTTATCGGTTAGATGAGTACGAGTGAGTTGGATGCGAGGATTTGTGAGATCCTGCGTGATGAGATTGCTGAGTTGTTTTGGGCTGAGTTGCCGGAGCTGTTTGGGTCGATTAAGACTGTCATGGTTGAGTATTTTGATGAGCGCTATGCAGCTCTCACTGAGACGGCTGCCGTGGCGGCTACAGCGGCAGAGGGAGGAGCTAGTCGGGGTTTTCAGTATCAGGACTTCGATAATACGAAGCCTCCCACTTTCGTTGGAATTCAGGACCCGATCGTCGCTATGAGATGGTTATCAGACGTGGAGGGGTGTTTCTTCACATGTTCATGCCCTGCTGATTAGAGGGTGAGGTGTGCTCTGAACCTGTTGAGGCTCGGGGCGAAGGATTAGTGGAGATTGACCACGGGGTCATATTCGGAGGCGTAGAGGGCTGCGGTATCATGGGATCAGTTCCGAGAGATGTTCATCACTCGTTATGTTCCGCAGGTTGAGAAGGAGAGATTGGCTTAGGAGTTCCTTGAGCTGAAGCAGGGTTCGGAGACGGTGACTGAGATCACCAGGATGTTCACTAAGAGGGTGATGTTTTGCCCAGAGTTCGCTTCGGAGCAGGCTCAGATGTCTCGATATCTGAGCATGCTCAAGAGGGACATCAGACAGTTTGTGTCTGCGCAGAGGTGCGAGACCTTTTTGGAGTTGCAGGAGGCCGCTAGGCGGCGTGAGTTAGAGATTGAGTTGTAGTTGCGTGAGCTGAGGCAGGCTCCGGTGCAGTCGCAGCCGGCGCCGAAACGGTCCAAGACCGTTGATGTTAGAGTGGGGGATCTGAGCAGCCACACTTGTGGGAAGCGTGGGAGGGGTCACACCGGAGTTTGTAGGTCCGGTGGTGCATGCCGCAAGTGCGGAAAGGAGGGGCACTATGCGAGGGACTATCGGCAGGCAGCGCCAGTTCGGGATTTGAGGATTTGCTATCAGTGTCATCAGGTTGGGCATTTGAGGGTCAACTGTCCACAGCTTGTTGCAGGACCGGTGCAGGCTCCAACACCGGCCACTTTGAGGATCACAGGTGGAGGTCAGGGTGGAGCGGAGCCCCCAAGGGCTCAGGGTCGTGCTTATCAGCTTGCAGCAGAGGAGGTCAGAGCAGTGCCGGATGCAGTTGCGGGTATGTTTCTTTCTTGATGTCATGTTATCTTGTGATTATTGTGGTGTAATGTTTATGAGCTGGTATTTTGTTAGTTTTTGATGTGGTATTCGTCTTTTGGCGGGTTGTGGTTTTGGTTATGGGTTACTGTTTTGGGAATTCCGTTGGTTATCATTCTTGAGGATTATTAGTGGAAACCCGACATTGGGTTGCAGGCCGGGTAGCAGCTGCTTTCTGAGGAGTGGTTAGATGCAGATTGAGTTTCTTTCGAGCAGGTTGATCAGTGTTGATGTGAGATCTCGTTGAGGTTGTTTATGCTTGTGGGAAGCAGTCCGCGTGTAAGTGTTTTCTTTGTGGAAGAATTGTTCTGGGAGGTCGGTGATGGCGACCAGTGAGTGATATTTAGTGCCCAAGTGGGGGAGAATTGGAGAATTCTCCGGGAGATCAATGAGTAATCGAAAGTGCTTAGCTGTTGGGATTCAACAAGTGTTCTGTCAGCCTAGAGTATTGGTTGATAGGAGTGAGTATCAAGCATGTGGGGCGGGATACAGACATAGGGCATTTGATTGGGGAGGGCCTGGGAGCAGGCCGGGATCAAGTATGTATGATGGAGTTAGAGTTCGGAACCCCTCGAGGGCTAGAACGGTATGCATGGGAGAATTTCCGGGGGGATAGCCCGGAATGTTGAATGCTAGTTGAGTGGTCCGGATAGACTGAAGGCCGGTAGGCGTACCAGTCAGGCCGAAGGCTCGGAGAACGGTCCAGTCAAACTGAAGGCACTGAGAGCGGTCCAGATTGGCTGAAGGTTCTGAGAGAGTGGTCCAGATGGGCTGAAGGTCTGGTGAGGCGGTCCAGTCATGCTGAAGACTCTGCAGGTATTGTTGGATCAATGTGAGGTTTTGGGTTGTGTATGCTGTAGTGTGATTGCATTAGAAGGTCTGGCCCCGGGTAGTGATCATGATTAGTGGAGATAGTGCATGGGCTTGAGAATCCCTGCGATGAGAGTCAGAGTATGTGTGTTGGATGGATAGCGGATATGCTAAAGGGTGGTGTAGCGTTGGGCGAGCACCGTGGCACTTGTTGGAGTGGCAATATGGCCAAGTGGATTCCTTAGTAAAGGAAGTGAGAGAGGTGTGTAACTCCGAGAGGGAGTGCAAGTTCATGGAAGTGAAAGTGGCAAAGCAGAGTTATGATTAGAGAAATCCGAGTATGGTTTTTGAGCAGCGTGTTTGCGGCAGTGGAATTGAAGCACATCCGGTTTGGGATGTCTGCTGAGGTCGCGGAGGGAATTCCGCAGGTGTAGAGCCAAGAGACTCGGAAGGGATGCGGAGGGAGAGTCTTGGGCTCTCAGTGTGATTCTGATCAGGGTATTGGATATGTATTAGTGGTTCATCCTGGGCGATGTTGGAGGATATCATCAGTGTATCAGGTTTTTCCCAACCTGAGGGTGCTGGAGAAGGTCAGCATGTGTATGTGAATGCAAGAGGAGAACTCGTGGGAGTTGCTCTGAGATTGATAATGGGTCTTTCCGTCGTCGCGGAATGGATATAGTAGGATTCGGATCGGGGATCCGATGGTTCATGGCTTTCTAAGCCCTTATGGGTCGAGTGAATGTTGAGATTTGGGTCAGTGATGCGTCTTGGGTAATTCTCGGTTGTTGAGTGTGCTTATCAGAGGGTTCAGCCGGTGCCCGGCTCGAGACGGTGGTCAGGACACCGTAAGGAAAGAGAAGGTGTGTTTGAGTTTCGATGGGTATGCCTTGAGGGACTTGGCCCGGTTAAGGCCAGGTGGCGCGTTGTGGGAGTATCGTTGGGATTGAATTGCAGTAGGCTTCGAGGACGAAGCCTAATTTAAGTGGGGGAGAATTGTAACATCCCGAAATATCAAGAGTAGAGTGGAAGGGCTAAAAGAGTAATTGGGAATGAGTGACTCGGCGAGTCCATGGGTGGACTCGGCAAGTAGAGTCGCGACTGGGTCGCGTGTTAAGTAGCCGACTCGGCGAGTCAGTAAGATGGACTCGGCGAGTAGGTGCTGAGTGGAGAAAACCCTAATTCTCAGGGTTGAGCCCTATATAAAGATCATTATGTTTTCCTCCGAGCCTCTTTGTTCCCCCTTAAGTTCCAGAAACCCTAAAATCGTGGAGAAGCACCATTGTTAAGCAATTTGAAGCTTGAAGAGGTGGTTGTTGAAGAGATTCCAAAGAAGAAGAGGCTTGGATCAAAGGGCTTTGCAAGGATTCGGGATAATCTTCTCCTGGAGCTTCCTTTTGAGGTATCTTTCCATTGTTTGAGCTGCTATTGTCTAGATTCTTCATTTTGGGGGTGTTGAGATCATATCCTTTGGATGTATTGGAGTTTAGAGGCTAGATCTGAGGTTGCTACCTCAAATCTGGGATGGAGAAGAGTTAGAATGCATGAAAGTCCCTGTGTTGAGTGTTGGATGAAGCTATCTTGTCCCAAACCTTAGCCCTAATGTGCAAAATGCATAGATCTCTTTGGATTCACGTAAAGTTTGCCACTTTACGTGATGGATGAGTTGTAGGAGGCTAGATCTATGTTTTGGAGCAATTGCATGGCCTGGAGTGCTTCTGTATGGATTCAGACCGGTGGTACTCGGCGAGTCACATGGGTGGACTCGACGAGTTGCTTGAAGATGGCCTGGAACTCGACGAGTTGTATGAACAACTCGGCGAGTTGTATGAACAACTCGGCAAGTAGGATGAAGATTGCCTGGAACTCGGCGAGTTGTATGAACAACTCGGCGAGTAGGATGAAGATTGCCTGGAACTCGGCGAGTTGTATGAACAACTCGGCGAGTAGGTTGAAGATAGCCTTAGACTCGGCGAGTCTGTTCTTGGCTCGGCGAGTCTTGTCGAAGAGTCCCAATATTTTCTGGTCGAGTCGAGAATCGGTGAGTCAAGGGATGGCTCGGTGAGTTGTGTGCGAGTGGACTCAGAGTTGTTGAACTCGACGAGTCTCAGGGTGACTCGGCGAGTTAGGTCGCGGTTTGAAGGAAGTTCTGAGTATGGGGACTCGGTGAGTCATCGGGTTGACTCGGCGAGTAGAGTCAGTCAGGGGTTGACTTTGACCTTGTTTTTGACCAAGGGTCGACCAGTGGTTTCCAGGGGCATTTTGGTAATTATTGATTGTTGTTTTGAGTTCAGTGCATTGGCGGTTGTCCAGTGGTGGAGATCGTATCAGTGATCGGAGCAGTTCGGGTTATCTGTTCAGTCGGCAGTTTCGAGGTGAGTTATCCTCACTATATCAACAGGGTCTAAGGCACCAAGGCCGGCCCTTATCGGATTGAGATCCGGGTAGTTGTTATTATGTTGATTGCTATGTTATGTTTGCATCCCGAGAGCTAGGATGGTATATAGAGACCTGTTTGAGAACGGTACCCTGTGAGATAGGGAGATGCTATGCTAGTGACCTGTTAGGTCGGTATCTTGGTTAGGATGATGATATGCTATGTGATCTGCGTGTTGACTGTGAGATGCTATATGATTGTATGTATATGTGCACATGGTTGTTTGGACTGGAGTTGGGTTGAGGCGGGTCCTGCTGTGTGCTATAGGCCAAGATACCCAGGGCGGACCGGTTGTCCCGAAGGCCCAGCGAGCGGTCTGGATAGGCTGTAGGCCCGAAAGGGCGGACTAGACATGCCGAAGGCTCAGAGAGTGGACCAGATAGACTGAAGGCCCGGTGCGGGCGGACCAGTCATACTGTAGACTCAGAGAGTGGACCAGGTGGATTGAAGGCCCAGGACCGGGCAGACCAATCACACTGTAGACTCGATGTATGTGGATAGACTCAGAGGGTGGACCAGGTGGACTGTAGGCCGGTGCGGCGGACCAGTCACACAGTAGACCCGAAGTGAATGGTTGTTCTGTGATCGGATATGTTATGGCATGTTATACATGTATGGTATTTGTGGTTGGTATTTTGGGGATATCTCACTAAGCTTTCGGGCTTACAGTTGTGGTTTCATGTTTTCAGGTTCTTCAGGAGACTGTGGCAAGGTGAGGGCGTGATCGTACCGCTCCTCATGATTTCGTAGTATTGTGATTCTGGGAATACGTTAAATGTTTTGTATTGAAAACCTTTTTGTAAAGATTTAATGGAATCGAGATGTTTTTGAAAAATTTAAAATTGGTTGTACTTTTTGGTCGTTACAACAAGCATATAAGTCGAAGTTTATCTGTTCCTTTTATCCTACGAGGATTAAAAGCGATATCTTGGGCCCCTCGATGAATTTTTGTTGACTTATGTGTCAGGCCCGGTCAAGACTATATTGGCGTGTTCAATTTAGTTCTACGTCAAACAAATCTTAAATCGGGAACGAAACTGCTGGACAATAAGTATGACTATGTTCCATGTCATTGTCCACACGATATCTTGAAGAACGGAGGACTGTATGATCCCTTATTTAAAGGACGCGTCATTGATTTGATCAGAATTCGACAACGGATTTTGAGAGCTATGATTACTTATTGGATTTTGAAGTTGCATTGGCAGTTATAGTTATTAGAGTTATCCAAGTGGGAGACTGTTGGATTAAATGTCTAAGCCCATAAATATAATTGGTATGTACTTGACCCGATAGTAGCATGGTCCTTTTGGGTTGCCTTCACCGTAGTAATTTGATAGGATGGATTTTTGAGAAGGAGGTTAATTGTGATTTATTAATATATTATAAGAATAATATATTAATTGAGAAATCATATTATTTAATTAGTATTGATCAAGAACTAATTTGGAACAAATTTAGTGATCAAAAGAGACTGATTAAATTGACAGGAACTTATTAGGTAAATCAGTAATACTTATACTTTCGGCTAATGATCCATATTGATTAGGCTTGGACGAAATCTATGTGAGGGTCCATGAATATTTCATCCATGGGGGCCTATCATAAGGGTTATTGGATTTCTTAAGGCCTAAGCAAGTGAAGTAGGGTTTCAAGGTTAAAACCCTAAGAATCCTACACTATAAATAGATCCCCTAGGACACCCAAAATCGACCCTAATGCTTGTAAGAGAAACCCTAGCTGATTTTGAGTGCCTCCTAACCTCTCTCTCATAATCCTCCATTGCTTTTGGTGTTTGTGACTTATTAGATGTATCACATTTAAGGTACTAAGATCTCAAAGGTTGAAGATCACAAGCTACTATAAAGAGGTATTCATCTAACTTGTTTTTATGTTGTAATTCTCGAAAATTGTATGATACTTAGGGTTTATGGTTTAGAAATTCAATACTGCATGTATAACTTGAGAACACCTAGATCCAAAGCATTAGGGTTGTATGTGCACCATAGGATTGTTGTAGTGCTTAATACCCATCATCCATATCTTCAGGTTTATCAAATGGAATCTTGCCTAAAGCATGTGGGGATGAGGTGGAGTATTGGGAAGGGTAAAATGTGGCAAAAAGTTGGAGAGAGAAAGGCATAAAGTGACGGGACAAGGCATGGGTCAAAGGAAAAAGGTTGAATATGCAGGAGATTTATGGGGACAAAAGGTGATTGGATGGGTCAAAACAAATTCATAACATCTAGGACATCTTAAGAAGATATACTAGCAATATTGATGAACAAAAAAACCTTGAACATCATACCTCTGTGAAGATTTTCAAGAACAGAATATGAAGTCAAGAAAAATATGCTGATAATGTCACACCCCCAAACCGGAACGGCGGAAATGTTCGGGGGTGGATGACGTCATGTATAGTATCACAACAATTGAATAATAGTAATCCAAGCAACAACAACCATTGTATTAATAGTTTGATTTTTACATTGTTTTTGAATCATAAACAACTGACTCCAAAAGTAAATAACAAGTAAAGACTCGAAGCTACTATGCTCCATCTTCTTAAACCCGACGCGTGTACCTGTCTACTAATGTCCTGAGAATACAAGTAGGTTTTGAAAGAGTATCAGCATTAAGTTGGTGAGTTCATAAGCGTTTGTTTTAGAAAACAGGTTCTGTGCTCTTTTGAAAAGTGCGTTGTGTTTCTCCAGAAAACCTTATATTGTCAGATGTAATGAATGTTAAGTAAAAGCAAATGATTCTTACTAGTTCCTCCTGTGAGTACTTAGTGTATACAAATCATATACAATCCAGATCGGACAAAAAATTGATTGTGTGGTTCTGCCTCAAGCACACAACCAAATAAGGAACAAGAAATGAGGCGGAGTCACACATCCCACTACATGTCGGATCTTCAAGTATATAACCCTGAAGTATTCACTAGATACTTACAGATTTAACTGTATTGGTCCGTTGATATTGTTCCTCAAGAAAATCCAATATTTTCTTATGATAAGCATGGTTAAACCCATTCATTCTATAACTACTTAATTCATACTAGTTACGTATAAACCAATATCGAACAGATAGTTAATTGTGTGGATCTGCCCAAAACCCACAACCAAACAAGGAACATGGAATGAGGCGGAAACCACACATTCCATAGCCTATCGGATATTCTTCATACGTAACTCGACTGTATAGACTAATGATTTATAGAATTAATAATGAATATACGTTAATAGAACAATAATCCCATTGTTTGTAAAGTACTGATGTTTATCCTGAAAAATCCTATATTTTCCCTAAGTGTAAGTTATTGAATTGTCTGTTCCAAATCGAAGAGTACAAGTATCTACCATACTTATGTTGTTTAAGCATTGTTCTGTTTGAAAACCTTGGCTACCACCAGTAATGTATAGTAGTTTTATTAAATAAATAAAACTAGTTGAAAACGCATTGTTCTGTATACTGAAAGTGTTGTTAATACCCTCCTGTGATCACTTAGTACATACGAGTTATAGATATCTAGATCGAACATTCAGTCAATGGGGTGATTATGCCCTATGCCCATAACCAAACAAGGAACATGGATTGAGGCGGAAGTCACACATCCCACTGCATATCGACGGTAATTTCATATCACCCCAATGTATATACTAAGTAATCCCCTAGTTATTAACCCTGATGATTGATTGTTAAGTACATTATTACGTGAACGATTCGTTGTTTCCCCAGCAAGTTCTTATAACCCTACTATGGACGATAAACATTACGACATACTTTGGACGTCGTGAACTGAATGACATTTGTCACCCTAGGTTGATTGTAGCTAATAGTCAGGGTGCGGGATTGTCACTCCCATATAGATCTATACACAAACTCATGCTATCCCTCCAGGAGACTCTGGTTACAAGGGGTAGACTTCCCAGAAGACGTGTATCACATTGTAGTTCTCTCAACGAATTCACGAATAATACTATGAAAACCCCTTTTTGTTATAAATATGAATCCTTATAAAAATAATACCTCTTATTTCAAAGTTCATAAGTTTGTTTCCTTGTTTGAAAACTGTACTTGTAACGTTTGTATTTTTACATGTTTTGTAAAACTGATTTCAGGTGTAGTAATAACGATGTTTATCATGTTTAGTAAGTTCTACGTTCGATGCGTGCTAATGATAGGAAAATATAATAAACCAAATTATATATATATATATATATATATATATATATATATATATATATATATATATTAAACACAAGATTTCTTGTGCTTTTACTTGTATCCCCCCTTAAAACATTAAAAAGCTCGGAAAATATAGGGGGTATGAACTCACTGTTGGTTGCATGTGCGTGCCGGACCACAAGACTGGATATGATGACCCATGAGTTTGTTGTACGCAAAGCTAACTGGATCCTAATAATAATTGAACACATATTTGCATTTAAATTATCCAGACCATTAATTAAAGTGTTGGAAAACACTTGCTTTTGGGTTAGGAATGTTACCGAGGCTCGATCGAAGTAGAAAAAGTGGATTTGTGGCCAAGATTCACGGTGTGAGGGAGTTTGCGGCCTTGAAAGGTTTCCGACTGTGATCTATTTGCGGTCGTGAACAACCCCTTGAAGGGTTTACGACCGTAAATAGTGTTCTTGTAGGAATTATAAATCTTTGAAGGGTTTACGGTCGTGAACGGTTTGCGGCCCTTGAAGGTTTGAAGATTTGAAGGGTGTACGGTCGTAAACTCAAGAACAATGATACTGGATTTGATGAAAAACATGTTTTAGATGCCCCACATCAATACCCAAAGGTGTTTCTTGATGTTTTTCGGAAGAAAAAGGGGTATTTTGGTGTTTACGGTTGAGTGGTTAGAGAGAGAATGGGGGAAGTTTTCGGCCAGAAAAGTATAAATGAGGGATAGGTGCTCATATTTATAGAGGGGTTCCATGGTCGGTGGTGGGGGGCACCTTTCACTAGCCGTGAACGAGTTTACGGCCGTAAACGGGTTTACGGCCGTGAACATCACTCAAGCCGAAAACTAATGATTTTCGAAGTAGCTCGGGTTTCAGCGTAATTTTGGTTCTGATTCATATGTATAAACGATCTTATATAAATTAATGATTTTCCAAGCTATAAAAATTTGTCGGAACAAAATAAAATTCAAACCCTATTTAATGGAAATCGGGCTAACGTTAACGAGAAAAGTTTCGGGTTGTCACATATAATATCTTCAAGGAAAAATCTTCTCCACTTTCTTCAATAAAGATCCCAAGATTTTGTGTCTATTTCCAGAGCATAAATAAAATGCCCGGAACAAAATCTTCAAATATTTTTAGACAACAAAAATCATCTTCATCCTTTTTCTTCTTCTTCAACAGCAACATAAACACTTTGCAAACCCAGATTTTCAATAGAAAAAATAAATGAACAACATCAACTTTTTTATTCTTGAAATCTTGAATCAACACTTAAAACTAGAAAAACTCATCATAAGAACATCCGGTTTTGAACCCGAAAATTCTTGCAAAAATAAAAAAAATCATCAAGATAAGAAAACTGATCGGGAGTCATTCCCTTGAAATAGTCGCTTGAACCTTCAAGGTACGACTCTGATACCAATTGTTGAAGCCCATTTTGATGATCAGTTTATGTGGAATAAGAATATCTTGAGATTTAACGATCATAAAAATATGAAGAACAAAAAAGAGATGAGTAATTCCATGATTTTACTAGAAAGTGAGAAATAAAATATTACATGAAGAACATGGGTTAGGATAGATAACTCTCCCTTGGTGGGAGAGATCCCACCACACTCTCTCTCACTAGGAACTACATTTTGTGCACTCTTACAATAATACATGACCATCTCTCTATATTTATAAGGAGAGAGAAACTAAACAATACAATAAAGGGAATAAAATAACCTAACTATCACTCATAATTTGTTGAGCACTTCCATCCTCCAACATTCTCTCCCTAAATGCTCGCAATTGATCAGGGATACAAATAAGTGATAAAAGGCTAAAATACACAGTAACCGACTAGCAAGTGTGGTAATAAAATGAAACATAATGAGAACCAAATGCTAAAATGTCTCTGAAGCACTAAAGTGTCTGTGATCTCTAATGCTGGCCATGAATCTCTACTCAGTAAAGGTCTTTGGCTTCAAGGTCACCACTCTTGAGGCAGAAAAATAAGATCCAAATCTTCAAGCTAGTCATATCCCCAAAGATCAAGTAGAAGATCCAATCAGAAAAACACTTCGACTTCAAGAAGTCTGAAAAACATCTCTAGTTCTCGAATCATAATACACCCAAAATTCTTCAAAAGAATAACGTGCTAAAAAAATGAAACATCCTGTGGTAGATTTTGAATAATAAATAATGTAGATCCGGTAAACATCTGGCGAAGCCAAAAATTTGATCATGATGACTAAAAATCAGTGCCACGTCGCAACACTAAATAAATCATCGTCTCTTAAGGTCTTCAAAAATCCAAACTCAAACAATCATAAAAACATATATGGGCGATAACATAATATTCCTTCTCTATTTTTGATAACCAATGACGAAATATCAAAAATCAACAATTCATTTGGATGGAGAGTGTCGGAAACAAAGAGCTTTGCATGCTCTCCCTAGATATATGAAGGGTCTCGACAAAACAGGAGAATGAGAGTAAACTAAATAGCCTCCGGTCATCTGTAGCCGGTTGATTCTGTCGTTGAAAATTGCTCGAACAAATACCAAAGTAACAAATAATAACTCTGCATGAAAAATCTCTGCCGTGCTAATAAATACTGATGTACACAAACTGATGTGCTGGAATTCCTGAAGTGGTCTTCAATAAACAAAGTCCACATGCTTAAGATACACGGTTCTTCAACCGAAGTTCAAGAGCGACAAGTCATAAAAATACCGTAGAGCACAGGTTGAGAAACAATTTTATTGATCAGACGCAACTACGGTACAATCCTCGCGAAGAAATATATGATGTCCGACCACAATATGGGGTAATCCTCATGGACATAATTAAATTATTCTAATGTAATCAGTAAGAAGTAATCCAATGTGACTATCATTGGTTGGGTTAGGGCAAATATTGGTATTAAAAAAATGGTTTTAAAATAAAACAGAGAAATAAATCGGTTTTAATAATAAAAAAGGCAAGGTATTTGTTAGGTTTCAGCAAAAAATTGGCTAAATAAAAAACTGGCTGAAAAAATTGGTGTTAAAAAAAATGAGTGTTAAATAAAAATATAAGGTTGAGAGGGGCTAATTTTCGAAAGGGGGTGGGGTATGTGAAATAAGAGGGGAGGAGTAAGGAGGAGGAAGTATGAGGAGGAAGGGGGTGGAGAAGAGTTACAGCCAAGGAGGGAGGAGGTACCGAGGAGGTGAGGAGGTTGAAGAAGGAGGTTGTGGCTTGAGAGGTAAGAAAGGATGAGAAGGTAGTCTGC
Source organism: Lactuca sativa (assembly GCF_002870075.4). Taxonomy (NCBI): domain Eukaryota; kingdom Viridiplantae; phylum Streptophyta; class Magnoliopsida; order Asterales; family Asteraceae; genus Lactuca; species Lactuca sativa. The sequence goes on along the minus strand of NC_056629.2, from coordinate 203,078,680 downwards.
GGGTTGAGAGCGGTAAGAGCTGATGAGAGGGTCTCCGGGTATGAGAGGTTTGTGAGTATGAGAGGGTCTCCGGGTATGAGAGGTCTGTAGGTATGAGAGGGTTTCCGGGTATGAGAGGTTTGCGGGTATGAGAGGGTCTCCGGGTATGAGAGGCTCTAAGCTCCTCGGGTAGGCTTTTCTTTGTCAGATTTTGGTCTTCGGTTCTGGGAACTTAGGAGGAGTATGTTGACGAAGAAAAATGCCATTTTTCATGAAAAAATGATACCGAAGAGGCCATATCTTCAGGTTTATCAAAGGTAATCTTTCCTAAAGCATGTGGGGATGAGGTGGAGTGTTGGAAAGGTTAAAATATGGCACAAAGTAGGAGAGTGAAAGGCATAAAGTAAGGGGACAGGGCATGGGTCAAAGGAAAAAGGTTGAGTGTGTAGGGGATTTATGGGGACAAAAGGTGATTAGATGGGTCAAGTCACATAGTTTTGTTTAGGAGGGAAAATAAAAGCTGAAATTGACTTTCCAAAAAAAGTAACAAGGACAAAGACCTTTTCCAAACAAATTCATAACGTTTAGGACATCTTAAGAAGATCTAACAGCGATATTGAAGAACAAAAAGAGCTTGAACATCATACCTCTGTGAAGATTTTCAAAAACAGAATATGAAGTCAAGAAAAATATGTTGATAATATCTTCAAGGAAAAATATTCTCCACTTTCTTCAATAAAGATCCCAAGATTTTGTGTGTATTTCCAGGGAATAAATAAAATGTCCGGAGGAAATTCTTCAAATATTTTTAGACTACAAAAATCATCTTCATCCTTTTTCTTCTTCTTCTTCAACAACAACATAAACACTTTGCTAACCCGGATTTTCAACAGAAAAAATGAGCGAACAACAACTTTTTTTTATCTTGAAAGCTTGAATAAACACTAATAGAAAAACTCATGATAAGAACATCTGGTTTTGAACCCGAAAATTCTTGCAAAAATCAAAAAAATCATCAAGATAAGAAAACCGATCGGGTGTCATTCCCTTGAAATAGTCGCTTGAACCTTCAAGGTACGACTCTGATACCAAGTGATGAAGCCCATTTTGACGATCAATTTGTGTGGAATAAGAACATATTGAGATTTTATGATCATAAAAATATGAAGAACATAAAAGAGATGAGTAATTTCATGATTTACTAGAAAGAGAGAATTAAAATACTATATGAAGAACCTGGTTTGGGAGAGATAACTCTCCCTTGGTGGGAGAGATCCCACCACAATCTCTTTCACTAGGAACTACAATTTATGCACTCTTACAATAATACATGACCATCACTCTTTATTTAGAAGGAGAGAAAAACTAAACAATACAATAAAGGGAATAAATAACCTAACTATCACTCATAATTTGTAGAGTATTTTCATGCTCCAACACTCTCACCCTAAATGCTCGCAAATGATGAGGGATACAAATAAGTGATAAAAAGCTAAAATACACAGTAACCAAGTAGCAAGTGTGGTAATAAAATGAAACATAATGAGAACCAAATGTTGAAATGTCTCTGAAATTCTGAAGAGTTTGTGATATCTGATGCTGGCCATGAATCTCTAATATGTAAAGGTCTTCGACTTCAAAGAGCCCAAGAGCGGGAATCAGGTGGGAGTTTTTAGATAGGGTCCCACATAAGGGTTATTCAGCGTTATCAGGATTTAGTGGTTTTAGCAACCGTTAGTGATTAATGGACGAAAGCAACAAGGGAAGTAGCTCGTTGCCGAGGTATTAGTTGGAGCATCTATCTTTTGGTCTGTAGTACTTAAGTGAGGGGTCATTCAAGCATTAGTGACTGTTGGTTTCACTGGGATTCAGGAAGTGTTCATCTGGTTCTTAGAAGTGTGTGATCATTTGAGGTTTGCTAGTAATGGAGCGCTAGTTAGGAAGAGTTGGTTGACATTGGAACGGTCGTTTGGAAGTGAGAAGGATTCGGAATCCTCCAATTTTCATGTATTGTGAAGGCTTAGTCAAATCTAAGTGGGCGAGAGTTACCCCGGGATGCAGAAGCGAGAGAGGTTTTGAAACGGGGATAAGTTTCACAACCCGGCAGGGAGAACGGAGGACCCAGTGGCTGCTTGTTTTGAGGGTTGTGTTGGTTGGGGATTCGGAACCCCAAGTGGGTGAGAACAGTCTGCAAGGGGGAGATCATCAGGAGGGGTGGTCCAGGGGGATGCTCAAAAATTTAGAGCGGTCCGGATTGATTGAAGGCCTGGTGAGGCGGTCCAGTCATGCTGAAGACTCTGTATGTGTTTGTAGATCTATGTGCAGGTATTGAGTATGTTTATCTAATATAGCAATCAGTAGGTCTGTCCCTAAGTATTGAACATGCTGATGGAGTATGCTGAATAATTTGTATGGGTTTTGTTAGTTATATGAGCAGGTTCTGAGTATATATGTGTTATGGGGTAGCAACTTGTTCTACAAGTGGATAGTGTATGGTGAGGTTTTAGTACTATGACACTTGTTGGTGTTGTGAAGGACATTGATTAGGCCTTATTGGGAAATAGAAGAGGTGAGAATCTCCAGAATGGAGTGTTGGGGCAACTGAAGCGACAACAGCGGTGCCGATAGGTTATCGGGAGCATTCTAGTCATGAGTTAAGGGCTGGAGAGGGAATAACAGACTCATGATGTGGGCATAAAGGCAATCCAGACCTATATTGATGACCATTTGACGGTATTCCAGTCATAGGCTGTGGGCATAGAGATTATGATGGTTAGGCCTCTTGTTGGAGCGCGTTCGGAATGGATGTTTTGTTGGGGTTTGGGTGAGCTGTACTCGGTTGTGTTGAACCAGAGGATTTTGGAGGAGATGCAAGGATAGATCTTTGGATCTCAAGTTATGGGTTTAGACCCAGGTCATGTATTCAGTGGTATTCCAATGTAGGGTATTACATCCTGAGGATGACCGGACCCTATGATTGATTGGACTTGATATGTTTGGTATTCCAACTCGAGGGTTGATTGGGCCAAACATGTGTGGGATACGAGGGTTTCCCATCCTAGGGATGACTGGACCCGTCGTAGGCATGCCTGGTATTCCAGCCCGAGGATGATTAGGCCAGGCATGAGTGTTGTGTTTATTAGTGGATTGATTTTGTATGATATTTTAGGAGCTGAAGGATGCATTATCCTATCAGCACAAAGGGTTCGCTTCAGGAAGAGAGGAAGTTGGGTTTCTGATACTTTAGATCATCAGGATTGTGTTTGGTTGGCCAGTAGTGGTAGGAATGTTGTTGGTGGGATTTACTTGCGGGATTGTATTCTATGGATGTGGTGGATGACAAGGAGCGACATGGTGGATTATCGCCGGTGCTATGAGGACATCTTATCCAGATGGTCGATTAGGTGGCATGTTGTGCTTGATCGGGCTAAGGCGATCTTGCTCTATGCAGTAGGCCAAGATACTTGGTGTGGGCCGACGATAAGTCGTACGATATGATCCATGGTTCTATTTTCGGGTAGGAACCTCAGGATCCCAGGGTTGAGTAGTATGTTAGTAGCGTTGGGAAGAGAACTAGCGATGGTTAGTATGAGTGGTCTGTCAGGGAGCCAGACCGAATTCAGTTTTCCAGGTTGCGGGCTTAGGTAGAGTAAGGTTGTGTGTTTCATGGGTTTATGGATTTGTCTTCACTGGAACGAAAAGGTTCCCGTTGGATGTAGTCTCCTTCGAAATTCGTTAGATGTCATGGTTATGGAGGTGCCCCTCAGGATGCCGGGATGCCAGGGATGGTAAGGAGCGACTTCGAGGACAAAATTGAATTTAAGTGGGAGAGAGTTGTAACATCCCATTTTTCCAGTAGCTTCAAATTCATCCCTCAGATTTTAATTAGGTCATTTGGCCCTTGATTTAGAAGGAAGTTACAAAAGGAGGCCCTAGTGGAAAAAATGGTAAGTTTGGAAAATTAAGTACTATGATAGGCGTACATGTGGTACGCTAAGCGTACTAGGGTGCGCCCTAGTACATTGGGCATACACATGTGTACGCTAGGCGTATGTATGTCAGGATGGAACCCTAACTTTTAGAGTTTGTGGAGTATTTAAGCACCTTATGGACCATAGCATCTCATCTCTTTTAGCTTCCACACCTCAGCCGTCTTGAGAGAACCCTAGCCTCCTAGTGACCATTCTTGAGCTTATAAGTGTGTTTTTGGTGCCTTTAATAAGGAGCTTGTGCATCAAGGAGCCAAGGAGGGAAGATTGGCTAGTAGATCTTGGTTTATCATCTGTTTTGGGAGCTCCATAAGGTAAGAAGCTTGGAACTTTATACTTGTATGAGATGAATCTAGTCATTTTAGCTTTATGGAAGCATTCTTGTCCCAAAAGTCCCAAAATGGTGCATGTTATGAGTTGGATGACAAGAGCTGTCCTTTTAGATCTTAGAAGAGGTCCTAAGTGATAAAAATGAGGTCCCATTAGCTGAATGTGTCCCATGCATGGAAAAAGAAGGTCTTAATGGATTAATACCAAGAATTAAGACCTTTATGGATGTCTAAAGTGATAAAGTTCATGACTTATGGGTCCTAGGCATGTTAGGTCACTAGATCTGAAGTTTGGGCTTAAGTGCTTAAGCCATTAAGCACTTAATAAGGTTTTGGCAAACCGTCGAGTACACCCAATGTAAATCCAGTACGCCCAACATATTGGGTCAACCACCCCGATGGTGGTCAACATTTGGACGAGTACACCCTGCGTAACAGAGAAGTACGCCCCGCGTACGTCCTTAATTTGGCCTTTGACAAATGGGCTTCGGGTTTTGGGCTGTTTATGGACTAATTGGATTTGGGCCTTTGCTAGACTTTATGAATAAGATATTTTGGGCCAAATAGTGATAAGTGATCATGGGATTAGGCCTAAATAGGAAGTTGGGTCCAATTTAGTAAATTAGGCCAATAATGGGTTTTGTAATTGGACTTTGAAGGTTATGGAATTGGCTTTGGGCCTTGGACCAATAAAGAGAATGGACATGATGGATTGTGTGGACCCCCCACTTAGTTAAGATTTTTATGTTGTGTAATGACTTAGTATTTATTATTTGGATAGTTCAGGATCTTTGGTGAGGCAGCGATTCCGGAGTTCGATTCTTCAGTTCGGATCAGCTTTGCGAGGTGAGTTATCCTCACTATACTCAAGGGTCTAAGGAACCAAGGCCGACCCTTTGATTTGTTATTTGGGAGTGTTACTGTTGTGATATGTTATCTCGGTATCCTGGTAGATAGGATGGTTATATGCTAGTATGATTTGTTAGATTGGTGTCCTAGTAGATAGGATGGTTATATGCTAGTATTATCTGTTAGCTCGGTGTCCTGGTAGATAGGATGGTTATATGCTAGTATTATATGTTAGCTCGGTATCCTGGTAGATAGGATGGTTATATGCTAGTATGATCTGTTAGATCGGTATCCTGGTAGATCGGATGTGGTTATGCTTAGTGACCTATAGTTTGGTCTGACTGTCTATATGTTGGTAGGAGATTACCTGTTATATGTGCACATGATTGATTAGTAGTTGAGGGTATTCCATCCCGAGGATGATAGGACCCTAGTATGTTGTCCTTTTAGACTGTTATATGATTATCTGATATAGGTGCACATGTTTAATTGGTTATGTTGGCATTCCAGCCTGATGGTTGAGGGCATGGGGTATTCCATCCTGATGGATGATTGGCCCATAGTATCTGTTTTATATATATATATATATATATATATATATATATATATATATATATATATATATATATATATACACGTATAGTATGTTGGCATTCCAACTCGATGGTTGAGGGACTGGGGTATTCCATCCCGATGGATGATCGGACCCATAGTATCTGTTATATATGTATTGTGTGTGGGCATTCCAACCCGATGGTTATAAGCCGAGAGTATTCCATCCCGAGGATGATTGGACTCGTAGTATGTTGGCATTCCAACCCGATGGTTGAGGGCCTGGGGTATTCCATCCCGATGGATGATTGGACCCATAGTATGCAGTTTGTTATTATATGTGTATTGTTGTGTGTATGGATATTTTGGGAGTAACTCACTAAGCTTTCGGGTTTACACTTTCAGTTTATTGTTTCAAGTTCAGCGGATGGCCGCGGGAAGGCGGAGGCGTGACTGTACACTTCCTCGATTGATGATTATGATTTCTGGGAACTCTGATGTTTAAACTATTTTGAAAACAAATTGTAATAACTGAGTGGTTTTCAAATGATTTAAAAGTTTTAAATTGGCTCGAATTCTATGGATGTTACAACTAACCACTCCCGCTGATTGCTACTTTGCCGCCCTGCCGACCACCATTTTGTTTGACGTCGCTGCCACCGTCGACAGTGGCTGTGTGTGTGTGTTTTGCATGTATAATGCACTGTGTTTGTATGTATTTCACATGAGTGTGTGTATTTCAGTTTTATGTTGTTATTTAGGTGTTGCTTGACCGAAAACCGAAGATAACCCACCGCCACCACTGTGAGGTGGTGGCTGCCACCTCATGCTGCTGTTCTACCACCAATAGCTGCCACCTTGGGTGGTTGTGTGCATATGTGTGTGATTGGAATGATATTTGGAATGATTTTGATATGTTTTGGCATAAAATCATAACCACCACCACCGTAAGGTGGTGGCTGCCTTCATGGACCGCCACCGACCACCGCTGCTCGAGGTGGCAGTGGGTGGTGTCTGATTTATTAAATATATATTTATTTTATTAACTAATCATCTAACTTTAGGAGTTGGAAACCCTAATAACGGTTTAGAAAACCCTAATGTCAAGAAACCCTAGTCTTGGAGTTGGTTGGGACTCGCATTAAAACTGTTAATTAAACTTAAAATAATACTTAATAATTCTCTACAGTTAACTTAAGGCAATATTGGACTTAATGGATTAATTTGTTAAGGGGTTAAGTGTGGAACACTCACCCTAGTTATCATTTTATGTGAAAACCCTAAAATTGAGGAGCTCTATTTTGGGCAATGATCGGGTGCATATTTGGGCTATGGATTAGATTATTATTACACCCGAGAATGACTAAGTCAACCTTAATCAGTCATACCCTTAGGTAATCAAGTCCTTAATGGTTTAAGTGTTCTTACTTAACCCTAATCGTCATTTCATGTGAGGTGGTGACTGTTGTAAGTGACTATGACCTGTAATCGGGTATTGACTCAAGTATCTTCCTATAGGTGATTGGAAGTGAGTTGAAGCTGGTTGGGTCCTTCATTGATGCAGTGGTTATCTACGCACATATCGAGGTGAGTTTCGCCTCACTATACTCGTGGGTCGAAGACACCAATGCCGACCCACTACCTTTGATTATCTATTAGTAGAGGGATACCTTATGGACTGTGTATAGTTATGTAGGATTGACTGAGGACTTTTGATCCAAGCTCTCTTACATGTTCCTCGTTTGGTTGTGGTTCTAGAGTGGGATCATCTGTACGAGTGACTATCTCACCTCTAATTATATACGACCATGCCTTCCTTGGATTGTTGATATTGAGTATGTTGCTATGTTGTAGCGATCTATTAGATATGTGTTCTGGTATTGAGTATGCTACTATGCTGTAGTGATCTGTTAGATCTGTGTTCTGGTATCAAGTAGGCCGCTATGTTGTAGTGATCTTTTAGACCTATCTCCTAGTATTGAGTATGTTGCTTTGTGGTAATAATCTATAGAATTGTATGTTTTCTACGCTTTAGGGATTGTCGATGGTTATGTAGGATAACCTGAGAACTGTTGGTCTAGGCTCTCTTGCTTGTTCTTTGTTTGGTTGTGGCTCTAGAGTAGGACCATCTATTCGGATGGCTATCTAACCTCTGGTTACTTATGGTTACGCATTCTATGGGGGTTAAATGGTAGCAGGAGTGCATGCTGTGAGATTATTAGTAGGCAGCAGTGATATATATGATTGTTTTTTGCCTGTATTATGTGCCTACTTGATGTTGATTGTTTATATGTCGATATATTGTGTTTGGTTTGGGTTGAGGTGGTCCTGCTTTGTGCGGCAAGCCAAGATTCCTAGTGCAGGCCGGCTGTAAGCCGTAGGCACAAAGGCTCGCGAGGATCAGTAGGGTTGAGGTGGTAGGCCAACAAACCCTGGGTATTCCAATGCGATGGTTGACTGGACCTGACATGTTCGATTGTATATGTGATATGTTCGTATGGCGGTGTTTTAGGGGAAACTCACTAAGCTTTATGCTTACCAGTGGTTTATGATTTAAGGTATCATTGGTTATTGCTGGAAGGCGAAGGCGGGACTGTATACTCATCAACAACATTGAAGATTCTGCGTTTCTACAATACTCTGATTTCTAATAAATGTAATTCAAAATAAATGGTCTTTATTTATTAATGAATTAATAAATTGGGAAGTTTTACCTTAATAAAAATGAAAATTTTGGTTGTGAAAATGGGACGTTATAATGATATTATGCCTGGCAGATACACTGCCCAAACGTTTTAGGCAATATTATGTCTAGTTGTTGCACTAAATCATATTGATAGATAAAATCATGCCTAGTGGTTACGCAGGCTGGTTTCTTGGAAATGCAAATACTCTAGTCATTATTATAGCCACCCTTTGGATAAACTTAGTACCTAGTGGTTACTCTGCCCAAATACTCGGCTACACAAACACATTATATATATATATATATATATATATATATATATATATATATATATATATATATATATATATATATATATATATATCAGATAAATAATATATAGAATAAGTAAACATGTATAAATACAACAAGAATAACAACACGATCGACCAAGGGAGCCCCCCACCCCCAAACAAGAGTTAGATGAGACACGATTCATTAACACGCTGAAAGATTCTCAGCTAACTCCTGACCTATAATCGTTAAATCTTAAGTGAGCATGAGAGATATGTATATATCTATACATGATTGACACTCCCACATGTGGTTGCTAGGTTACAACCTGAAGGTAAGTCGAATTAGACATATCTTTGTAAACATATTTGTGACGTCCAATGAAGGGTTGTGGTTTTCGAGATCAATAATCCTAGATCAATTATAGGAACTCGTCGTAACTTTGTTAAAACTAAAACTAACTATCTTAGACTACTACTAGGAACCAACCTAAGAATGTAGTGATAGTACACACAAACTCGAGGAAGTGAGTTTAGGATAAACAAGATAATTAAAATACCCACACAACGTTTTATAACAAACAAACATGTGAATTTACCAACATTATTTTGACCTTTAAAAAACTACATGTATTCTCAAGAGAATGAACCCAGTTGAAGAGGGAGGTAACCTCAGTAATGCAACCCGAAGTCAATGTGTTTTACTTTTGTTCTTTGCTTTTGTGACCTATATGTACCTCGAACAATTGTGTAACATATTTTATTTAATGAATAAATAGCAACATTGTTTAATATATCAGTGTATTACTCAATGTATGAATGTGGCATAAAATCCAACATCTTAACATCGCACAGTCTGACGTTTCCACGTTTGATCATGTTAAACCTAGAAAGGATATGATTTTTAATGATGTTGTTTCCTTTTTTTGGTGGTTCATCGTAAGCATAAATTTCATATAGACTGGAATTTATGGCTTCAAACCTTAATTTTAAACACTTTGATGTAATTGTTATGTTTCTTCACTAGTTTTTTTTTTTTTTTTTTTTTTTTTTTTTAAACGGCAAATCTAACATACTCCTAAACTGCACCTTAAATCCACAACGAGACTTGAACCCTCAACCTCAAAGAGGAAGGGCAACATCGGATACCATTGGACTACAAACCCTTTGGTTCTTCACTAGCTTCTTGCTAGTGTTTTATTATAATTTTTTCGGACGTTCCAAAAAAATAGATAAAATTTAAAAACAAAAACTTAAATCGACATTACAAATAGAAAAACATACAAATTAAAACCTACTTAGAATAACAATAAAAACCTTGAAACTAATCGTTGTATTTTTCCCGGACCTTGCATTAAATTTTTAAAAATGTTGCTAATTTTCGGCGTGATATCCGGTTGGGTCTGTGAGTTCAAAGTTTTAAGATCGTTAAATGCTATTTCTTCGCAAAGAGATTCTTGTGTTATTTCAAACTCTTTTTTTTTTGAGAAAAAGTAGATGTTTGTCTATTTTCCCCGAAAGTACTCTTCAGTACTCGTTTTTCTGGATGACGATGTCGTTCGTTTAGCTTTGTCCCTTCCCGTCGATCGAAGAAGTTGGACTTTCGATAGACACTCCCCCTAGGTGTCGTCGAAGTCATCATTGAGGTAGAGACCAAACCCCAAGTCCGACCCGGATGTTCTCGACCTTTTGTTGGAATCAGTGGTTGATTCTGAAAGCATTTCTAAGTTAAGGACCCATTTTGGACCCTCACGACAAAATAACTACACTTTTGGTGGCCGAACAGTTTATCTCCATGTGTAAGCTTGAATTGGTTGCACGCGGTTGATAAAATTTAAAATCGTTGCTCCTACTTTTGCACATGTTTTTAAGATTTTCAAAAGTGTCATTAAATTTGGTGCAAGCTGATTCATCGTGTTGTACATTCGATATGGGCTATTCCCCATTTCCAAGTGAAAGTTGTGTAAAACACGATTCCAAAAACTTTCTTTTGATTTCATGTTTCCTGTTTGTTTGTCTTCTAATAGAGATCTCCAACCCTAACTACCTTTTTTAGCATTTCCTTTCTTTTGTTTCTTCTAGGTGGTGGTTGTGTTTCTTGGACCCTTCGCCGTCGTCGTCGTTATTATCGATGTTTGTAGGTTTGGTTTGAGAAAATGAGACTTGAGTTTGGGATTGAGACAATTGTGCTTGAAATTGTTGAGGTTTAGAAGGTTGTTGCTGAAAAGCATAGAATTGGGAAATAATGAACTGATGTGGTAAATGTTGTTGGTAGTAATTTTTGGTGTATGAATGGTTGGTGAATAAAAGTTGTTTGAATTGGTGAGCTTAAGATATGCATATATCCACCAACATGCACGGAAGGATCATTTGGGGTATTTGAAGTATTTTGATTTTGATCCATAAAAGTTGATGAAAATTTTAGAGTACAGAAAAAAATGGACGTGTTTGTAGTGTGAAAAATATATAAAAATGGTAGTATTTATATGTAAATGTGGTTTGGTTTACATTTAAAAAACTAATAATTTTTGTATTGCCAATGGATACATAAACGTTCACATTTTTGTTCTAACAATCATCTTCATCGTCTTCACCCATAAAGAGGTACACTACACAACATGCCTACGGGTCAATGGGCCGGTATTTACGTGTAAGTAGAGGTTGATGCATCGGATCCACACATGAAATCTGCTCCATACTGAATCGCCTAATAAGTATCTACTTAAAGGTAAATATTGCTTTTGACCAACACATTTTGAACATATCACTTGTTCGGAATCATTCTCATCATCATTAGTGCTATTGGACAATCGGAAAGTTATCTATTACATAATAAATACCTATCTATGAAAAGTCAATAGTTTAAATAATCCTGCTACTTGCTAGATAGGTACCACTTTAATTGTATTTAAATAATAGCATCAGTGCATATGAGCACCCACAAATAACGACTCTAGTCTCCGATAATGTAAAATTAATAATCATCATAATTCTTAACTTTTCGTCATTTTTCTCATCTAAAATGTGCTTTATCTATATCTTTGTAAGCAAACTTATTGTTTACCATGGTCATACCAAACACATGGTTAGAAATATCATCTACTGGTTTGAACACTTTCTTGTTTGTTTCATACATTTTAAAGTAGAATGCGACATTTGCATTTTTGGTACAAACCAACACCAACATAAAGCAAAAACCATATGATTGTTATTTGGTATTACGTAATGTTACAAATTAGACTTCTGACCAATCGTATAAAGCTATATTTTTTGTCTAATAAAATAAAAATACAAATTGAAAAATGTTATAGTTTCTAAGCAATTTAAAATAAAATAAAGGTTGCATAGCATGTTACAATTTCGAGCATTGTCCATTTGTGCTTGGAAGCTTTGCCATGCTTTGAAATTAGACGAGTTGCAAACATACATTCTCAAAGACCTTGTGTGGTAGGGGCCTTTCTCAAGTAGATGTTTATTTGCAGATGATAAATAATAATCATCATAATAATAATACTCTATTATTTGTGGCCTACTTAGTACCCTAAATCTTTATGGGGTAGTCACAATTTTTTGAGATTTTAAAAAGATTTGTCCCTATCTATTTTTTTTTTTTTGTGTATATATATATATATATATATATATATATATATATATATATATATATATATATAAGGATGTAGATATGAGCACTAGTTCGGTCCAAACATATTTTAGCTAGGCCTATGACGAGAGAAATAAAATGGTACCCAAAAACACAAGTTTGGTTAAACAATTTACAAAAACTCTAATACTTTAAAAAAAAATACTTGATACGAAATCATTAGTACTAGTATCAAGATAAAGAAAACATTGGTTCACTAGTTGTGTCATGTGCCTTCTATCCAACTGATTAGGAGTTAAATGCCAAGAAACCTTAGTTTCTTTATGGTTCTAATAGAAGTAGTTTCAAGATCAATTTTGTCTAATATATCTTTATCAACACATAAACGATTCAAATAATTCAGCATTTCTTATGACATCGATGAACTTAAATAATCTTTTAATAATTTCCACTCTGAAAAACTTATCTCTATAGATGCTACAGTGACAATAACTAATTAAATGATTATATATGCAATGAGATTCTAACTATTATGATTCTAGAATTAGAATTAAGACCAGATAATCGATTAATCGGTTATATTGTTGCTTAATTACTTCATAGGCTACCAATTTACAATTCGTCGGTTTGATTCTCCCTTCCTTGGTTGCACACTTGCACCTAACCGCCTTCTTTTTGAACAATGATTATTATACTTATAATATATTGCTTTTTCATGCTTCAAGTGATGTATCAAATTTGAGCCACTGAATTTGGTCATTGTTACTTCATATGATTTATCTTATTTTTTTCTTCTTAAAAATAAACTGAGGATTATATATTAATATTATATAGCCGATGAAAATTTTCGGAGCCTTGGAACGAAAGACCTTGCACAATCGTCTCTATCGTCCACCACCTAGGGTCATGATGAGCACATATTATTAAATATCAAGAAAATTTAACTGCTAGTGAGAAGGATGCATAATATTATACAGAGTATAAAGAACCACAAGGTGCACGATCGATATATTGAATAAGAATTTAAAACACTACTACACACCACAACATGAATTTGTAAGTAACTTGTTCTATTTGTTATTATATATAATTTGATATCACTGAATTTGGATCACCGGGTATAAATTGTTCCTAGTTTGTCTAGCTTGAATGAATGTACATTTATTGGGTTAAGGAACATACTTATAACACCGATCACATTCACCATTATTCTTGTTATGCTATATTTTAAATAAACACTTAGAAAACACGATGAAATGAACGGTTGTAATAAGGCATCACAAAGTCATTTTAATGGGGTTGTTAATCAACCACTAAACATATTTATCAATGTTTTTTGTTTTGTTTTGTTTTTTTTTGGTAAAATGATTAAGGTGTACGCATTAGAAATGTTTGGATATCTTTTTTATGAAAAATTAATAATTTTAATAATAAGGTAGAATAGTTGTTTTTGTTTAGAACATGGTTTTGCCGGAACAATCTTGTGGCTATTACGGCCTGAGGTATGTGGACATATTGATTGGTGGCATTATTCCAAAGTAGGTTAAAAGAAGCCTAGTCTACAAGAGAGTTATGGCACATCTGCATGCAACATGGGAGGCATGTGAGTCAAATTGGTGTATATATGTTCATAAATGATAAATCCACAAGTTTGTTATGTCAAATTGGTGTATATATGTTCATAATTGATAAATCCACAAGTTTGTTATGTAATATACTTTATATGGTTAAAATATAGAATTTTTTAGATAACATTTTTTTTATCAATGTTAGTAAATACGTGATAGGGATATGAAATGCGAAATGCCGCACATTTGTATGAGCTGGTTTGATTATGCACATAACTGATGACAGATTCAATGGGCAGTGTCCTTTGCAACGATACTAAAAGTTAGGCTATGAGGTATGTTCACATCTTATTTACGGGTGAAAATGATTCCACATCATCATCATACATTTTCACAACACATTCACTATTATTTGGAGATGGTGTTCACTAGTGAACAACTAATGAACAAGAGAGATAAAGAGAGAAACAAAAGAGAGATATACAGACAAATGTTTTTGATTGGATGTGAGAACCCGTGACAAGCTTCAATCGTAACCACCACTATATCAATTGGGGGCGGTGTTCACTAGTGAACTTCTCCTCTACATACATAGGATCCACATACATCCATATACCTCATGACCTTAGTAATGAAACTTTAGTGATGAAAAGCTAAAGTTGAAAGCTGCTACTGAAACTACTATAAACCGACCATGTAATTGTCATTCGTGATTCTTATCCATTTGTATAAAACTACTTATTGCTTAGAGCATCTATAATGGTGGGTTTAATGAGAGAGTTGAATGAGGTGACAAGTCTATATGTCATTTAATGGATGAAACTCTATCATTGTGAGATGACACATTGACATTCAATGGATTTGGAGTTCAATGGCCATTGAACTCTTTAATGGAAAAATAAAAGTTTTTAGTTCTTAAATATTTACTATAAATTACATTTTGTAACATTCTATTGAACTTTGTGAAGTTTAATGTATTGTAGAAAAAAATGATAAGAGTTGTATGGATTGTAGAAAGATGATGTGGCAATCCATTGACCTTTACAAAGTTCAATACATTGTGTATGCCCTTAGATAAAATGTCTCATATCTAGTTTATTTACCAAAATTGATTATCATTACACCTGTTTGATTTCTCCAACATATATATGGTTGATTTTGTGAAAATGATATTTTGCTTCATGTTTTAAGTAAAAAAGAACACGTATTATTGTAACAAGGTTTATACACTTCAAGTCCAACATGTCTATTTCGTCACCTTAAACTGTGCATATTTGTTGGTCAAATATAACCACGATTTATATTTTTTAATGTGTAGATAATAATAATATAAAGACGCTCATTAAGTAGACCCACCATGTGAAGAGGTGAAGGACAAAAATTGCGAACGTGCGTTAGCCTTTTCCCTTGTCTATGTATTTTTACATTTTTTTTAATACAAATAAAAAGGATCCACTAAACAAAACATAATAAGATATAGTTTTGTAGCGAGTCCTGCGAAACGTGAGTGTCATCTGAAATGTTATACAACGTTGTATTTGACAAATTTGGACAATAAAAAAACTTACTCCAAAATGTGCAAGATAAATACATGGAGTTTCATTTAAAAGTTTAAAAGAACTAAAACTTTCTTAAAATGCTAGTACTTTGAGCCATATATTAATATGGTGCTTTTTAGTTAAATGTAGTTTGTTCTCCACCGAATTGTCATCCAACCAAGAAGTGTCCTCCTAACTCAAGAAAAAGGTAATGCATATGTTGCAGGCCAATGACACGATCTGCAACTGTGTAGCATGCCAATGACCTGGAAAAAGTGTAGTAGTGCACCATAAAATAACTTAACATGGAATAGATGTTAAGAATAACTGAAATGGTTAGATGGAAAAAACCAGGATATTGAGATCACTAAGATAAACGAAATGGTATCCATTGCGGGTTCGATATCAACTCATGTCAAAATGTGTTAGATAAAGCAGAAAATAGAAAATGGAACTCCTCTGAAATTGCATAACTCGCATGGAATTTTACTGAAGAAAATTACAACTCAAAACTTCAATTCCAATTATTAAAGGATCCTATCAAGCATCTATATATACCGAACAAAACACATTAGCATAAGCCTAGGAAACCGAAAGTAAACATCTAATACTTTCTATATAAAATAGTCCTTATTACTTAAGGAAACTATGAAACCTTGGACAACACTCCAAGCTACTTGGACAATTAATACTCCAAGTTATCGCCCTCAGGATCAGAACACGCAATGTTGTCATATCTGATTCAAATATTCTCCAACAATCACCCTCTGAATTTCTGAGTCAATAGCAATTCTTACACGCCAATCAACGCTTTCATTTCAACGAATCTTATCCGAGCTAAGGCCTTCGTAACATTGAGCCAATTCTTGTTCGTTTTGGCTTCCTTATAATCTTCAGTTCTTCATCGGTTGTCAACATTAAATGATCCATATTAAGCTCGTAGTCATTTAATCTTCTTGACAACACTGAAGTACGAGTAGATCGGTTGGGTGGAATGGAACTTGTATCATTATTATGATCTTCGATGAGTTGCGATGGGCTACTATCATCGTGAGAAGTGTCATCAATCTGGTCGGTTTGGGCCGAATTAGTGAACTGTTCGGTTTCTGTTGCAGTTGGGCTCAAACCACCATTATCTTGGTTTGCTTGACCATTACTCCACAAGACCGTAAATGTAGCCGGTCCATTTTCATCTTGATTTTCGGGTTCATTATTCCATTGTCATGTCTTATTTTCATTAAAAGTTGCATAGTCACTAATAACAATTTTATCTTCCCGCGGATTATATAATCGAAATCATCCCGAATTGGGTTCCTTTCCAAAATATACCAACGGTCGAGACCTATCATCAAGCTTCTTTAAATGTTTTGAGACTACTCTTTCGTACTCAAGTAGAGTATGATTTCTCCATTCGACTATACTGTTTTGTTGAAGTGGATAAGGAGCCATCAACGTACGTGAAATCCCTTCTTCGTCACAAAAACGATTCAGCTCATGCGATGTAAATTCTCCACCTCTATCCGTATAGAATGTTTTGATCTCTTTACCGGTTCGTTTTCAGTTGATGTCTTGAATCTTTTAATAATTATGGATGTATCACTTTTGTGCTTCAAAAGAAACGACCACATATATTTTATATAATCATCAATAAGAAGTAAAATATAAATATTACTCTCTTGGGTGGGGGATCAACCGGTCCACAAATATCTCCATGCACCATCTCAAAAATATTTGTAGCTATACACTTAGCTTTCTTTGCAAACAACCGCATTGTTTGTTTTCCAACCATGCAAGATTCACAACGTTGGTTTTGATGTTGGATTGTCGGTACCCCATTAGCTAGCTTGTGCATGAAGTTTATCGCGCCAAAATTAATGTGACAAAGTCTTGCGTGCCATAACCAAGCTTCTTCATTAAACTTGGCTTGCAAGCAATGTGGTTTTCCAAATTTTAACTTTATTTTGTAGAGTCAGTTTTTCACTTCTTGGAACTTTCATAAGCAGTCTTCCGTGTCCATCTCGCCTAGGGAGGCTCGTAAGGAACTTCTTTGCAAGCTTTTGTTCAGTCATGACCACTTCTAGTGAAGCGAATTTCGAAGCAATTTCAGATAATTTTGCAGCGAATCGTCTATCGTACTTGTATCACTCATATTGATGCTCTTGAACTCGGTAGTCAACGTTTGGAGCCTTGCTTTCTTTACTTGATTAGCTCTAAGGTTTTGGGTTTTTAATCGTGTCCTACATCTCCTTATCGGTTCGAAGGTTATCGATATGGAGTATTAAATCTCCCGGTATCGATTGGAACAACAAACATTTCACGATGTTATTCTTCTTGGCATCATCTAATCAAGGGTCAACAACATCTCATACACCATGAATCCCGAGTAGCACCTCTATGCACATCCTCCAAATTATATGGTTCGTCGATGTCAAATCCGGGCATTGGAACATTAACGACGTGTTTTCCTTAGCCAGTGGCTGGGACGACTCTCCTCCTGACATCACGGTTCAATTTTTGATCCCTCTACACGAATCAGAAAAAAAGAAAAAGAAAATTGCTTTGGTTTTTGCAGTAAAAAAAATTCTTCTTCAATTTAGAAAACGGAACTCTCTAAAATTACGTACCTCGCATGGAATTTTATTGAAGAAAATTATAACTCAAAACTTCAATTCCAATTATTTCAGGATCCTATCAAGCATCTATATGTACTGAACAAAACACATCAACATAAGCCTAGGAAACTGAAAGTAAACATCTAATACTTTCCATATAAAATAGTCCTTATTAGTCAAGGAAACTATGAAACCTTGGACAACACTCCAAGGTACTTAAACAAGACTCCAAGTTATCGTCGCATCAGAACATGCAATGCTGCCATATCTGACTCAAATATTCTCCAACATCAGGGACTACCTTTTTATACGATTTTTCATCGTCACATAAATAATTACCTTTTTTCTATATCTTAGCTTTCGTCCTGAATTTTAAAGAGGGTTTGTAATATGTAATTATACACTATCTGATAAGTCAAATGTTTTTACTAATTCTCTAGTGTTTGTGGGATATTTACAGAACTATTCTAACATTATTTGTTGCCGGATTTACATTTTTTGTTGCCTAATATAGGGTCAGAAAAATGACATCAAAATTACATAATATGATGAAAAAAAAGTGTGTAACACCCTGAATTCAGAAGACCTAGAAAGGAAAGAAAACCTCAAGATGAGGAAGTGACGCGTCGAGTAGATGGGTGACTTGACGAGTAGGAGCGCGAATTTGGTCGCGAGATAAGTGACCTACTCTACGAGTCAGATGACTGACTCGATGAGTTGACCAGGTTTTGGGAAAACCCTAAATACGAGACTTGTACCCTATTTAAAGAACATTATAACCCTTCTTCAACCCCCTTGATACTCTCTCACGCCCAGAGCAAAACCCAAGAGTCTCCTTTGAGCTTGTGAGCCATTTTGTAAGTCTTGAAGCATTCTTGGAGCTTGAAAGGTGAAGAAGGAGATTGGTGATCCAAGGAGGGATGAGTAGATCCATCTCATTTGCTGCTCATATTGGTAATCAAGTTCCTTTCTTGCCTTGTGGTTTGTTAGATCTCCTTTTGTCCCTTTTATGAAGTTATGGACCAAGAATGACGCCTTGTGGGATTTGGACGTCCCCAAGCTAAATCCTTTCAGATCTAGGGGTGTTTAGTGAAGTAAAGGCATAAAAGTGGGAGCTTTATGCCATCAAACCTCCCCATGCAAGGATTAAGTGGTTGTTATGGCCTTTTGAGCAAAAAGGGCCATGTAAGGGTGCAAAGGTAGCAACTTTGTGTGACATCCCGACCCTAGGAGGCTAGATCTGGGTCTTGGATGCCTTGAGCTTGTCTAAAATCGTCGGATTAGTGTTGGACATAGAGAAACTCGGCGAGTCAGTTATGGGACTCGGCGAGTCAGGCCAGTTCTTGCCCCAAAACCCTTACGTTAAGGGTATGAGTTGAGATTGGAAAGGGACTCAGCCAGTCTGAGTCCATAATGGTCATCAAGTTCATCGTACTCGACGAGTTCAAGGAAGAACTTGGCGAGTCTAAGGCAATCTCCTTAGTTATGAGGATGGACTCAACAAGTTGTTCATACAACTCGGCGAGTCACAGACTAGACACATTCATATGTGGATGATGAACTCGGCGAGTCGGATGAAGTTGGTCTCGATTGAGTGGTTGAAGGAGAACCCATCGAGTTATTGCTAGACTCAACGAGTGGATTCGAGGTTGTTTTGGGATTGGAGGAGTATGGACTCGACGAGTTGGTAGACCAACTCGGCGAGTCAGGTCAACTGGATGTTGACTTTGACCAAGTTTGACCAGGGTTGACTTTTGGATTATTGATCTAAATGTTATTTTAGGTATTGATAGTTCGGGAAGCCGAAGGGTCAGGGGTTCAGAAGTTGCTAGTTAGCAGTCAGAGGTGTTCAATGAGTTTTCGGCAATGCGAGGTGCGTCTCCTTAATGTTTATATGGGTCTACAGCCACAATGCCGACCCATCTAGTTTATGTATGGTAGGAAGACCCGGGGGTTAGCCCTAGGCATTATGCATGGAAGACCAGGAGGAGGCCCCTGGCATTCGGTATGTTATTATGTATGGTAGGAAGACCTGGGGTTAGCCCTAGGCATATGCATGGAAGACCAGGAGGAGGACCCTGACACTCGGTATGTTATTATGTATGGTAGGAAGATCCGAGGGTTAGCCCTAGGCGTTATGCATGAAAGACCAGGAGACGGCTCCTGGCACACGATATGTTGTTATGTCTGGTAGAAAGACCCGGGGGTTAGCCCTAGGCAACATGAATGAAAGACTGGGAGGTGGCTCCTGGCGCACTGTATGCTATTACGTATGAAAGACCAGGAGGTGGCTCCTGGCACCTTATATGCTGAGTAGCCTAGTAGAGTGGTATGTATAGTTGTCTTTGTGATGCTTGCATGGAAGACTAGGGGGTGGCCCTTGGCAATTGTATGTAAGACCCAGGGAGCGGCCCCAGGCTTGACAAAGAAGACCATGTGCGGCGCTAGGTTGGTCTACGTTTGGGAAAACCGTAGATTCAGCGTTGGTCTAGGTTTGGGAAAACCATATATTCAACGTTTTGCACCCTATTTACGCATCTTAGTCTTCACTTCAGGGCCTCATTTCCAGCCCCCATCATCCAAACCCTAGATCTCGAAACCCTAATGCTTGTGAGCCATTTTTGAGTGAACCTAGTGTGATTAGAAGAATTTAGAAGAAGAAGAAGCTAGAAGAATCCAAGAGGAGATTGTAGATGCAGAAGCAACATCTTATCATCACCCGTTCCTGTTAATAAAGCCTCTAACTTGCCTAGTAGTCTCTTAGATCTCCTTATGTTCACTTTATGAGGGTTTTGGTCCAAGAAGCTTAGTCATTGGGGAATAGACGTCCCAAGTGACTTATCTTTCAGATATGGGATCTAAAAGGGGTTCCATTGCATAAAGGTGCAAACTTTATGGCCATGGAAGCCCCATGCAAGCTTTAAAGTGTTGTTATGGCCTTTTAAGCCCCAAAAGGCCAAGCATGGTAAAAAGTCTGAGACTTTACGTGTCTAAATGAGGTTTAAGGTCTAGATCTATGTTATTATGCTTTAGCTTGGAGTATTATGGCTTTTTGGACAAGATCTATGTCCTAAAGAACTAGGGTTTTAGCTAACCCCATTAAGAAGGACTAGTAGCGGATAAAGTTGGAAACTTTACCCTTGAGAAGGCATTTTCTGTATGTAGAAGAAGTATGGAGTCTTGATCTGGAGAATAGGGGCTTAATCTGTTAACATGGTCCAAACAGACTACAGGAATCGTCGAGTCCATAGAGGAAATCAACGAGTTGAATCGTGTTGTCCCGATTTCAGTTAGGGTAGAACTCAACGAGTCTGTGAAGGGACTCAACGAGTTGATTCGACAAATTGCGACTATGAGTAGCCAGGGAACTCAGCGAGTTAGGAGGGTGACTTGACGAGTTGTATCACGAGTTCAGGGTTCTGATTTATAAAACTCGGCGAGTTGGGCGTTGAGTCAACTCGGAGTGTTGATTTTGACTTTGACCAAACGTCGACTTTGACTTTGACTAGGGGTAAAATGGTCATTTTACCTTAAGAAGAATTATCAGTTCTTGACTAAGTATTATGTTGGTAGTGATAGCTCTAGGAGTCGAGTGATCAGCAGTTCGGGGATCAGCCTGCTAGCAGCATGAGTTTTATTCGCGAGATTCAATAGTCAGCTTGCGATGTGAGTTTTCTTCTGTAGGAATGGGTTTAAGGCACCAATGCCGGCCTATTTATGTATGTTAGTGTATACCGGATTTAGATATGATGTCGGGGTCAACCTGATGTAGTTTGTATGCTTCCAGATTATAGTCCGATGTAGGGGGAGGCCCGAGGAAGGTTTATATGTATGTTTCCAAACTACGATTCGATGTCGGGTGGTACCCGAGGAAGGAAATGCATGTTTAGTTATACTTGGTGTCTTTGTGGTACTTGTATGTGCCTAATAGGGAGGTGAGTGTGGGTGGGGGCCCGTTTCTCATCAATAGCTGAGTGTGGATAAGGTTCCATATCTCATTATTAGCAGAGTAGGGGCGGGGCTCAAGATAGGCAGGGCCTTGAGACTGACAGTTATAGTGTTGTGTCTGTCTGTTATGTACTAGTATGCTATAGATTCTATGTTTGTATATGTATAGCGGGCGGGGCCCAAAGACAGACGGGGCCTGGTAGAAACAGATCTATATACCGAGCGGGGCTTGATGCTAGGTGGGGCATGATGTCAGATTCGTCTAATGCCAGGCGGGGCCTGAGGTAGCGGGCTAGGCCCAGTATATGTGGTTATGTGTATGGTATGTGGTAGTTTGGGGAGACTCACTAAGCTTCGTGCTTACGGTTTTCACTTTTGGTTTCTGGTACTTTCGGTAGCAAGGGGAAGAGCTCGGGATGACTGTAATGCACACACCATTGATTTAGCTTGGGATGTTTTTACTCTGATATTTTGACATATGATTTGGATACAGTAATTAGTTATGATGGTTTGAGATACATGAATTATGATTTTTAGTGTGATGATTGATGAAATATGGTTTACTTAAATGATTTTAAAAGGAAATTTTTGGACTGTATTTTTAGGATGTTTCATAATAGCAGCGACATGTCGTCGGTAAAAAGTTGTCGGTACTGCTCTGTCGCTATTGCTCAAAATGTCGTCGGTAATACCCTATGTCACCGCTAATGCTCATGTCGCCGATAATAGCCTATGTCGCTGCTAATGTTCTTATTGCCGGTATAAACTGTTGGATTCAACAAAATTGCATACCAAATACCAAATACCATATGCTTGCATACCATCAAAGTTTTGCAATAATCATTAGATTTCTTATCATAACCTTGAATATAACCAAAATAATTCTATGATTAGAATGATAAACTAATATCATAAAAGTTTTAGCTCAAATACCATGCATACCAAATACCATCTATTTGCATACCAAAGAGAATCACTAACCTGAAATCGAAATCAGAAGCAACTATGGTGGTGTTTTTGCCGCAAAAACTTGCAATGGTGGTGGCCTCGCCGGAGCAGTGGCAACAGTGGTTGTTTGTGGATTTCTTGATCACAAAAAATTATCTTAGAGTGAACAAACTTCAGAGGAGAAAAATCAACAAGAGGGACGAGAAATTACTTATCGTTGGCGGTTTTGTGGTCGAAGGGTCGCCGGAAACACACCCGGTGGTGTTCCTGTTGGTCGGAGGTGGTCATCGGCCGGTGAATGGCCTTAAGCTTTCCAATGGGTCGGAGTGGAGTCGTAATCGCCAGACAAGAGAAGTGGGACTGAACAGTGTGTTAGTAAGAAAGGAAAACATTGACAAAGACGAAATCGACTTAAGATATTACCGACAACGGGAATAGCACCGACAGACAACAACATCAGTGACAATCGATGGTAAATGGAAGGAACTTTTTGTGGTCAACCTTTTTAGGGTATTAGCAACGACATAGTCGCCACTATTGATGTCTCCGGTAATACCATTGTACGATGCACATCATTTAACAGTTGGACTGGAATTAAGATTGGCGAGTGCGGTGCAACCTAGACATTTGAAACGGGTTGATGTTTTCTATCATTATCGGCGACCGTGTTAGTTGCGACAGAGACATTACCGGCGACATATCAACTATCTCGTCGGTAATGTCTTTGTCGCCGGTATTACATGCATTTCTTGCAGTGGATATTAGTCACATGCAAACAAAAAAGTGACAAAATAATTGTTATTCGTAAACTAAATGTCTAAGTTTTTATACTTAGACTTCGGACGTGTTTGGCAGTAGTAGCTATTAGTTGGAAACAGGTAGCGGATAACTGGTAGCATGTAGTTGGTCGCGTATAGTGGATAGCTGGTAGCAGGAAGCTGTTGTTTTTATTTGTTATATGAGTGTTTGACAAAAATAGTTGGAAGCTTTTGAAACATACAAAATTACATAAAAGACAATTGATTAGAAATAAATAAATATATAAATATATTTTACGGTTAATTATGAAAATTGATTTCAAAAGCTCACGAGCATTTTGTTAAATGTTATGTGAAGTAAGTTTTAGATTTGGAACGTTTTGTTTAAAATAAAAGTTAAATACTCGTACTGCCAACCAAATTTTTTTGTTTAATCTATAACATTTGGTGAAAAACTAAAAGGCAGAAGCTTCCAAACGTTTTCAAAATCTCCATGCCAAACACACCAATATTATTTTTATCAAACGATTAAATTGTTTAGCAATATATAACCATCCATTTTATCTTTTTCTTCAAAAACACATCCAATAAGATATTACAAAAAATATTCATGTTCAAATTGCAACTTACTTTGATCTATTTTGTCCACTAGCCCTCAAAGATAGTATCATCAATGTAAATGCCGGTAGGAATTTCAGAATTCGTGTCAGAGGTGGTTCGTAATGAATTTGAATGCATTTTGTTTTAAGATTTAATTTGAAAAATACATTTATTTTATATATTAAATACAATCCATCTTATAAGTACCTGGAATCCTGGATGTAAAAAAGGAGACTTTGGCAATACGCTTAGGACGATGGTGTACGCCACATCTGTCCCCATACCATTATGAAATTATATGCTACAAAGACATTCATATATACACAAAAACAATGTGTATGAATGATTCCGGATTACAAGTTAGAATTTATTTATGCGTGAGGTCGGAAGTCATACTGCAAAATCATTCATGCGCAACGCAAACAAAGACAAACTAAACCAAATGAAGAAAAAAAATACTTACTTGAATAAACCTATGTCTATCTTAAGCCATTACCGAGTTGAAAACGTCTCTAAATGAATTGCGAAATAAAACATACAAACTAAGAGTCAAACTATTTTTTTTTGAGTTAACTATGAGGGAACCACATATTGATCATTTCGTAGTGTCTCTGCCGTTTTGCATGCCCATTTTGAGGTATATAATGCATGCATGCCCATTTAAAAAAAATACTTACTTGAATAAACCCATGTCTATCTTAAGCCATTACCGAGTTGAAAACGTCTCTCAATGAATTGCGAAATAAAACATACAAACGAAGGGCATCCATAATGCATTGAACTCTATAGAGTTTAATGGAGTGCCACATCATCATTTACTATTCCATACAATTCTATTCATTTTTATCCCACCATGGATTAAACTTTACAAGTTCAATGGAACATATTAAAAATATATTTATTTAAAGATCTAAATACTTTCCTTTTTCTATTGAAGAGTTCAATGACAATTGAACTCCAAATCCATTGAATGCCAATGTGACATTTCATAATAGTAGAGTTGTATCCATTGAATGACAAGTAGGCATGACACATCATTCAACTCTTCTATTAAACTCCCCGTTGTGGATGCTCTAAGAGTCAAACTATTTTTTGAGTTAAATATGAGGGAACCACATATTGATCATTTCGTAGTGTCTCTGCCGTTTTGCATGCCCATTTTGAGGTATATAATGCATGGAAGCCTATTTTGAGGTATAGAGTTGAATGGATTGCTATATAATTTTTCTATATTCTACACAACTCCATTAATTTATTTCCTACAATGCATTACACTCTAGAAAAAGTTCAATAGAAAGTTACAAAAGCTAATTTATAGTATTTATTTAAGATTAGAAAATTTTCATTTTTTCCATTGAAGAGTTGAGTGACCATTAAACTCTAAATCCATTGAATGTCAATGTGGCATCACATTATGGTAGAGTTTCATCCATTGAATGACAATTAGACTTGACATCTCATTCAACCATCTCATTGAACTCATCATTAAGGATGCTCTAAGCAATAAGTAGTTTTATCCAAATGGATAAGAATCACGAATGACAATTACATAGTCGGTTTATAGTAGTTTCAGTAGCAGCTTTCAACTTTCACTTTCCATCACTAAAGTTTCATTACTAAGGTCATGAGGTATATGGATGTATGTGCATCCTATGTATGTAGAGTAGAAGTTCACTAGTGTATTGCCAAAGTACACTAGGAAGAAGGAGTTGCGTCAAGGAGATTAGAAGTTGAAGCAAGCTTGTGGATCTTGAATCATCACCTTCGTGGGAAGCTCCAAAAGGTAAAAAGTTGCTACCTTTATGTTTTGTTTGCTCGGATCTCACTTTTGTAGCTTTATGATGTTCTTCTTGTCCAAAAAGTCTCATTGTTATGCATGTTTCATTTTAGATGTTTTGGGCTGTCCTTTAAGACCCTAGGAAGGGTTCTAAGCCATAAAAATGAGGTCCCTTTAGCTAGTTTGGCTCCATGCTTCTTGTAGAAGGTCGTAATGGATTAAGACAATGTATTAAGGACTTTTTGGACGTCTAAAGTCATAAAGTTGGAGACTTTATGACTCAGGGGTGCATTTGGACCATGGATCTGAAGTTTCGGCTTAAATGCTTAAGCCATTAAGCACTTATTAAAGTTTTGGGGTCTGTGAGGGTACGCCCCTGCATACTCGTTAACATCCCTGTAATGCAGTCAATACAAGGCTTGCGTACGTGGAGCGTAACTCCGGAGTATGCCCCGCATACTCACATAGGTCAACTATTTTCGAGTTAACACAGGTGGGTTGACTCGGTTGTGTTGACTCAGTGGGTTTATGAGTTTTGACAATGTTTGACCAATTTTGACCAAGTTTGACTTTAAAGGGTATTTTGGGTATTATTGGGTTTTGATGGAATTGGTCACTTTGTGGTTGTAGGCATTTGAGTTGAGAGCTGAGATTCGGAGTCGGGCCTTATCAGTTCTATGTTGATTGTGAGGTGAGTTTTCCTCACTATACTTTCGGTTCGAAGGCACCAAGGTCGGCCTATTGGTTTGATAACCTGATATTATTGATACGCTGAGTATGTGATATATATATATATGCATGCTAGTTTTGATATGCTAGTCTAGTAGATATGTAGGACTAACTGTGATATTGTTTGTTTATCTGTGTATGATTCTATTTGTTATATGTCGACATATTGTGTATGTTGGGTTGAGGTTGTACTACTCTGTGTTGTAGCCAACAAACTGTGGAGCATACCAATTATGAATTGAGGGCCGGGAAGGGCATGCCAGACTCATATTGAGGGCTCATGAGCATTCTAGATACGAGTCGAGGGTCGGGAAGGGCATGCTAGACTCGTACTGAGGGCTTAGTGGTATTCAATTCGAGGACTAATCAAGCCGGGGAGCAAGCCAGTCATAAGCTGCGAGCCTAGGAGGCAAGCCGAACTTATGTTGTGGGCTCAGGGGTAATCCAGTCTATTAGTAGTGGACCCATTGCATGTTGTTATAATGTTTGTGCAATTCGGTTGTGTATTGGTATTTTGGGGGAACTCACTAAGTTTTGGGCCTGTAGTGTTGGATTATGTCTCAGGTACCTCAGAGGATCGCATGAAGGCGAAGGCGTGATCATGCACCTCCTCATGTGTTGTTTCATGATTTTGGGATTACTCTGATATTGACACGTTTTGGAAAACTATTTGTAACAATGATGATTTTTGGGTTGTTATAAAAGTTTAGATTTTCCATGAATTTGATGGATGTTCCGTGATGCATGATGCATGATGCATTCACATTACGTAGTGAGTAGTGACTCACTATGAAATGTGTGGTTACTTGTAACATCCCAAAAATACGGACCAAAACTTTCATTTTTGATATAACGATTCATAAAACAACTTTTAAGAAAACATCATCAAGTTATTTCATATCATAAAAACCATATATTACATGTCTCTAAAGCATGTCATTTAATAGTAACAATGTCAGAGTACAATCCCAAGAATCTCATATGCGGAAAATCATATGTGTGATGCGTTGCTACCGTGCCGACTCCTTTCCCTTCGAAGAAGAATGTAACATCCCGACTCCCAGGTATTTCCTTATTATTTATTTATTTATTTATTATGGAGACTTCATGTGTGACTCGACGAGTTGTGAGCGTTACTCATTGATTAGAGTCCGATTTGACCACATGGGTTTAATGATCGACTCGACGAATCAGAGAGCTGACTCGCCGCGTAGGCGCAGTAAGGTGAAACCCTAAATCTCTGGGGTAGGGGCCTATTTAAGAGAACTTATGTCCTCATTTCCGGCTCACCAGCTGCCCAAGTTCCCTGTGTGAAATCCTAAATGCTTATAGTGAGCTAAGAGAGTTATAGAGCTAAATTTTGGAGTATTCTAGTGCATCTTTTGAGGAGAAAAGGAATTTATCTAGCAAGGAACGAGGAGAAACTGTGGGATCTAGTGCTATATCGACCAGAACTTCAGTGGAAGGTAA
This sequence comes from Lactuca sativa, assembly GCF_002870075.4. Taxonomy (NCBI): domain Eukaryota; kingdom Viridiplantae; phylum Streptophyta; class Magnoliopsida; order Asterales; family Asteraceae; genus Lactuca; species Lactuca sativa. The sequence continues at coordinate 203,050,475 of NC_056629.2, read as the reverse complement.
AAGCCTACACCTTTCTCATCTTCTTGGTTAGATCTCATGATTACGGAAGTTAGGGCTTTTACCACCTTTTATTGGGAAATTGAGTGCATTGAGTCTATCAGGAGGTCTAGACTCCAGATATGTCCATAAAGTCCAAAGGTCCCAAGTTTATTCAACCATATAAGAGTATTTGTGCTTAAACACCCTTGTTAGAGTTGTAATGGCATTTTGGAGAAAAATATGCCATGCATGGACGTAAAGAATGAAGCTTTACGTGACATTCGAGCCTTGGGAGCCTAGATCTAGGGTGTGGAGTAGTAGATCTGCCTTTAAAGATCTGAATGAGAATTCAGACTGATGGGACTTGCCGAGTCAATGAGCTAACTCGACGAGTCGGCTAGGGTTTTCCCCGATGAGTTTGGACAAGGGTGACTCGGCGAGTTGATGAGAAAACTTGACGAGTTGAGATGGGTTTACTTGATATTCTGAGGAACAGCGGGAACTCGACAAGTCACATAAGTGCACTCGACGAGTCGGGTTAACATGGGCAGTTGACTCGAGTGTTGACTTTTGTTGACTTTAGGTTTGGTCAAGGCAGGGAGTATGAGGACCATGGAGAGGTAAAATGGTCTTTTACGCATTCCATGAGTTTGAGAGAGAGAGATTAACCTAGTTTATTTTGAGTCATGATTTAAGTGTTTATTAGAGATTATTATCTTATGTGTTAGGCGGAGGCTAGTTCGAGATTCGTGTACGAGATTATTACATTCTTGATTACGAGGTGAGTCTTCTCACTATACTTACCATGAGTGGTATCTTTGTGTGACCGAGATGTCTTATGTGCTTCCTTGTGTATTGTGATATTCTGCATTATGTCTTTGTGATTTATGTTGAGTATTATTATTATGAGCTTATTGAGTTAGGACCAGAGGGTCCACCTGAGTTGTGGGACCGGAGGGTCTCCACTAAGACACATTGACCTGATGGTCGTATTGAGTTAGCCTCGAGTGGCTAATGTGATGTGTGTGGTATTTTGGGGAACTCACTAAGCTTTGTGCTTACTGTGTTATGTGATATGTGTTTTAGGTACCTCTCAGAATCACGGGAAGGCATCAGCTTGATTGTACACACACCCGAGTTGGAGATATGTTTTTGGAGGATAATGGATTTGTGTTATAAACAGTTTTGGGACATGTGTTTTGATAACTTGATGTTTGTGGAATTTTGTGATTTTGAAATGAGATAATTGGGTTAATTTTTAATGAAAAATTTTGTTTGAAAATTTACGGTGTTACAAGTTGGTGTCAGAACCTTGGTTTGAGGGATTCGGATGCACCCCCGGGTGTGTTTGGACTTAAACTAAGGATTTGAGAAAAGTTTTCAAAAGAAATGATTTTTCTGAAACGAGAAAGAGTTTTAAGAGAAAACGAGTTGGGGCAGTGTGTAAAATCAGCCAGAGCCCGAACGGTGATTTCCCAAAATACCCTTACTTATTTGTGTTATGAGATATTTATGAGATATTAGAAAATCATGCTAGAGAATAGGCTAGGTATTTTATATTCTAGGGCTAGAGTTTCCTGATTTGTGATGCCTTAACTTAGGAGATGCTATTGATTAGTTTTATCTGTTATTTTCCCTGAGTATGTGTTGAGTTTTGAGTTGAGGGGTAGTCTAGGAGAGATATTTAGATGAGCATGCGAATAGCCTACTGAGAGAATCGTCTGATATTTGTCAGAGATAGAGTACTTGTGAATTAGAATAATAGGAAGAGGACTTAGGGTGACTATAGGTTAGGTGTGGAAGGTAGTATTGGGCCCGTACTACTAAAAGCACCAGATCTGTATGCAACCCATGTAAGAATCCTTAGGATGCTTAGGAACAAGTAGGGATGAGTGGTCAAGTGTGATTATGCTCGAGCGAATCTCTGATGATTTTTGTGTTGTGTTTCAGAGACATCATGGTGGGTACATGCCATAACCCTGAGAGCAGTGGGACTAGTGATGATAAGATTCGCAGGATGATTCATGATAAGGTGGCCGTAGCCATTCGAGAGGTGATTCCTAAGTTTTTTGGGTCTATTAAGACCACTGTGATTGAGACATTTGATGAGCGATATGCTGCTGTTATTGAGGCAGTTGTTGCTGCTGCCAAGCCACATGGAGGTGACTCATTACTGTTTCGGGAGTTCAGCAACACAAAGCCACCTGAGTTTGATGGGACACATGATCTGATTGCTGCTATGAGGTGGATCTCTGATATTGAGGGATGTTTTTACATATGTTCTTGCCCACAACATTTAAGGGTTCGGTTCGCGTTGAACCAGCTTCGCTTGGGAGCAATGAACTGGTGGAAGTTTGTGACAACCAATTTTACTCCTGTAGAGCATACTGCAGTGACTTGGGAGAGGGTTACATTGATGTTTCGAGATGAGTGTGTTCCCCCGATGGAGAGGGAACTGTTGGCCCATGAGTTTCTTTCTCTCAAGCAGAAGACAGAGTCGGTGACTGAGATCACACAGATATTTCACGAGAGGGTGTTGTTCTACCCTGAGCATGTATCAACTGAGCAGGCACGCATGAGTCAGTATTTGAGCATTCCGAGGAGGGATATTTGAGAGTTCGTGGCGAACTCTTCTTATCGGACATTTGCCGAGCTTCAGGCAAATGCCAAGAGGAGGGAGATCGAGCTGGAGACTCGGGACAGGGAGGAGGCGGAGTCTTAGGGGAGAGATCGGAGCCGGCACAGTCGCAGCCGACAACGAAGCGGGCTAAGGCCGCTGATTTGAGATCAGGAGGCCAGAAGGGCCGCACTTGTGGCAAGTGTGGCAAGAGTCATGAGGGATCTTGTCGGGTGGGGATTCGCTATAAATATAGCAAAGAGGGGCATATGGCGAAGGATTTCCCCAAGGGATTTGCAGTCTGCTTTCACTGTAATCAGACCGGCGATCGGAAGGCCGAGTGCCCTCAACTTTTTCAGGGATCAGGCCAAGGTTCTAATCTTGCTGCTTTGCTTGCTATTGATAGTCGGTCGGTGAAGGCCGAGGTTCCGAGGGCTTGTGGGAGAGCTTTTTAGCTGACAGCGGAGGAGGTCCGCATAGCACCTGATGTCGTGGCTGGTATGTATTTCCTTCTTTATTTATTTTGAGATTTACTGTGCTTATTACATGCTGTATCTAGGTACATTTCTTGTGAGTTATGTACCTGCTTTGGTGTTATTTGACTCGGGTGCGAGTTGATCCTTTGTGTCTTTAGCTTTTAGTTGTTACATTAGTATCTGACGTGAGGCGTTGATTCGACCTCTGAGGGTTTCCATAGCTAACGAACATTTGGTTTTTGCTACTGATGTATTCCGAGGATGTGTGCTGGAGATTTTTGGTGTCGAGTTTCCGATAGATCTGGTACCGATAGCGATGGGTGTGTCTGTGTCATCGTGAGCATGGACTAGTTGAGCCGTTTTGGAGCAGTGATCGACTGCAAGCGTCAGTTAGTGACTATACGAGACCCCAGTGGGGGAGTGCTTACAATGTATGATGAGGGTACCAGACTTGGGTCAGCTTTTTGCTCTGCTGCCAGGGCGAGGCAGAGTTTACAACAGGGTTGTATGGGCTTTTTGGCGTACGTGATGCATACGCGGTTTGCTTCAGAGAGGCCGAGTCCTATCTCCGAGGTTCCGGTAGTGTGTAAGTTCCTGGATGTTTTTCCATAGGAGTTACCAGGTGTGCCTCCGAAGAGGCAGGTGGAGTTCTGGATTGATTTAGTTCTGGGCGCGACACATATTGCCAAGGCACCTTATCGCCTTGTGCCACCACAGAAGCAAGAGTTATCCTCATAGCTCTAGGAGTTGCTGGGGATGGGTTTTATCAGACCGAGTAGCTCACCGGGGGGAGTGCCGATCCTTTTTTTCAAGAAAAAGGATGGTTCACACTGGATGTGTATAGATTACCGGGAGTTGAACAAGCTGACGGTCAAGAATCATTATCCACTTCCGAGGATCGATGATTTATTCAATCAGTTGCAGGGGCATCTTGGTTTTCAAAGATTGATTTGAGATCTGAATATCACCAGATGAGAGTGTGTGAGGAGGATATTCAGAAGATGGCCTTTAGAACTCATTATGGGCATTACGAGATTATGGTCATGCCTATCAGGCTCACCACCGCACCAGCAGCACTCATGGATCTCTTGAGCTGAGTGTGTAGGCCTATGTTGGATCGGTCGGTGATCGTGTTCATCGATGACATCTTAGTGTATTCGAGGTCCAGAGAAAAGCTTGATGAGTATCTGCGAGAGGTTCTTGGGGTTTTGAGGTCGGAGAGGCTTTATGAAAAATTCTCCAAGTGTGATTTCTGGTTACGAGAGGTCCAGTTCTTGGGACACCTCGTTAATCAGAATGGGATATTGGTCGATCCAGCCAAGATTGAGGCAATTATGCGATGGGAGGTGCCGAGATCCCCATCCGAGATTAGGAGGTTTCTAGGATTGGTCGGTTACTATCAGAGATTTATCAAGGATTTCTCCAAGATTGCGGTTCCTCTCACCAGATTCACTCGGAAAGGGTGTTACTTTTGTTTGGGAGCCCAAGCAATAGGCATCATTCGAGACTCTTCGCCAGAGGTTGTGGGAAGCTCCGGTGTTAGCCCTTCCGGAGGGAGTGGAGAACTTTGTGGTCTATTGTGATGCGTCTATTTCAGGGATGGGTGCAGTGTTGATGCAGAGGGGTCACATGATAGCATATGCATCGAGGCAGTTGAAGCCTCACGAGACGAGGTATCCCACCCATGATTTGGAGTTCAGGCCGGTGGTGTTCGCCCTCAAGATTTGGCGCCACTATCTTTATGGTGTCCAGTGTACCCTATACACGGACCATAAGAGCCTGAAGTACTTGATGGATCAGCCCAACCTGAATATGAGACAGAGGAGTTAGTTGGATGTTGTGAAGGACAATGACTGTGAGATATTATATCACCCAGGCAAGGCTATTGTGGTAGAATATGCCTTTAGTCGTAGAGCCGAGAGCGCTCTGATCCAGGATGTGTGTATGAGGATGACGGTGATGACTCCACACTTAGATACCATCCGAGAGGCTCAGGTGGAGGCTATGAGATCGGAGAACCACAAGAGAGAGCGTGTGATTGGGTAGTTTTTCGAGTTTGTGATGGATAGTCGTGGGCTTATGACTTTCCATCAGCGGATTTGGGTGCCCTATACAGGTGGAGCCCGCTGTGTATTTTTGGAGGAGGCACATAGATCGAGATTCTCGACCCACCTAGGGGCCACTAAGATGTATTTGGATCTGAAGAGAGACTATTGGTGGCCCTGTATGAAGAGGGACATGGCATGGGTTGTAGAGAGGTGCTTGACCTGTTGTTGGGTTAAGGCGGAGCACTAGCGTCCACATGGTCCTTTTCAGCCTTTAGAGATTCCCTAATGGAAGTGGGAATAAATTTCTATAGACTTCATCACCAAGTTGTCGAGAAGTGTGCGTGGGGTTGACGCGATATGGGTGATTATGGACCGGCTGATGAAGAGTGCTCACTTCCGCGCTATCAGTGAGAGCTCTTTTGTAGAGAGGCTGGCCGAGATTTATGTGAGAGAGGTGGTAGCTCGGCATGGAGTGCCGAGCTCGATAGTGTCAGATCAAGACGTGCGCTTTACTTCTAGGTTTTGGAAGAAATTGCATGAGGAGTTGGGTACCTGGTTACATTTCAGTACCACGTACCATCCGCAGACAGACGGGTAGAGCGAGCGCATGATTCAGACGCTTGAGGGCATGCTGTGTGCATGTGTTATGGACTTCGGAGGAGGTTGGGACACTTATATTCCCTTGGCTAAGTTTTCTTACAACAACAACCATCATTCGAGTATTGGTATGCCTCCCTTTGATCTTCTTTATGGAAGGAGGTGTCAGACTCCCATTTGTTGGGGAGAGGTAGGGCAGCGAGTGATGGGTGGCATTAAGATAGTGATGAAGACGACCAAGTAGATTTAGCAGGTCAGACAGAGGTTACTGATAGCCTAAAGTCACCAAAAGAGTTACGCGAATCAGCAACGATCCGAGCTAGAGTTCCAGGTTGGAGATTTTGTCCTCCTGAAGGTATCCCCATGGCAAGGGGTGATCTGATTCAGGAAACGGGGCAAGCAGGGGCCCTGATACATTGGTCCTTTTAGAGTGATCACCAATGTTGGTATGGTGGCCTACCGGTTAGAGCTACCAGTAGAGTTGAGCCAGATTCATAACACCATCCACATGTCTCAGTTAGGAAGTGTGTAGCTGATGAGACGACAATGGTACCCTTAGAGGACATTCAGGTGGATGAGCCTGAATTATATCAAGAGGCCGATTGTGATTTTAGATCAAAAAGTGTTGGTTTTGAGAAACAAAGAGGTTCCCCTGGTTCATGTCCAGTGGCAACATCAGAAGGGACCCAAGTGTACTTGGGAGCCGGAGTACGAGATGCGCGAGCAGTATCCAGAGTTATTTCCGAAGCTTGACATCAAGGGAGAAGTCTGATTCTAGTGAGGGTGAAATGTAACATCCCGAATCCTATGTATTTCCTTATTATTTATTTACTTATTATTGAGACTTCATGTGTGACTCGACGAGTTGTGAGCCTAACTCGTCAAGTAGAGTCCGATTTGACCACGTGGGTTTAACGATCGACTCGACGACTCAGAGAGCTGACTCGTCGAGTAGGTGTTGTGAGGTGAAACCCTAAATCACTGGGCTTGGGGCCTATTTAAGTGAACTTATGTCCTTATTTCCGCCTCACCAGCTGCCCAACTTCCCTGTGTGAAACCCTAAACGCTTGTAGTGAGCTAAGAGAGTTATAGAGCTAATTTTTGGAGTATTCTAGTGCATCTTTTGAGGATAAGAGAAGTTTATCCAGTAAGGAACGAGGATAAACTATGGGATCTAGTGCTATATCGACCAGAGCTTCAGTGAAAGGTAAAAAGCCTGCACCTTTGTCATCTTCTTGGTTAGATCTCATGATTATGGAAGTTAGGGCTTTTACCACCTTTTGTTGGGACATTGACTGCATTGAGTCTATCAAGAGGTCTAGACTCCAAATATGGACCTTGTGAGGTCCATAAAGTTTGAAGGTCCCAACTTTATTCAACAATATAAGAGTATTTGTGCTTAAACACCCTCGTTAGAGTTGTAATGGCATTATGGAGCAAAATATGCCATGCTTGGACGTAAAGATCGAATCTTTACATGAAATTCAAGCCTTGGGAGCCTTGATATAGGGTGTGGAATAGTAGACATGGCTTAAAACGTATGAATGAGCATTCAGACTGAACGGACTTGCTGAGTCAACGAGCTGACTCGACGAGTCGGCTAGGGTTTTCCCCAATGAGTTTGGACAAGGGTGACTCGGCGAGTTGAAGAGACAACTCGACGAGTGTAATGGGTTTTCATGAAATTTTGAGGAACAGCGGGAACTCGACAAGTCACATAAGTGCAGTCGGCGAGTTGGGTCAACATGGGCAGTTGACTCGAGTGTTGACTTTTGTTGACTTTAGGGTTTGGTCAAGGTAGGGAGTATGAGGACCATGGAGAGGTAAAATGGTCTTTAACCTATTCCATGAGTTTGAGAGAGAGATTAACCTAGTTTATTTTGAGTCGTGATTTAAGTGTTTATTAGAGATTATTATCTTATGTGTTAGGCAGAGGCTAGTTCGAGATTCGTGTACGAGATTATTACTTTCTTAATTACGAGGTGAGTCTTCTCACTATGCTTACCATGAGTGGTATCTTTGTGTGATGGAGATGTCTTATGTGCTTACTTGTGTATTGTGATATTCTACATTATGTCTTTGTGATTTATGTTGAGTATTATTATTATGAGCTTATTGAGTTAGGACCGGAGGGTCCACCTCAATTGTGGGACCGGAGGGTCTCCACTGAGACACATTGATAGGATGGTCGTATTGAGTTAGCCTCGAGTCGCTAATGTGATGTGTGTGGTATTTTGGGGAACTCACTAAGCTTTGTGCTTACCGTGTTATGTGATATGTGTTTCAGGTACTTCTCAAGATCACGGGAAGGCACCGAATTAATTGTACACACACCCGAGTTGGAGATATGTTTTTGGAGGATCCTGGATTTGTGTTATAAGCAATTTTGGGACATGTGTTTTGATAACTTTATGTTTGTGGAATTTTGTGATTTTGAAATGAGATAATTGTGTTAACTTTTAATAAAAAAAAAATTGATTTAAAATTTACAGTATTACAAAGGAAGACTTGAAACAAAAACAGAAAACCATAAGCACCAAGCTTAGTGAGTTCCCCCATCATACTACATACAATACACCATACATACTCTGTAACATATCCAGGTATTGCACTAGCCCTTCGGTCTATTTCAATCGGAAATTGCCTAGGATATCAGGGTGCTGGCCTACCCCTTCGGTCCTGTCGACCGGTACCTAGCGTAGCATATCTGGGTATTAGCCTACCCCTTCGGTCCTTTCGTCCATTTCGTCGCCTAGCATATCAGGTTGTTGGCCTACCCCTTCGGTCCTGTCGACCGGTACCGAGCCTAGCATATCAGGGTGCTAGCCTACCCCTTCGTTTCTTTCGATCGATACCTCGCCTAGCATATCAGGGTGCTGCCCTATCCATTTGGTCCATTCGACCGGTACCGGGACTATTTCACCCCCTACTCTACCACAAAGCAAGTTAGTGCATAAACATATAAATCCTAGCTTATCCAGGTGTTGGCATACCCCTTTGGCCCTATTGAACGGTACTAGGGTCTATTCTGCCCCTCCTACCACGATCAAATAAGATCATAGAATAATAGCACATAAAGCATAACCGATAGTGACATACCAGATAATTATCACAAAGACAATCATGTTTACTATAACCCTTACTAGTGGGCTGACATTGGTGCCTTTGACCCACTTCTACTGGAAGGTAACTTACCTTAATGTCGTGAAGTAGCTGAACTGTCCTCGGCTCTGGGATCAATTCTCCTCAAACTCCTACACATAACATCTCTTTTAATTACTCTTTCACATTCATAACCCTTTTGAAGGGTCAACTCTGGTCAACAGTCAAGTTAAAGGTCAACACTCTTGTCAAAGTCAACCTCCGGGTCCAAGTCAACATTCTAGTTGGTTCAACTCGCCGAGTTGGTCCATCAACTCATCGAGTTCCCGGGTCCATAAAACTTTGGATTCTCGATCCTACTCATCGATTTCTTCCATAAAATCGTCGAGTTCCCCTTCATATAAGTCCGGGCATTTCATTCACAACTAGCCAAGTTCATTCCTGATCTCGTCGAGTTCCTCTTCATATCAGTTGGGACATTTTTCTCTCAACTCGCAGAGTTCATCCTTGAACTCGTCGAGTTCTTCTTTATATCAGTCAGGACATTTGCTCTCAACTTACCGAGTTTATCCTTGGACTCATCGAGTTCTTTTATCTTCAAATCCATAAACATGTCCAACTCGCTGAGTCATCTTCTAGACTCAGTGAATTTGATCAGTATCAGAAAAGGTTGGGGGGCCACGATCCAACTCACTGAGTTGTATGAACAACTCGTCGAGTCCCCATAGCCCAAATCCATATAGTCGATTTTTGTTGGGCTTAATGCATCCAAAACGTAGATCTGGTTCCCTATGGTCGATATATCATTTAAAGTATCTAACTTTACGTGTATGCATGGGTTATTTAGCTCACATAGCCCTAAAAAGTGGTTCATATGATGTAGGGGACTCCCATGGCCATAAAGTTGGCACCTTTATGCCATGGAGTCCCTCAAAGGCTCTGGATCTGAAGTTATTGCCCCAAAACATGCTTGCATCCATGAATGGTTCCATATTATGCTCCCTATGGTCCTAAACTACCCCATGAAGAGATCTAATAAACAAATAGACAAGGTGTAGACTTTATACCTCAAATGAACTGGAATGGATTTCTTCTTCTGGATCCAAATCTCCTTGCTTCAACCAAGCACTTCTAGCTTCCACTTATTCAAGAAAACACCAAGAAATCACTCCTTTTTCACTCACACAAACTCACAAAGCTCAAGATCATGAATTAGGGTTTGTTGGACTATGGGAGGCGATGAGGGAGTCCATAATGGGGGTGTTAAGGTCTCTAAATAGGGTGCAAACCCTAAAAATTAGGATTTCACTCTGGCATCCCTACTCGTTGAGTCAAGGCTTCTCGACTCGTCGAGTAGACTTCAAGTCCCGCGTCCGAAAATCCCATTCCTACTCGACGAGTTTGGGGCCTCCAACTTGTGGAGTTCGTTTGCAAAAATGAATAATTTATTATTAAAATACGTACCAGGAACCGGGCGTTACAAATGTCCCCCGCTTATTTTAGATTTTGTCCTCGAAGTCTGCTATATCTGGAAATAGCTCGCGGTAGTGCTCCCTCATCTCGTCCTCCGACTCCCAAGTCCATTCTGAGCCCTTGCGGTGCTGCCATTGCACCTTTACCAACTCGCCTTCTTGATGGCTACCGGCCGCTTGATGTAGTTCATGTTGTCATCCACCTGAATATCCTCTAGTGGTACCACTGTGAAGTCATCTACCAGGCACTTCCGCAGCTGGGAGACATGAAAGGTATTGTGGATCTGACTAAGCTCGGCTGGAAAATCCAGCTTATACGTCACCTTGCCCAGCCGGGCTACAACCCTGAAAGGACCAATGTACCTGGGGCCCAACTTGACCCGCTTCCCGAACCGAATGACACCTTTCCAAGGTGACACCTTCAGGAGAACCATATCCCCGACCTGGAACTTCAGGTCCGATCGGCGTCTGTCGGCGTAGCTCTTCTGCCGACTCTGAACAGTCTGAAGCCTGCTCCTGACCTGTTGTATCCTCTCCTTTGTTTTAAGTACTAATTCGGTACTCCCCATGACCCTCTGTCCAACCTCACCCCAACATATCGGGGTTCTGCACTTCCTCCCATATAACATCTCGAAAGGAGGACGATTAATACTCGCGTGGTAGCTATTATTGTTGGAAAAATCTACTAAGGGAAGGTAGGTATCCCATCTACCACCGAAGTCCAGAACGCATGTCCGCAACATATCCTCCAGGGTCTGGATGGTCCGCTCACTTTGACCATCCGTCTGCATGTGAAAAGTCGTGCTAAAGTGCAGACGAGTACCAACTCGTCATGAAATTTCTTCCAGAATCTGGAAGTAAATCGCACGTCTCGGTTAGAAATCATGGATGTTTCCACTCCGTGTCGAGCTACTACCTCTCTAATGTAGTTGTCTGTCAGCTTCTCACCCGAAATGCTCTCCTGGATCAGGATGAAATGGGCACTCTTGGTCAACCGATCCACGATGACCCAAATCGAAACCACTCCTCGTGCGCTCCTGGGAAGCTTCGTGATGAAGTCCATAGTATTATCCTCCCACTTCCACACAGGGATATCCAATGGTTGCGTCTTTCCATGAGGCCTCTGGAGCTCTGCCTTGACCTTCCTACAAGTCAGGCATCTCTCAACGTACCATGCTACATCCTGTTTCATGCAGGGCCACTAGTAGTCAGGGCGAATATCTCTGTACATCTTCGTCGCCCCGGGATGGATGAAAAATCTGGAATTATGGGTCTTATCCATCGAAATCTACCGTACTCCTCCCAGTACGGAACCCAGACCCTCTTATGCAGCGTCAGCAACCCACGTCCATCATAGTTAAACCAGGCCACCTAGCCTATGATTTGCTTGCACTTCTGGCGCTAGTCCTTCATACCCTCAACCTGCGCCTCTTGGGTCTGCTCCAAAAATGAAGTCAGCACCTTCATCCTCAAGAAAACGACTTTGATCGAGGCCGCCTTACAGCTAAGCGCATCGGCCACAATGTTGGACTTCCCCAGGTGGTAGAGGATCTCATAATCGTAATCCTTCACCACATCTAGCCACCGACGCTGCCTTATGTTTAGATTCGGCTGATCCATGAGGTACCTCAATCTCTTGTGGTCCGTATATATGGTACAACGAACCCGATATAGGTAATGCCGCCAAATATTGAGGGCTAAAACAACCGTCCCGAACTCCAGATCATGCCTCGAGTTATTCGCCTCGTGAGGCTTCAACTGCCTCGAGGTGCAAACAATGATGTGCCCCATCTACATCAATACTGTGTTGAAACCCGAGATGGACGCGTCACAGTATACTACAAAATCCTCTACGCTCTCTGGCAGGGCTAAGATAGACGCCTCGCACAACCTCCGTCTTAGTGTCTCAAATGCTGCCTGCTGCTCAGGCCCCCAACGAAAGACCACGACTTTGTTCGTCAACTAGGTCAAGGGTACTACTATCATGGAGAAGTCCTATATGAATCTTCGGTAATAGCCTAGTAACCTAATTAAAATCGAAATCTCAGATGGAGACTTCGGAACCTCCCATCTCATCATGACCTTCACCTTGGCCGGGTCAACCAAAATACCATTCTGGTTGACAAGGTGTCCCAGAAACTGCACCTCGCGCAACTAGAACTCACACTTGGAGAACTTGGCATACAAGCTCGCCCTCCTCAGGGTATCCAACACCTCCCTCAAGTGCTCGCCATGCTACTCCTGCGTCTTGGAGTAAACCAAGAAGTCATAAATAAAGACAATCATAGACCAATCCAACATCGGTCTGCAAATGCGGTTCATGAGTTCCATGGACGCGGCAAGAGCATTGGTGAGCCGAAAGGGCATCACGATGAACTCGTAATGGCCATAGCGAGTCCGGAAAGCAGTATTCTGTACATCCTCATCTCCGACTCGCATCTGGTGGTAGCCTGAATGCAAATCAATTTTGGAAAACCAAGATGCCTCCTGTAGCTGGTCGAAGAGATCATTGATCCTCGGGAGTGGGTAATAGTTCTTCACCGTTACCTTTTTCAGCTCCAAGTAGTCTATACACATCCTATGCGACCCCGTCTTTCTTCTTCAAAAACAAAATTGGGGCTCCCCAAGGAGAAATGATCGACCTAATGAATCCCTTGTTTAATAGCTCCTACAACTATGTAGAAAACTCTTGCATCTCGGGAGGAGCCAACCGATATGGTTCCTTAGCTATCGAAGCCGCACCTGGAACTAGGTCGATTCTGAACTACACCTGTCTCTCTGGAGGTATCCTAGACAGCTCCTATGGAAATATGTCCAGGTACTCTCGCACCACTGGTACATCAATCATAGTCGCCTTACCCGCCTCCCAGGTATCCATAATGTAGGCGACATACCCTACGCAACCCTGCTGAAGGTAGCGCCTAGCCTTTTCTTCCGAACACATAGCTGGTCCACGCTGTGGCCTCTCGCCCTGAATCGCCAGCTCTCCCTCAGTTGGGGTCCTGAAATGCACTAACTGCTGCTCACAGTCGATCACCACCCCATTAGGGCTCGACCAATCCATGCCGATGATGACCTTGTTCCCATGCAATGGAATAGAAACCAAATCCATGACCTAACGCTCGTCATACAACCTCACAACGTAATCTTTGAAAACCTCCGATGCCCGGATAGATTGGTCGTCATCTATCTCAACCTCTAAAGGAAAATCCAATATCCTTGAAGACTTAGTAAACCTCTTGCTAAGAGCAAGAGAAACGAATTATCGGGTAGCCCCCGAGTAAAATAACACCTATACTGGAATGTCGTTCACATGGAACGATCCAAATCAGAACACATAAACATAGAACATAAATATCGTAAATGACATATAATAAGAGTTAGCGAGAAGAAAACATACCCGTCACCACATCTGGTGTGGCACGCGCCACCTTGGTGGTCAACTGGAAGGCTCGGCTCCTCACCACCGGAGCATACGTCTTGCCCTGTCGTCCATCCGTGATCCAATGGGTTGTTGGAGCTGGCGCCGCCACTGGCGCTCCTGATGTCAATCTCAGGCAGTTGGCCTTTTGATGGCCCTTCTAGTTGCAATGGAAGTGAATCAGGTTTGACCTCTGAAGGGTGGGGGTAGGGGCAGTATAATTTCTACCAAAGTGCCCAAGCTTACCGCACTTATAGCAGCCCGATGATCCCAGTCTACAAACTCCCTCATGAGTCTTGTTGCATTTCCCACAGTGGCTCTGGCCCTGGTGGCCCTTCGACCTAGTGTCGGATCCCTTGGGTTTCTTCCTCGAAACCCCAATAACCTGCCCAGGCTCCGCCTTCCTCTTTCGGATGTGCTCACTATCAATCTCCCACTCTTTCACCCTGACTATCATGTCCTCCAAGGTCGGGCATGCTAAGTAGCTGACATGTTTCAGGATGTCAACTCTCAACATATCATAGTATCTGGACTTCCCTATCTCCTCGTCCCCACATACGGAGGTATTAGTAAGGCCCTCTCCTTGAACTTGGCGGTAATCTCCGCCACCGACTCAGTCGTCTGTCTCATGTCAAGAAACTCTCTGGCCAACTGCTGAATCTCAACAGCTGGTGAAAACTCATCCCTAAACATGGTCACAAAGTCTGACCAGGTCATAGCCTCAATGGTTGGGGCTCCCAAAGAATCACTGACTGCCTCCCAGCAATCTTGAGCTCGGTATCTCAAACAACCTGCAGCATACCAGAGCTTCGACCCCTCAGGGCAGAAGCTTGTTAACTAGGCAAACTCCATTTCTGCAATCTACCTCCTGGAAACAATAGGGTCCTTCACTCCATGGATGTCTGGCACAACACATCCCTGGAAATCCTTGAAGGAGAGTGTGCGCGTCCCTGTGTGGCTAGATGCCATGTCGCTCCTGAATGCCCTGAGGCGATTCTTTATCAGCTCGATGATCCCTTCCTTGATTGACCCGAATATCACCGGGGTCGCCTTAAGGATGCCTCTCGTAATCTCTAACGTGAAGAACTTGCGTAGTCCTTCATCAACCGGCCTCAGAACCCGCACCCAAACTTGAACCTGAACCTGATCCCGACCCTGAACCTCTTGCTCTGAAACGTGTCACCGCCATTCTGAAACAAAACACATAATCGTCAGGGTCATACATAATCTCGAGAGGTATTACACACTCTACAAGTGTACTGGTTCTATCTCAGCCATCTCTGACTCGAGTACAAATCATTTTCCTTCAGTAGTACGAGCCTATACTACCTTCCACATCTATCCATACTTTCCTCAAGGATTGCCTTGACTTCACCAAGTCCCTTCTACTACTACTCCTCGCTGCACTGGTCTCATCCTAGGCTTACCCTAGTGTAACTCTCAGACCTACTCTCCGCCATCAGCTGCATAATAAATCCCTGCTACCTATACCTAACTTGCTCACGAATACCATTACATATCAGTAAGAACTGATAATTTACGAATGAGAGGTCCTAAACTACAATGATTGGACTCAAACAAGAGCTACAAAATAGGGCTAGACCTTACCTTCTGAACTTATTTAGTCCTCATAATATGTAACTTAACGTATTCGTTTACTAATTAGTTAAAGATAACTCGATCTCCTAAAATCATAAACCAAGTAACATTCAGGTATCGAGTAACCCAACCCAAGCATATCCTATTCAGGCCATCATATTACTGACTAATCAGCTCTAACATGTAATTCAATAAGCAAATATAGTAGGCACATAATGCATCTTCCGAGATCCTTAGCCATAATCTACCATGCAGTTCTCATACAACAGGCATATAAGGCATCCTTCCTAGATCCTTAGCCCTAATCTAGCATACAGTTCTCAAAATCATATCATATATAATAACATAACATGTATGGGTATCTTGGGGAAAACTTACTTGAGCTCGGCCGATTGCACGCATCACACACCGTTGTTCTTTTCTCAAAACTCTTTATTTTAATTTTTAGAAAAATTATCTTCTGGTAAAAATCTTTCAAACCCTCGATTTGAGTCTAGACACCCCATAGGTGTGTCCGAATCCCTCAAACCAAGGCTCTGATACCAAATTGTAACATCCCAAAAATACGGACCAAAAGTTTCATTTTTGATATAACGATTCATAAAACAATTTTTAAGAAAAAATCATCAAGTTATTTCATATCATAAAAACCATAGATTACATGTCTCAAAAGCAGGTCATATAATAGTAACTATGTCAGAGTACAATCCTAAGAATCTCATATGCCGAAAATCATGTGTGTGATGCTTTGCTACCGTGCCAGCTCCTTTCCCTTCGAAGAAGGACCTGAAACAAAAACTGAAAACCGTAAGCATATAGCGTAGTGAGTTCCCCATCATACCACATACCATACAACATATATACTCTCTAACATATCCGTGTACTGGACTACCCCTTCGGTCTCTTCGAACCGGTAACTACCTAGCATATCAGAGTGCTTGACTACCCATTCGGTCCTATCGACCAGAACCTAGCCTAGCATATCAGGGTATTGGCATACCCCTTCGGTCCTTTCGACCAGTACTTCGCCTAGCATATCAGGGTGCTGACCTACCCCTTCGGTCCTATTGATCGGTACCGAGCCTAGCATATCAGGGCGTTGGCCTACCCTTTCGGTCCCTTTGACTGGTACCTCGCCTAGCATATCAGGGTGCTAGGCTACCCCTTCGATCCTTTCGACCGGTACCAGGGACTATTTCGCACCCTACTCTACCACATAGCATCCTAGTGCATAAACATATAAATCATATACTGCCTAGCTTATCCAGGTGCTGGTATACCCTTCAGCCCTATCAACTGGTACTGGGGTCTATCCTGCCCCTCTTACCACTATCACATAACATCATAACATACTAGCACATAAAGCATAACCAATATTGACATACCAGATAATTATCACAAATACAATCATGTCTACTATAACACTTACTAGTGGGCCAACATTGGTTCCTACGACCCATTTCTACTGGAAGGTAACTCACCTTCATGTCGTGAAGTAGCTGAACTGTCCTCGACTCTGGGATCAACTCTCCTCAAAGTCCTACACATAACATCTCTTTTAATTACTCTTTCACACTCATAACCCCTTTAAGGGTAAACTCTGGTCAATGGTCAAGTCAAAGGTCAACACTCTGGTCAAAGTCAACCTTCGGGTCCAAGTAAACATTCTGGTTGACTCAACTCGCCGAGTTGGTCCATCAACTCGTTGAGTTCCTAGGTCCATAAAACTTTGGAGTCTCTATCCTACTCGTCGAGTTCTTCCATGAACTTGTGGAGTTCCCCTTCATACAAGTCAGGGCTTTTCATTCACAACTCGTCGAGTTCATCCCTGAACTTGTTGAGTTCCTCTTCATATCAATTGGGGCATTTTGCTCTCAACTTGCCGAGTTTACCGTTGAACTCGTTGAGTTCTTCTTTATATCAGTCAGTACATTTTCTCTCAACTCGCCGAGTTCATCGTTGGACTCGTCTAGTTCTTTGATCTTCAAATCCATAAACACGTCCAACTCGCTGAGTCATCTTCTAGAATCAACGAGTTTGCTTAGTAACAGAAAAGGTTGGGGAACCACGACCCAACTCACCGAGTCGTATTAACATATCGTCGAGTCCCCCATAGCCCAAATCCATATAATCGATTATTTTCGGGCTTAATGCATCCGAAACGTACATCTGGTTCCCTAGGGTCGATATATGACGTAAAGTTTCTAAATTTACTTGCATGCATGGGTTATGTAAAGTTTCTAGCTTTACGTGCATGCATGGGACTCCCACGGCCATAAAGTAGGCACCTTTATGCCATGGAGTCCCTCAAAGGCTCTGGATCTGAAGTTATTACCCCAAAACATGCTTTCATCCGTGAATGGTTCCATATTATGCTCCATATGGACCTAAACTACCCCATGAAAGGTCTAGTAAACAAATAGACAAGGTATAGACTTTATACCTCAAATGATTTGGAAATGGAGTTCTTCTTCTGGATCCAAAGCTCCTTCCTTCAACCAAGCACTTCTGGCTTCCACTCCTTCAAGAAAACACCAAGGAATCACTCGTTTTTCACTCTCACACACACTCACAAAGCTCAAGATCACGAATTAGGGTTTGTTGGACTATGTGATGAGGGAGGCCACGATAGGGGTGTTAAGGTCTTTAATATGGTGCAAACCCTGAAAATCAAGGTTTCACTCTGGCATCCCTATTCGTCGAGTCGAGGCTTCTCGACTCATCGAATAGACTTCAAGTCTCGCGTCCAAAAATCCCATTCCTACTCGATTAGTTTGGGGCCTCCAAATCGTCAAGTCCCTTTGCAAAAATGAATAGTTCTTTATTAAAATACATACCAGGAACCGAGTGTTACATTACTATTCGACAAATGATAGAAAAGAGTAACTCTTTTTGTCACTTCTCTACTTTTAACTGAAAATGTTAATTAAATATTTAGATAAAATTACATTTTTGGTCTCTTTGGTTTAATGGTTGTTTTGAATTAAGTGTAACTTTTTTAATTTTAAGGTTTAGATGTCCCTAACTATTGTTTTTATCACATGGAGGTGGAGGATAGAACATGTTCGGTCCCTCGTCCTTATCTCCAGCGTCAGAGACGTCAAATAATATAAATCCTATTGAGAAAGAAGAGGTATAAGTATTAGGTCTCGATCTAATTTGTCTTCTCTGGCCTCCCCAAAACACTCATGCTATGAACAATACATTTTGTTCATTAGTTAAATTCCATAATATTAGTCTAGTAGACGTGTGCTTTGCAGATGATGGGCAAATATGCCTTCTCATGTTTCTTTTGGTTAATTTGTTTAGATTTTTACATTTTATATATATATATATATATATATATATATATATATATATATATATATATATATATATATATATATATATATATATGTACATATATATGATGGAAAATGTAGATTACAAAACAGTGCTCTAAACGGAAAAACATTTAACCATTAAATGATTAGGGAACATGTAACCTGAAGAAGATATGTGTCTTACACATAAAGACAAAATACTATGAATTATAAAACTACAATAACTTAATGAAATTTGAATTCATAAAAGCAGATTACATACCTCTTGATTTGTTGTAGTAAACAAACCTAAACCTTTCTTCAAAGCTATTGGAAGTGAGCAACAGAAATCTCATGCCTCTAATGGTTCACACCCAACCCTAGAAACTAGAAGACTTGAAGGAAGAGGAGGGGGAAGATCAAATTTTTGGCGCTTGCTCCTAAGAATGGAGTGGCCATAAATTGAAGCCTAAGGGTTCCTTATATAGTGCAACTTAGAAACCCTAGATAACCCTAAAATGAATAAATAATATTTTTTTTCAAATTGGTAATTATCCAGCTTCCTATTTATCTATAAAGAATATTCCAGATGCCCTGAAGTATCGTAGAATTTGTCCAACCCTTCCAAGGAAGATTTTGGACTCTTTCTTGTTCAACTACTGAACAATTGCACTTTAACCCTTGCACTTTTAATTAATCCAATTAATCCCAAAACTAATTCTAATTAATTTCCAATTAATTATTAATTAAATATTACTATTTCTAATCAAACATCGTGAACTACAAAAACATCGTGATGGGTTTTAGCCATAAGAATATCCTATGTAATCATGCAAACCCTAATGCTTGGATCTAGGTTTCTCTATTGTACATGCAATTCATCCAAGACGTTCAACCCTAGGTCTAGCATACAATTAATCATATTAACATAAGAATGGGGTTTAGATCTTACCTTGATTGTTATGTAGCAATAACAATCTCAAATCCTCCTTGTAATGGCTTTAGAAAGCTTACATTCACAAGTGTCACTCCTCTAATGGCTCACAAACACCAAGAGCAAGAGGATGAAGAATGATAAGAGAGGAAGCACCCCAAAAACGTGTAGAAACCCTAAGGAATCAGTTGGCCACGTTTTTGGTGCCCTAGGGTTCCTTAAATAGTGAGGCTATTAGGGTTATCTAACAAGGAAACCCTAATTTGAATGCTTAGGCCCTAAGCAACCCATGGACTCCCTCCTTAGAGGCCTTGGACGATTTCTAATGGGTTTCCGCATAGAATTCGTTCACTCCATCCTCTATGGAGTCGATTAGCCCAATATTCAACTATCACACAATTGACAGTTCTAGTCCCCTTTATTTAATTAATGTCTTTTAGCCACAAAGTTAATTCTTATTAATTCTTGAGTAATATTAATTAAACAATATGATTTCTCCTTTAATATATTATTCTCATAATATATTAATAAATTATAATTAATCATCTCTCTCCATAATTCATCCTATTAAGTTGCTTTGGTGAAGGCATCCCAAAAGGACCATACACCATCGGGTCAAGTACATACCAAAATAGTTATGGAATTATACACTAATCCAACAGTCTCCCACTTGGATAAGTCTAATAACTATTATGCGTATGACTTCAGATCATGATCTGCAATCGTAGCTTTCAAAAACTGTTGTCAACTCTGATCCTATGAGAAGCGTGTCCTTTAGATAAGGGATCATATATTCCTCCATTCTAGATATCGTATAGACTTAGACATGGATTTGAATCATTCTATCATCTATGTGTTGTTTCCCAATTTCCGATTTATGACGGCTGACAACAAACTACAATTGAACACATCAAATTAGTCCCGGGTTGGCCAAGCGCTTTGGTGCCATCACTAAATCATCGAGGGGCCTACAGATATCGCTTTCATCCCACTTTGGATAAAAGGAACGGATAAACTTTGATTCAATGCTTTCTTGTACTCACTCGCCGAATCACACAACAATATGTTTTATAACACCAAGTTACTGGTGCGTTTACATATTACCAATGTGTAACCGACTCGCAAGATACAACTCACACATCTCAGTTTCAAGAATATAAGATATTATCGTCTCACCAATCACTCGTGATAAAATCCATGAAGTGATCCAAGTGAGCGTGTGATTAATCCAATGCTCAAATTATATTCATAAGCACTCATGAACGTTGGAACAAACATTTGCTTATGTCTATTATACTTTAGACAATCTACACACCAATTCACGACAGTATTCATTCATACCTACTTCCAACATATGAACGACTGTGGTCCGTTCGAATAATTTGATTGTTTTGAACCAATTTAATTATTCAGGAAGTCGAAACATGCAAAGTGAAACACAAGAATAATACTAATCCCATGTGGCCACAAACTCTGGGTATAAATAAAACATTTTATTTAATCACCATATTGATTACTCATTATTTGTTGTTTCGGGTAATCAACTTTTTACTTGAATTATTACTACACTTGTCCCATGCTCTCAACATGCACACAATGTTTAGCTATGGTCCTTACTTTGTGAAATAGATCAAATGAACACATTTCCAATCATACTCATTTCATAACTCCCAATCCTTATCATAAGCATAAGAATATCAAATTCTTGTTACTTATGCTAGATTCTAACATTTTATGCAAAGATTCTTTTGTAAAGTCATAGCTCAAAATCATCAAGACTTGGCCAATCTCTATCAGAAACAATTCTATAGATATGATGTCTTTCACTTAAAGTACATTCCTTTGAACATCCTTCTTGCATAAATGTTTCTAATCTGGACATAGATTCTCAATATCCAACTCCCAATACGGAAACATTTCTATATTTTACCATACGACAACTCATTCTTAATAGAAATCTTATTTATAATAATGTAGTTATGGTCCATCCAATACCATACTTCCAACTACTCACAAGCGACCAATCCTCAGCGAGCTTTGGATCGTCCTTTGATAGTTTTTTAATTATGTTAGTCAAAACTGATTCTTGTCCTTTTTCCCTCTAAATGCGCTAGACATTTGGAAAATTTTAGAATGGTCAAATATTATAGCATCTGCAATCGATCCTTTACCCAAAGCATATGGGACACGATGCATAATGTCTTACATAAAGATCTGATACTTTATCAACCTTCTGCCATAATATTTTATATGCCACGCCCTCATAATTCGAACTATGAAGAGGGATGCCATAATCATAATAGAAATTTGAGAACACACTATGTATCCTTGACTAAATTTATTAACATTCCACAACCTAAGCCTTTAGATTTGAAATGAAGCATAATATTCTCTCCCTTAATTATAGCAAAACAACTATTCAACCCTTACGACTTTGCAAAGTATAACTCTTGTTTTCTATAATTAATATTGCTAACTTGCAATACTTGCCTTAATAATCATACAAGCACAACTTTTATGCTCCCACTATCATGATGATTATTATCATATAAGCATAACACTTATGCTTCCACTAGCTTTGACATGTATTCAGAAAACAGCTAAACTTCTAGAAAACAATACCTATTGAATTTCTTAAGTTCATATTTCTAATACCTAATGCTTTGATAATCCTTTATCTAAGATTATCAAACTTATACACCTTTGCCTTAGATAGCTCATATGTGTGTCTAAACAATTCAGACTAATTGCCAAATCTCACAATTCGAATTATGGAAAGGGATATGTTAGAACAAAGTTCTTTTAGGATCGAATGATTCTAAGCAAGTTGATGAATAAACACATAATAAAAAACATGAGAAAAGAGTTGAATATGTCGAATGATTAATGCTTTAATACCACAGAAGAGCTCGATAAAGAACTTCGACTGTAGAGATGTTTAGGGTTTACAATAATGAACGTCAAAATCAACACCTTATCATGCATACATGCATGCATATTTATAGTAAAACCCTATTAGCTAATCTAGAAAATCACGGATGGACAGGCCCAACCCGGATACAAAACTTAAGGCCCTAGACGCAACACAAACGGACTCAACAATCTCCCCCTTTGCGTCTATGGAACAGAAACTTCAACTTTATTTAACAACCGAATACTTCTTCACAGTCTTGAAAATCCTCGGGATGATAGCCAAAAGATGGTACCAGAAAGTAATGTACCAACGCAGCATATCAGTGAAATTTTTCTTGTCAGCTTCTGAGTTCTGCTTGCACCGATGTATCAGGTTGATAATATGTTCCAAGCAGTCAGTAGAAAACAGATGCTTATCTACCAGAGCAAACAGAAACTTGTGAGCTTCGCCTTTTGTGAACATCACAGTAAGATTCGCTGAATCTACATGTCCTAATATCATCTTGTTTACATCCCCTGGTTTCGGTGTAGTCTTCACAATTGGCTTCCTGTTCATCACCTTTGCTATCTCTTGATCCATAGTAGCAACTTCATAGATGTAGGAGGCCAACATTCTCTTAAGATGTTCTAAGATAGGCTCATATTCCACAGGATTAGTGAGCAGAATGTTGTATAGCAGAATCCAATCATGACGATTGAGATTGGGAAGATCTGCAAGAGAGATAATAGACACCGTGTTTGCTATACCACGAGTGATCTTGAAATTGACGTTCATAAATCTCCCTGTAGGTGAAGGTTTGAGTACCTTAACAGTAATGATCTTTTGTGCGCTCCAAGTCAAGTACTGCGGTTGCCCATACTTTAAGTAAAAGTCTATCAGCTCACGATCAACCTTCAGGTGAGGGAAAGGAACCTCAGTAGTCAAATCAAAACAATGGAAAGTAAAAGCCTTCCTTGTAATTGGCATATTGAAATGCGAGTCTTTAGAGTTATCACAATCAAACGAAGCAACTGGTTCCAACCAATAGACGGAAGGAGACTCAATTGCCTGATTGATAAGTGTTTCTTTTGTCCATAAGGGAAACAAAGCTTTCTTACAGTGCAGGGCATCTTCTTCTTCTTTGTTTCTCCTTTCCCTTTCCTCAGCTTCCCTTGCTATTTTCACACTTTCATCCAGTTCTCTGTTTACTTTTCTTTCGTTTGAGAGCATCAGCAATTGTTTCATCTTCCTCACTTTCACTTTCATCAATGTTCTCCCTTGGCTTTGCTTGTGAACCAGAACCTGAAGCTACATTATCCTTCAGTTAGGTTGTGACACTAGTATGAGCATCTTCTATTTTCACAAACACTTTCGGCTGAACAACACGAGTACCTTCTCCCCCTTGTTTTGGAGGTACGAACCCCTCCAAAACACCTTTCATTTCATGCAACATGGCAAGGTCAGGAAGGAGTTTAGATGTGAGATGATTACGAATTGTAAGAGTTAAAATAGGATCATGAGCACCAAGTAAATTGGTCAACAAGTCCTTCACCTCACCCGCACAGCTCTTATAGATAGCCCTTTGGACCTTTAACAAAGATATTTCTTTCTCTGCTTGGGCAAGCTGCACCTTCTGTACTTCAATGGTGGCTTTGTGTTTGACCAGATCCTCCTTCAAGGCACTCTCGGTTGCCAGATTAGCGTGAAGGGAGTCAAAACGAGAATCCAATGATCTTAAAAAAGAAGTGGTCTCAATTTGGAGCGATGAGCGTACAACATCGAACTTAGTGCTTTCTTCTTGAAGGGACTTAGAAAAGGATTCCACAGAGGACTGTACTTTCGCTGCAGTAGTTTCAGCATGAGCTTTCAAGGTATCAAGGAATATCTGAGTTGTATGAATAACCTCAGTAACCTCTGTCGTTGCCTGTTTATAGGATGATGTAGACGCATCAACTGCGTGAGTAGATTTGTCAATAGCCTTTGTGTATTGATTAATGGCAGTTTCGAGGAAGGCTTTAAGAACAACACCACTGTAAGCTTTACTATCATCAAGAAAACGATCAAGCTTCTCATGACTTTCGTGCAAATGTTGATTTGTGACAGGCGCATCAATATCATCATCAGTCGGAAGCCGGTATGGACTAAAATAAGTAGAGTCAAATTCATCATTTTCTCCACCAAGGGTAGCTCAAGAATCAGCGGACTGGATTGGGAAAGAGGTTTAGAGACAACAGGGGTTTCTGTTACAGTAGTTGCCCCCGTATCAGATACGTTGACAGTCATTGTAGGGTTAGGAATTGTAGTTGTTGTGGATGCTGTAAAGATTGGGGATGATAAAGGAGTTGTAGAAATAAGAATAGAAGTGATGGGAGGTGGTGGAGGTAAGGTTGTTTGTTGAGTTATAACTGGTGGAGTAATAATGGGATCAGAAAGAGGTATGGTTTGTTTTGGGGATGGAGGTGAGGAAGGAACTCTGTTGTGATTGGGAGATTCGGTTGGAGTAGGTGCTCGTGGAGGAGTGTTACCCCTTGGTGAGTCATGATGACCTTCCTCATCTTCATTGTCATCATCCTGTTCTGAACATGGAGGAGTGGGACTCTTAGACCTTCGTGCCATCTTCTTTAACTTCTTTTTCTTTTGATGAGAAGACTCCCCTTCACCAGTCTTGCGTTTTGTTGACTTAGGGGACTTAGACTTTCCCTCCTCAGTAGGTTCTTTCTTCGAGATGCGTTTCCCTCGGTTGTTAGTCTTGTCTACGGCATCCAGAGCAGCTTGCTGTTCTAGAGAAAGAACTGTTGGTCCAATGGGAGGAAGTTTCCGATATTCAGCCATAAGTTTACTTTGCTCTGAAACACACCTAAACATGGACTCAGGAATTGATCCCTTGTGAGGAAACTTAAGGGGATCTGAAAGAATATTCTTCTTCGTATGGAAGGAAGAGATAGAGGCAAGCAGAGAATCCTTCATACCATTCGTCGTCAAACTGCTCATCACTGATTACCTGCAAATTTAAGCAGATTTACGAACCCAAAGTTTCTTGGGACCTGGTGAGTTTTTCACAGAAAAAGGAATTACAGAAAAGATATCAACCAAATATGTTCATTTAATAAGAGTGGTTTGATCTTTTCTTTTAATTGTGTATACCTTAATTTTGGTTTTATCTTGTTTAAATTTGAATTCGTTGATTAGATTGTTGGATGGAGTGTGGCTCCTAGGATTAGCTGATGATTTCTTGTTATGGATCCTAGTATCAAAAGCTAGCTTTCCTTTTCCTTTGATATTTGACTTAGGCCCGAAACTAGATTTGGAACTAGTAGGGGGACCGAAAGTTGACCTGGGACCGAAGCCAGTCTGTGGACCGAAACCTGACTTTCGGTTCTTTAACGTGAATTCCAGTAACTCTTTCGTTCATTTAGATTCCTTGCATATCGTTGATTTCTCAAGCGTTTTTGCTCAGCCAATTGCTTCTGTGATTTGTGCATGTTGAAGCTTTCTTTTTGCTCGTCTCTATGAGTTTCGACTGTTTTGACTCGTGCTTTTGGTTCTTCTTTCGGTTCTTTAGGAATATCCTTGGTTCCAGTTGTACTTGGTTTATCAGAACTTGAGGTTTTATTTAAGGGTTCAGCTATGTATCTTCCTTTAACTCTCCAAGAGGTCTGCTTAGACAATCCTACTTTTTCGTCTGCATTATCTATAGGAGCTGACCAGAAGAAATCTTCACATCCTTCTTCATTGTCTTTTTCCACCAAGACTCTTAGTTCCGCCGTTTGCTTTGGAGTGACTCCTGTGACTGCGTATACCTCATTTGGCACAGTTTGAACATTTTGATAGACCATGGCCTTTTCCTTGAGTTTCGGTTTCTGTTCTTTTGACATACGAGCGAATTCAACCGAGTTTTCTGATATCAGTGGTTTTTCATTCCCGGTTTCACTTTTCATAAACTTAGAGCAGTCAACTTCGTCCTCTACTGAGATTTCACTCATCTCACTTTCCTCATCAAATTTAGACGTATTATCTAAGTTTATTTTATTTTCATTGACAAGTTTGGCGTTTGAAAGATCAAATGTTTGAATAGTTTCAGATTTAATTTTTAGCGTATCATTTTCATCTAAGATATCTTTTAGCATACTTTTGTGTTCCTTAGAATCGAAGAAGGTTTCTATTTTTTCCAGACCAAGCCTATAAGACATGGATGTCTCTTTGGAGGACACTTCTGATTCACATTCTGCTATGAACTCATCTTCCTTAAATTCAAGAAAGGGTAATATCATTTTATGAATTTTCTTACCAATTTCACAGCTTAAATGTAATTGAGCGATGTTAGTATAAAGACGCTTAGCAATTAAACAGAAAACATTTCTTTGTTTCAAAAACTTCAAATTGTCTCTTTGCAAATAAATACTTTCATCCCTAGCTCTAACTAACTCCGCTTCCTTCAGCTCAATCCACATTCTTCTCTCCTCACTCTTCGAAGACACCCTGCTGAGTTGGTCAGTTAGGTTAGAATTCGCTAAGCGAGTTTGCATGAGGCTACTACTTAGGTTAGAGAACTTAAAGTTTAATTCAGTTAATTCTTCTTCATAATCTGTTTTTGGAATTTTAAGAGATTCAAGAATAGATTGTACCTTTTTGATCAGTCGATCGTAGTTGTTGATCTTCTCACTCACTGGCTTGGCTGCAAAGCATTTGTTCTCGGTCAGGTTCGGTTCCTTGTTGGCACTTTCGGTTGATGGGCCAGCAGTGACAATTAAACACTTTCCAGACGAACCTCCTTCCTTTGTCACACAAGCCTTTCCATGAGTAGGCCTTCTAACCTCTTCATCTTCTGAGTTGGTTGACCACACTTCTACGCCACCGAATTCATCTTCCCCAACATTCTCCTGAACAATCAACGCATTCATTGAGTTGTTAGTTGCCTTCTTCGTCTTGATTTCTTCGAACTTGCGGATATAGTACGCTTCATCATCTTCACCCTCTCTTTTTTCTCAGCCATTTTCCTTAACATGCAATCTTTGGAAAAATGATTCTTGCTGTGACAGTAGTTGCAGTCATATCCAGAATCTCCTGCAAGCTTGCTCTCCTTTTTCTCTTCATCCTTTTGAGAGGAGACTTTCAGTTCATCCTTCATCTTCTCAGAACTATAACTTCCCTGCCAGTTTCAGTTCTTGCTTACTGGAAATTTTCTCCTTGCAAACTTCTTTGGATTAGTGACCATCATTGTATACTCCTCACTTGTAAGGTCACATTCAGACATATCTGACTCTTCTTCTTCTTCTACAATACTTTTTCCTTTGGAGACAAGAGCCAACGATCCCACACTGGAAACCACTTTCGCTTCCTTGCTTACCACACTTTCATGGGACTTAAGTATCCCCACAAGTTTTGCCAGAGAGTAAGACTTAAACTGTTCATGCGCCTTCACAGTGGAAACTACAGCTATCCATTCCGATCTCAGCCCCTTCATGAACTTCACTTTCTGCTCGATTAACTTCCTCTCTATTCCATGCTTGATCATCTTACTTAGGAGATGATTAAACAGATCAAAAGTCTGTATGAGCTTTTCTTCGGGTTTCTGTTCGAAAACTCCAAATTCTGACAATAGCAGGGTTTGAATAGAGTGTTCCAGATCTTCATCAGTTGAGTAAAGTTCATTCAACCTATCCCAGATTTCTTTAGCCATTGTGCATGAACCTACTAACCAAAAAGTGTCAGATTGCAGGGCGAATCTTATCATTCGCATGGCCTTCATGTTACACAATAGCCTATCTTTCTCATCCTGTGGCATCTTTTCTACATTCGTCATCAGCTTGCTGTAATCCTTTTGAGACTTAACAGTCGTGTTCGTTCCCAAATGTACAAATGGTCCAAGAGTGATAGCTTCCCAGATGAGATATCCATTATCTTCAGATCCAACCATGTAGTCTTCAAAGTGATGAGCCCATACTTCGTAGTCTTGAGTATAGAGTATAGGTACCCTGGTTGTAGACCCAATGCTATTTGAGATGTTGATAGGGTTTGTTTGTGAATCATCGTGAGACATGGTGAGCTGTTAGAATCAAACCTGTAATCTTGAGATTAGGGTTTTATCCAAAACAGAGTTACCGTCGATATGAAGAAGACGGCTTCTATTTATACGATAAAAGCAGAAACCCTAAAGTTTTCTGAATACAGAAGGAATGTGTATTGATCACACAATCTCCTGCTCTGATACCAATTGTTAGAACAAAGTTCTTTTAGGATCGAATGATTCTAAGCAAGTTAATGAATAAAGACACAATAAAAAACACAAGAAAAGAGATGAATATGTCGAATGATTAATGCTTTAACACCTCAGAAGAGCTCGATAAAGAACTTCGACTGTAGAGGTGTCTAGGGTTTACAATAATGAACATCAAAATCAACACCTTATCATGCATACATGCATGCATATTTATAGTAAAACCCTATTAGCTAATCTAGAAAATCACGGATGGACAGGCCCAACCCGGATACAAAACTTAAGGCCCTAGACGCAACACAAACGGACTCAACAGGATAACGTAACCATAATCGAATTCGAGAATACAATTTTCACAATCACTATCTTCTTAAAATCTCTCTTAGTGAAAGCATTTCCTCACAGTCTTTTTCATGAAGGAGGGAATCTTATGACACTTAGATTATAATGGTGTATGTGTTCCTATTCATGCGAATTTGCCCAAAACCAAAGTTTGCGACAAATCTAAACTCATATGGACCGAACCTTCTCAATCTTGATCTCTTGCCTTATGGTAACACAAGTGCCCACATGTCTTCCAAGTAGTTAACCAGCTCACCCTTTCCTATCAATATACTTTTCATTGATCAAGGTGCTTGCCTTATATGCGTTCAAATGAGAACTCATAGAACTCACATGCATAATTAACTCAATTAGAATGGCACAGAAACAAGATAGTGTCAACACGATAGGTTATAACCCTCAAGTCATGTGCTAGTGATGATCGATAAGGTTTATTCTTGATTTGTTCTTGAAACCTTTCAAGACCATTAAGACTCCTGCTGACTCCTTGACATATAAGATT
The DNA here is from genome assembly GCF_002870075.4 of Lactuca sativa. Classification (NCBI taxonomy): domain Eukaryota; kingdom Viridiplantae; phylum Streptophyta; class Magnoliopsida; order Asterales; family Asteraceae; genus Lactuca; species Lactuca sativa. Next base: position 203,020,974 of record NC_056629.2, on the reverse strand, counting down.
CTCTTGTCAAGAAACCTTTTTCTTGATAAACAAATATTCAAGAGTTAGTGTAGTTTTTATCAAGACAAAACACTTCACAAAATTGGTCCTAGTTGGTCTTTGTCTTATCCAAGACATCACAACTTTCCAATTTCAAATGTACAAGAATAAGAAAAACCTTTTTCAAATTCCACATTTGATGAATGTTATAAACCTTCTTAAGATTTGTCACTCAATGTCACAATCTTAGCTATAAGCCTTGTTTTGGAACGAAGTATGATTGACTTCTTGACTTAACCATTTCTTTAATTCTTGATTCCTCTTCTTAGACATACAATTGCACTAAGACTCACTTAGAGGATCAATTGAGATATGGTTCTTAATCATTAAGACCTATCATAAAACATAATAAAAGGTACTCCCCCTTATTCTTAGAATAGAGAAACTTTTATCTTTGTGCCTGCTTGATTCTTCTTATTCGTTCTGCTAATAATAGAAACATTCAAACATCAATTTTTCATACATGCCATTGCAAGGATAAATAAATAATATAAAATCAAATTTTATTTTATTGCGGAAAAATTTGTCCTTACAATGCAATTCAATTGAAAAACTATGTTAATACATATTTCTTAGCAATATATTCTAACTCCAAATAGTAGCTCAAAATCCAATCTTCAAACAATGCGATCGAAAACCATTTCTTTACGATTAGATTCCGCTCACTTCTTCCCTTAAGCTTCCTCTCTTTTCTATAATCCTACAAAACACCCAATGTAATCTTATCACATCATGTATTAGGAATCTAGAATAGGAACTTAAAAGAGTTAGTTAATCGATTTTACCTAAAGTAGAGCCATACGTTTTGACTCTCCCATCTCTTAGATCTCTTAGGTAAATAGGGCAGCTTCGTCTCCAATGCCCCTTTTCTTGGCAATAAAAGCAAATGGACTCTTTTGGAACAACACACGAAACTACTTCAGACTTTTCCTTTCTCTTATGACCAAACTTTTCAATCATGGCATGCCTTTCGTTGCCATTGCCTATATCCATAGAGGTCTGGAAGGCAAATTCACCAATCAACTTTGCTTTTCCAGTACGCCAAACCAATGCTGATTCAGCAGCAATAAGCATATAGGTGAGATGGATGAGGGTCACATCGTGATTCATCATATAATACTCTCTTACGAACTTACTATATGAGTCAGTAAGCGACTGAAGAACCCACTCAACAGCCAGCTCCTCACAAACAATAGATCCCAACTGTGACAACCCGAAATTTCCATTCTGAACAAACCACACCAAGCCAATAGAAGTAGAGCAGTTACAGTGAAAATTCAGATTTCGAGTATAAGTTTGGCAGTTTTCAGGATCTTACACCTAAGGATATATTAGGAGAGTGGATGCACTAAGGTTTTATGCAACACTGTAATTCCAATACTCTAGGACATTAGAATTCATTCCGAGAATAGAAATATTTTCTGCCAAAAATCTCAGGACTATAAATAGAATTCTGAACCAAATTGGTTCATTAGTTGAATTCCAATTAGAGAAAAGCCAAATTCTCTCTCACTGATCTTCGGGTTTTTATCCCAAATCGTTAGTATACTTCTCTAGTTGTTTTATAATACTTGTTATAAGCTTAATAACATAGATTACATGCCAAATATGTGAGATCCGGGAGTTTACCGCCCAAGAACGTTCTTGGGGAGTAAACTCCATTTTAAGGTCCTAAAGGGTTCCAATGACCCTCAAAGCTTTAGAACTCGAACTAGGGGCCTCCAATTCATGCCTTATACCACAAAACAATTAGGAATCATGGCTAGAAGGGAGTTTACGGCCAAGGAGCTTCTTAGGCTGTAAACTCCAAGTTTTAAGTGCCAAAATGCTTTGAAACACTTCCTAAGGATTAGATTAAATTAGGACAAGTACCCTAAAGTGTTTATAGCCTAGTAAACATAAGAAATCACAAGGAAATAGGAGTTTACGGCCAAGAAAAACTCTTGGGCCGTAAACACCTAAAAAGGGGTCAAATGACACCCTAAATCCTTCCTTAAGCCAAGAGACAAATTTGGGCATGTACCTAAATGAGTTATGGAATAGTTAAAACACTTAGAACTCCATGAGTGAGGGAGTTTACGGCCCAAAAGGTTCCACGGCCGTAAACTCCATAAAATGGAGCCAATTGTGCCATAAACTCTTCTAAAGACAAGTACAAAAGCCTAGTTTAGTTCCTAGAAATGTTTGAGACTTGAAAACACCATAAAAACCCTCCCAAGGGAGTTTACGGCCGTAAACTCCAAGGGAATGTGGTCTCTGGGCCGTAAACTCCCCAAAGGAGTCAATATGGTTCCCAAACACTTGTATAAGCCTTGAAACAATTCCCACTAGAGTTGTAGTAATTCTAAGCTTCAATTAGGGACCTAAGGAGAGTTTACGGCCAGGAGTTTACTCCCCTGGGCCGTAAACTCCAATGAATATGGTCATTAGACCTTAAACTCCCATTAGGGGCATTGCACTCCTTTGTCGCAACCCATTAGCCTCCTAGCACATGACCAAAAGTGTTTTCCTCGCGTTTAAATGTTTATACTTGTATAATTAGTGTTTTAATCACTAATTATCTATATACATATATTTGCATATGGAATTAGGATCTTTGTGTGTGTCTAAGTCTTCACTTGACACCAAGCACTTGTCCGATCCTTCCGTACGATAACAGTCCGTTCAATTCCAGTCACTTACTATAGGTGAGTTCATACCCCTTAAATAATGTTTTAAACTATTTTTAAATGTTTTGTGGGGGGAATACAAGTAGAATTATGCTAGTTATTATATCAATCACATGCGATTAATAAGTAGAAATTACGCTAGTTATTATATCAATCACATGTGATTAATATACAACATTCAAAAGATTTGGCTACTCATGAGCCGTTTTACCAAACGGTTTCCTTCAAATGATTTTTATAAACATTTTATATGTTTTAAACTCCTTATTACACTGTACATCTTACTCTGTACATTACCTTTCAAACTTATTTTCAACTGTGTTTCAAACAAATGTTTCCTTATACTTAAACTGTTTTATCAAACTTATGCCTTCAAATTGTTTTTTAGATTGACATCAAGTCGATCATTTCTTAAAATAATATTTCTATTTCAAATCTCTTACAAAACTTATTTATGCTTTTACTACTTATAAATTGCATGCCCATATATGTATAGATATATAAGCAATGTTTAAAGGGCTTAGGAAGGCCATCCGCCCTATTTCCTTTTTCTCGATTTGGATGTGGTCTGGTGGGATTTCGGGTGACCTTCCGAAGGTCGTTTCCATATTAGTTATATATCAATTATACAGATATAGACATAAAAGTACTTCCATATTCATGCGTACTATACACATCATTAGTAAGTTACCATCGGGGTAACACATGATCGTACTACTACAACTGCTAGATCAATGAGTCAGTTCATTCATGAGTCTATACATTACATTACTACGAGAACATATACAACTATACTAGAAAGAGAACATATACAACTATACTAGGAGGAGAACATATACAACTATACTAGAAAGAGAACATATACAACTATACTAGGAGGAGAACATATACAACTATACTAGAAAGAGAACATATACAACTATACTAGGAGGAGAACATATACAACTATACTAGAAAGAGAACATATACAACTATACTAGGAGGAGAACATATACAACTATACTAGAATGAGAAACATTACATTACATATACAAGAATACGTTAATTATTGTGATTTAAATCGGAGCATGAATTAAATGACATGGCCCTAGTTGTAGCCAGAGTCTCTTGAAGGGAGAGCGTGAGTTTGCGTATAGATTCTATAATGGATTGACTATCCTACACCTTGCTGCTAGCTACAGCGGGACCTGCAGGTCTGCGGGTGCCAAACGTCATACATTATTTTCGACCATTCTTATGTCGTTGTAACCAGTCTATAGTATGAGTTTGTGTATAGATCTATACTGGATTGACTATCCTACACCTTACTACTAGCTACAGTGGGATCTGCAGGTCTGCGGGTGCCAAACGTCATTCCTTATTACGACCATTCTTATGTCGTTGCTACCAGTCGATAGTATGGTACAATTTATCACATAATGCCTTAATAAAAAAATCATGTTTAAGGTAGTTAGTACGGCAGTAGTTCTTATAGCACTACACCTTAGTACTATTTCTTTTTCCCATCACATTCACTTCGTGAACATTCACACGACGCACGGAAATGTAGAAACTATATTTTTGGATAATGATAGTTATACTTGAGAACATACATACTCTTACAAGAGACATACATTCAGAACAGTTAGGTCTTGGTAGAAGACACCTTCATATACTAGTAGGAATCATAGGGATTCTAGGGTTTTTCAAACACTTACAATTCATATACACTTTCAATACTTACAATACATAGACTTACAAATTCTTACATACAAATACTTACATACAAATTAAGACACTAAATACTTATGATCTCACCAGCTTCAAAGCTGATACTCGCTTTCAAAATTACTTGTATCCTCAGGTCATCATAGACAGGTACCGATGCAAGGAGAAAGGAAGATGGAGCTTGTTCAAGACTTATCTTTCATTTTGATTGATGCTTTAGTGTTTATCAAAATTTGACAGAACACAATTGTATAATAATTATTTTATTAATGCAATGGATGATGTTGTTGCTTGTTTACTACTTTACACTGTTGTTGATATTATACATGACGTCCTCCGCCCCAGAACGTTTCCGCCGTTCTTGGTTTTGGGGTGTGACAGATTGGTATCAGAGCATTGTTTATAGTGAATTAAGTATATCAACCCATAAAAGATATACTAACTATAAATACATAAGGGATTAAAAATACTCTGACCAAGAGTTTATACTTTAAATAGTAAAATATTTAAGTAAGTATACGTGCTGCATTCATACTAAAATCAGTGTCACTAGGACAGTACAAAAGAATTACGATTGTTGGACAACACAAGTGGGCTTAGAGGCATACAGTCAAAACTGGGAAGATATAGCCTGATCGCCTATATTATCCGAGGGTTGACTAGCATGTGCCTAAGTTTAATTATGTGGTTGCAACAATGCTAAAATCTTACCAACCCTACCACAATGAGAACAATAGCACATAACTTTAAAATTAAAATACTATAGGAGTATTTGTTGTTACTATAAGTACTTTATACTTGAGAATTAAAACGGGATCTTCATTTATAAGTTGATAGTTGCTAAGTGGATACACTAAAGCCATATGTAATTAGGATGTTATAGACTTAGAATTTGTGGAAATTTTGCCTTACCCCTATTCTGTGTGAATTTGGAATTAAGATCACTTATTCAAAGGTCTATCCTGTTTAGATTACACATAGCTGGTATGCACTTCACAAATAGCGATGTAACTAATGAAGGTTTTCTAAATAATTATCTAGATAGTTCGTCTAATAATTATTCTCTTACCCTAAATTCTCACATAGATAACATAGCTGGACTCCATCCCCTCAGCAACCAGTATCTTCCGAACGAAGTCATAGCTGGTTGGTTTGGAGAAGAACCAGAGAATGATCATCCTATTCCCTTGAATGATCACCATGATGAAGACCTTTCGTAGACGCTTTACTTTATTTCCTTATAAAGAGGAATCGTATTTTTCTGTCTATGCCTGATGCGGCATTTTCTATGAAATTATCTGGTACCGTAAGTACTTTAGTTAGGCCTTTATGCTGTCAGGAACTATCTTCTGTGGATATGATGTAAGACCTTTACAAGGTCATTTTCTAGAATCTTTACATCGTGAATATCAGCCGGCTAACTTTTGTGTCATTCTTCATTCAAGTACTCTTATCATACCTTCATTAGGGTCTATCTGAAACATGCTTTAGTCAAGTCATTGGACTATAGTAATTTAGCTCCGGAGACATTTCCAAGTCTCTTTCAGTGGTTGGATCCTGTTATTCACCAACCCACGATACCTCGGCTTGCACAGCAAACGTTTTGAGACCATTCTACGAACATACTTCCATTCCGTACTAGGACTGCATCATAGGGATGTAGGTCAAACTTTCGAGAACATAGTCGTACTCTTTACATGAAAAATCTAAGTACATCAGGGTCAATCAGAATCGCTCACAAAAATCCTTATCTTTCGTGTTACAGAATCATGTCGTCATCCGGAAGCAACCAGTCGAACAGGGAAACCTCCTCTTTTCCTATGGACGCCGCTACCTTTCAAACAACAGTTACAGCTGCCGTGGTGGCTTCCGTAACCACAGTCCTTGCGCACCATAGCGCTAACAGCACAGTCAATGCTGCTGATGGGAATGGAGTTTCCAATCGTGGTATCCATCCAGGAGGTCATCAAACAGTAATAGCCACAGGCTCGCAAAGCCAAAAATCAAAGAACAAGAAACGGAAGCGTCAAACTCAGAAAGAACGCAAGAAACCCCAAAAACTTGCCATGCAACAACAGCAAGTGGAAACCTCTGCCATCCCAGTACCGAGCAGACCATACAAAGGAACACTCCCGAAATGCGACCGGTGCAACTACCACCACAAGGGAACTTGCCGAGCCTGGCAATGCAATAGTTGCAACAAGATGGGGCACATTGCTCGTTTCTATAGAACTACCTCCACCACTGGAGCAAGCCTAGTTTGATATAGTTGTGGTGAGGCAGGGCATTATCACATAAATTGTCCAAAGAGAAGATCAATGAAAACAACCGTGTCCCCATAACTCCTACTCAACACTTCACTTCCACCACCAATATTGGTGTTGTCCAGATATGTCACCAATGCGGTGAAATTGGGCACTTCAAGAAAGATTGCCCGATAACAAAGAACTCGGGTGCCGATGGGAAGATTCTCAGGATCACAACTGCAGGAGAGCCTACTCTGGAACCACGTTAATGTAATTAAGGCGTTTCATTGCAACAGACTTATAAACTATCTAGAACTAGTGCAACTAGAGTCTTACCTTTTGCGAGATCCTGTCTGTATAGGGAGTCTCGTGCTGCGTATACTTTTCTTTTGTAGTATATCTTATTCGGAGCAATAGTCTTGTGGTAAATCTAAAGTACTGTAACTCTGTTCATGGTTGCACGGTTGTGTTTTTGTCTGTAAACGTTTTATGTTCAAATCTAATGTCTTTAAGTTTCAGTATGATTCTGACATTATCATATGACTCGATTCAATTTGATCCTCACAAAAACAGCTTCATACGTACATCTCTTTCTTCTAGATCACTTTTCTAGCGAAGCCATCATATCAGAACACCGAAGTACTCATGCATGGAGTACCTCATAGTTCCCTTCTTTTCAGAAGAAACCCCCGAAGTACCACTCATGCAGTACGTCAAGTTCAATCCAAGGATTCATGTCATTGATCTATCACTGAGGAAGGTATACGTAAGAGTTATATATAATCAAGCTTCTACATGTTTAGAATTGATGATTCCACTTTAATTTCTTTTTCCCCGATGGGATATGAGCTTAAAGAAGAATCAGTTATTCGACTACCTTTTTGTGACAACCCGATATTTCAACTCTTTATAATGACCAAAAAGGGTCAAGTATTGTAACCACTTTTGAGTAATAAAAATTTACTTTCATAATAAAATGTACAAATAGTTCTATTTAATTTCCTTCTATGTTTAAATGACTTTAAACCATGATCGTACGTGAAAAGAACGCCCAAATCCGACTTCATATAGCGAAGTTATGATTTTTCCAAGTTCGGCTTAGCAACAGACAGCTAAAAACTCAAATCGAAGATCGAGCGACTTTTGGCCGGAATGACCTAAACGAGAATCGAAGGTCTCGACAATGGTATTCCAGCGGTAAAAAGTTTGGCAAAAACCGACATCAGATAAAGAAGTTATGAATTTTCAAAGAAATTCCTTAAACACGATGAGTTTAAAATAAATAATAAAAAAATAATTTCGGAATTTGCCGTCGGAGTCTAAACGAAAGTTGTAGAGCGTAGTCTCACCTACGCGTGGATATAAAGACCATCGAAAACGGAGTTCGTATGAAGAAGATATGAATTTTTGAAGTTTATTAAATAAATTATATATTTATTTAATTCAAAATTTCGGACCTTATCCGAAGAGGAGTCAGCGTCCTCATCCGGGTACGCGCTGCGTACCCCTGTACGCCCTGCGTACCCGAGAGACTTGGCCTCTGATCGTCCACGTCGCCCTATCCGAGGCTTCCGACTCGTCCGACCCGTCCGAAGTATCCGACCCGTCCGACCCGCCATCCCATCCGACCCGCCGTCCCATCCGACCCGCGTACCCAGCAACCCGTCCCATCCGAAGCCGAGGCAGTCGAGGCTTCGGTCATGCATGACGTACGCGTACGCGCTGCGTACGAGCGTACGCCCCGCGTACCGAGGCGGTTCAGCCTTCCTATAAATAGGATGCGAGGGCTTCCGAGAAAAGGGCTCATTTCTCTCCTCTCTCTCACAACCTTGCCTCGTTTTCCGTGCCCGTTCAAACCCGCAGCTCTGGTCTTTTTTGCTCAAGTCCTGAGGGTCAATTTTACTCCCGAGATTCCCGAGAATCCCGAGGAAAATCCGTTTCCCGAGACGAAACTCTGCCCGGTTTTCCATCTCGCTATCTTCAAACTTTCAAGTGAGTTCATACCCCTTTATCTACCTTTTAAATATTCTTTAAATTCTTTTTTATGCTTTCAATGGGGGGGATTACAAGTAAAACACACGAGTATTATCGTGTGTTACATAAAGAAACTCTTTTATATGCTTTTATATATCCAAATCACATGCGATTTACAAACTTTATAAGGAACTTTCATATGTATAAAATATGTTAAAATAGCATTCTATCTTTTGAAATATACATTGTTGTAATGCATGTATAAACTAAACTTTTCTTAGATTATTCTTGTCTATCTTAGACTCTACACCAAAAATCTATGGTTTCATAAACAAGTGATTCCTTTTCTAGGCATTTCTAAACAAACAAGACACACTTTTAGAAAACTATAATAGGTATAGTTTTACGAACAAATTTCTAACTCTTATGTACTAGAAACATGAATTTCAAGAAGTTTACTTTCGTATACAAGAACAAACGTAACATTTTAACAAGTAGATCTGTTTTTATACCACGGTTTTGTGAGACACTAACTTCATGTACGTTCGAGTACACATTTCAAGTCCTGTATTATATACCAGAATCCCTTGGAGGCGGAGCATGGTGTTTGTGTATAGATCTATACGGGCTTGACAACCCACGCCCTGACTGTTAGCTACAGTCCACCGTTTGGGGTGACAAACGTCATAACATTCCAACGCCTGAAGAACGTTGTGTATAGGCATTCCGAGTCAATATTATGGTTATAAAACTCACAAGGGGTATTAAAAATGCATTGATTTACAAGGTTTTCAAACTCATTGGTTATTTTACACCTACATACATTTTAGAAACAAACATTGGTCTTGAGTGAAGGCTACTATTATACTAGTAGAAAATATAGGATTTTCTAAACACAAACAAACAAAGACAAAACATTTCATTTCATTCAAACATTGTCATTTAAATACTTATGAAACTCACCAGCTTAAATGCTGATCTACTCTTTCAAAATTTACTTGTATGTCCCAGGGAATCAGTAAATTTCAGGTATTCATTTTGCTTTTGATGAAGGGATGCTGCGGCGCCAGTTTAATCTCGTATTTTGACATCATATTGTAATTGGTTTTGAACATGTAACTTTTGACAAATGTAAACTTTCAATTATATATATGATGGTTGTATTTCTTTCTTTACTATGTATTCATTTGTTACGTTACCACATGAAGTCATCCGCCCCCGAACGTTTCCGCCGTTCAGGTTTGGGGGTGTGACACTTTTCAACCTTAATTATATACGACTTGTATACCCGAAGTTGTGATTGTGAAACCATGTATGAATTCTAATATGAACTTCAGGACGGAGAACTGCTTAAGTCTACGAGTAATCACAACGTCATGTGAACAAACTTAGAACCCAGTACGACTCTTGTAAACAGATCACCCTATAGTTTAAACACCTACAGAGATACCAGAACAGTACAAACAAACTTAGCGAGCTACACAGAAATAGAATTAGAAGACTAGGTTTCTCACCCTAGAGAACCCCGGTCATATTCTCCTAGAGATCGACGGATTGCATCGTATGTGTCTCGGATATCGAGGACTCCGTCGAGATTTTCATTAGAAATCGTTATCTCTGCCTCACATAGATGAAATGGTTGAGCAAACGCAAGGAAAGAATTACTTTCAGGAATGGACCTGAGATCCGAATATCACCAGTCCGAGTGTTAGGGAAAGATGTCCGGAAGACTATCTCCTGAACTCGATACGGACACTTCGAGTCCGTAGTGGTACCCTTCGGATAGGACCAATACGCCCATAGTTTTCATGAGCTAAATGAATAGGGCTACGTCTTTCTTACTTGGATCAGTTCGTCATTTCTCCACGTAATGACTTACCTATCTACCCTCGTAGTAAGAAGAAAACCCATGGAAACATTTCCTACAGAGGAACTTTAGCGAAGTTCTCTAGGCTCGGGTTTTGAAATTGAAGAGTCAAATTTCTATGACACACTGTTAGTAATGTGAGAAATCATGAGCACTCTTTCAATTTGTCAAAAACCATTGAGCATTCGTCGACACCAGAGACGCCGGCAGTTTTTCGCCAAATTCTAGGTCTTACTGACCTACCGCCTTAGTTCATTCAGAACTCCTCGCAAGCTACAGAAACCCGTACGACTTTGACCCAGCAAGGGGTGGCTTTTGACTGGGAAGTTAAGCAGGAAAAGGAACCTTTGAAATTCCAAGTGAGTGACCAAGTTCTTTAGGATAACTCACTTTGAGAATGGCTTAATACGCTTCGTATCGTGTGGAAAGCTAAATCCAATATAGTTAGGACCTCCGAGATTCTTATCAGAATCGGTCATGTACCTCGCACAAACTAGACCTACTCCGCGAACTCAGTAACATACATCCTACTCTTCACGTCTCGATCGTCGAACCATACATTTCCGTTAGGACTCTTGTAAGTCCACTCGTTGAGATCCTCGCCTTCGTATTAGAACCGTAGTGACCCTCGACCGAGAGGTCAAGCGGACGAAGCAACGCCGTCGCCAATTAGTGAAGGTTCGTTGGAATGCCAACAAAGAACCCGATTTTCACTTAAGTGCGCTAGAACCAATAGATTAGGAAGTTTCCTCCTCACGACTCGATCATTCGTGCGTACTTCCTTGACTAAATTCTAATTTCGGGACGAAATTCCCTTGAACAGGGGGATGACGTGACAACCCGAATTTTCCATTCTGAACAAACCACACCAAGCCAATAGAAGTAGAGCAGTTACAGTGAAAATTCAGATTTCGAGTATAAGTTTGGCAGTTTTCAGGATCTTACACCTAAGGATATATTAGGAGAGTGGATGCACTAAGGTTTTGTGCAACACTGTAATTCCAATACTCTAGGACATTAGAATTCATTCCGAGAATAGAAATATTTTCTGCCAAAAATCTCAGGACTATAAATAGAATTCTGAACCAAATTGGTTCATTAGTTGAATTCCAATTAGAGAAAAGCCAAATTCTCTCTCACGGATCTTCGGGTTTTTATCCCAAATCGTTAGTATACTTCTCTAGTTGTTTTATAATACTTGTTATAAGCTTAATAACATAGATTACATGCCAAATATGTGAGATCCGGGAGTTTACCGCCCAAGAACGTTCTTGGGGAGTAAACTCCATTTTAAGGTCCTAAAGGGTTCCAATGACCCTCAAAGCTTTAGAACTCGAACTAGGGGCCTCCAATTCATGCCTTATACCACAAAACAATTAGGAATCATGGCTAGAAGGGAGTTTACAGCCAAGGAGCTTCTTAGGCCGTAAACTCCAAGTTTTAAGTGCCAAAATGCTTTGAAACACTTCCTAAGGATTAGATTAAATTAGGACAAGTACCCTAAAGTGTTTATAGCCTAGCAAACATAAGAAATCACAAGGAAAAAGGAGTTTACGGCCAAGAAAAACTCTTGGGCCGTAAACACCTAAAAAGGGGTCAAATGACACCCTAAATCCTTCCTTAAGCCAAGAGACAAATTTGGGCATGTACCTAAATGAGTTATGGACTAGTTAAAACACTTAGAACTCCATGAGTGAGGGAGTTTACGGCCCAAAAGGTTCCAGGGCCGTAAACTCCATAAAATGGTGCCAATTGTTCCATAAACTCTTCTAAAGACAAGTACAAAAGCCTAGTTTAGTTCCTAGAAATGTTTGAGACTTGAAAACACCATAAAAACCCTCCCAAGGGAGTTTACGGCCGTAAACTCCAAGGGAATGTGGTCTCTGGGCCGTAAACTCCCCAAAGGAGTCAATATGGTTCCCAAACACTTGTATAAGCCTTGAAACAATTCCCACTAGAGTTGTAGTAATTCTAAGCTTCAATTAGGGACCTAAGGAGAGTTTACGGCCAGGAGTTTACTCCCCTGGGCCGTAAAATCCAATGAATATACAACTATACTAGAAAGAGAACATATACAACTATACTAGGAGGAGAACATATACAACTATACTAGAAAGAGAACATATACAACTATACTAGGAGGAGAACATATACAACTGTACTAAAAAGAGAACATATACAACTATACTAGGAGGAGAACATATACAACTATACTAGAACGAGAAACATTACATTACATATACAAGAATACGTTAATTATTGTGATTTAAATCGAAGCATGACTTAAATGACATGGCCCGAGTTGTAGCCAGAGTCTCTTGAAGGGAGAGCGTGAGTTTGCGTATAGATTCTATAGTGGATTGACTATCCTACACCTTCCTGCTAGCTACAGCGGGACCTGCAGGTCTGCGGGTGCCAAACGTCATACATTATTTTTGACCATTCTTATGTCGTTGTAACCAGTCTATAGTATGATTTTGTGTATAGATCTATACTGGATTGACTATCCTACACCTTACTGCTAGCTACAGTGGGATCTGCAGGTCTACGGGTGCCAAACGTCATTCCTTATTACGACCATTCTTATGTCGTTGTTACCAGTCGATAGTATGGTACAATTTATCACATAATGCCTTAATAAAAAAATCATGTTTAAGGTAGTTAGTACGGCAGTAGTTCTTATAGCACTACACCTTAGTACTATTTCTTTTTCCCATCACATTCACTTCGTGAACATTCACACGACGCACGAAAATGTAAAAACTATATTTTTGGATAATGATAGTTATACTTGGGAACATACATACTCTTACAAGATACATACATTCAGAACAGTTAGGTCTTGGTAGAAGACACCTTCATATACTAGTAGGAATCATAGGGATTCTAGGGTTTTTCAAACACTTACAATTCATATACACTTTCAATACTTACAATACATAGACTTACAAATTCTTACATAAAAATACTTACATACAAATTAAGACACTAAATACTTATGATCCCACTAGCTTCAAAGCTGATACTCGCTTTCAAAATTACTTGTATCCTCAGGTCATCATAGACAGGTACCGATGCCAGGAGAAAGGAAGATGGAGCTTGTTCAAGACTTATCTTTCATTTTGATTTATGCTTTAGTGTTTATCAAAATTTGACAGAACACAATTGTATAATAATTATTTTATTAATGCAATGGTTGATGTTGTTGCTTGTTTACTACTTTACACTGTTGTTGATATTATACATGACGTCCTCCGCCCCAGAACGTTTCTGCCGTTCTTGGTTTTGGGGTGTGACACCAACATTCTTAACCTACCAATGTGTGACTCTATCTCTAGGACGTGTACACACATTGACTTTCCTTCTTCATGTCTACTTGCCAAAAGGGCTTGAGTGAGCTTGAACTTTTCAAGCCTTCGAACTTGTGGGTTACGGAGAATAATTGGAGGAGGTGGAGGTAGTGAAGCATGATCTCTTGTTCCTCGATCGAATCATGGAATATCATCTTCATGTGGAAAGCTTGTTCCACGGGATTTGGGAAGACCATAGTTGTAATACTTTGACATCTACAAAACGGGAGAAAAAAATTCAAGTTAAGTTGATTAGAATCCTCGATGTGACACCCAAATGAAACATCGAGGCTAGGATCCAACACAATACTCTACAACCTAGAAGAGGGATGCCGTAATCTAGTTGTAGAATATTTGAAGGTAAGTGAATGACGATTCACTAATTTCCACCATGAAAAAATGAAAAATAAATTTAATTTTTAAATCTAATGAAAATTGCTAGATCTTTTGAGATTCATTGAACTTTTCAATGGCATGTTTAAATCTTGATATGCCCCTTGATTTGTGACTAGGATGCCGAGGATCACAAAACAATGTGTGAATAACCATGCAAACTTACATGGTGCCCTCAATGTTACAATCACCTATTCAATGTGCCGGTTAACCACACACGCTCCACCGAACTATGACAAACAATGAGTCACCCTTTGCTACCTTTGCTTAGAACCATTTAGAGTGTCGGTTAACCACACACACTCTACTAACGTCTTCGCATGGGCACAAAGTGTAATTTCATGGAATTTCATCAATTCACTTTTGCCTAAAGTAACTAAGATTGGGAATTTTGTAAAAGCATTTAGTTACTTTTGTACTTCATTAGACTTTTAATGGAAAGGGGTTTGTCCTATCCTACCCGTTCGGCTAACGACCCTCCACTAGTCAAGAGTGCGGTGGGTAAGAGTGGATACCCATTCAATCGCCATTTTATAGGCAATTTCCTTAAACACCCCTTATAGACCAGCTTCGTGAATAAGGCATACTAACGGTAAGACTGACTGTTTACTCATACATATATAATACTCGACTTTTAATGTTATATATAGTATATGGTGTATTTTATACTTTTAAAATACTAAGTGGTCTAATTTAATAATTATACTTTTAATTTAATTAAATATGAACCAAAACTTTATGGATTTATTAAATCTCTTTTAATTATACACTTTAATTAATTAATAAAATCATAAGGGTGTGATATGGACTTTTCAAAACAATACTAGGGTTATAGAATTTAACATTTCTAAATTAAACTTTTAATCAACTTTTAAATTCCAAAACTTGAGGCAAGTTTTGAAACATTTCAAAACATTATGAATCAAATAGAAAATAATTTAAATTAAACAATTAATTTAATGATTATCTAAATTTGACCTAGTCAATATTACTTGCAAGACAATTAACCAATTTAATTCAAATAATCAATTATTATCATATAAGGAAATTATCATTCAATCAAATGGTAATTATCTTTTGTTTTGTCAAGGATATACTCAAATATATATATGAAAATTAGAATATTAATGACCCAAAACAATTAAGGCAAGTATCCTCAAGCAAAACAACAAGAAATCCCGAAATCTGCCCTGACTGACGCTCGAACTTGCCGAGTTCCACTTTGAACTCGCCAAGTTGAAGCTACTCGCCGAGTCTACTATGGAACTCGTCGAGTTCATCAGTCAGGGGCACAAAAAATCGATTTTTAAAGCTTGAACAAACAAACAAGGAATCAATAAAATAGAAACCAGTCAAGGCTCTGATACCACTGATGAGTTTTAGCCATAAGGACATCCTATGTGCTCATGCAAACCCTAATGCTTGGATCTAGGTTTCTCTATTGTACATGCAATTCATCCAAGACTTTAAACCTAGTTCTAGTATACAATTAATCATATTAACATAAGAATGGGTTTTAGATCTTACCTTAATTGTTATGTAGCAATAACAATCTCAATTCCTCCTTGTAATGGCTTTAGAAAGCTTAGAGTCACAAGTGTCACTCCTCTAATGGCTCACAAACACCAAGAGCAAGAGGATGAAGAATCATAAGCGAGGAAGCACCCCAAAAACGTGTAGAAACCGTAAGGAATCAGTTGGCCACGTTTTTGGTGCCCTAGGGATCCTTAAATAGTGAGGCTATTAGGGTTATCTAAAAAGGAAACCCTAATTTGACTGCTTACGCCCTAAGCAACCCATGGACTCCCTCCTTAGAGGCCTTGGATGATTTCTAATGGGTTTCCCCATAGAATTCGTCCACTCCATCCTCTTTGGAGTCCATTAGCCCAATATTCAACTATCACACAATTGACAGTTCTATTCCACTTTATTTAATTAATGTCTTTTAGCCACAAAGTTAATTCTTATTAATTCTTATTAATTCTTGACTAATTTTAATTAAACAATATGATTTCTCCTTTAATATATTGTTCTCATAATATATTAATAAATCATAATTAATCATCTCTCTCCATAATTCATCCTATCAAGTTTCTTTGGTGAAGGCAACCCAAAAGGACCATACACCATCAGGTCAAGTACATACCAAAATAGTTATGGACTTAGACACTAATCCAACACATCGGTCCTAAGATAAGTGATCTTATATTCCTACATTCTTTTAGATATCGTACAGACATGAGAGATGGATTAGAATCATCTCATTATCCAAGTTTTGTTTCCGATTTCCCAATTTGTGATGACGGTATAAGACTTCATATTGAACACATCAATTGAGTCATGGTTGGGCCCTGCACTATAAGTCAACACCAAATCACCGAGGGGCCCAAAGATATCATTTTTCTGTTAGGGAAAAAGGAAGGAATAAACTTTGACTCATATGCTTGTATCCTTTACTCATCAAGTCATACATGACACTACGTTTTATAACATCATGGTATTGGTGCATTGTCGCAACACCAATGCAAAACCGACTTGTAAATTACAATTCATATATCTCGGTTTCCAGAATATAGGATATTATCATCTTACAGTTACTCGTGATATAATCCATGGAGTAATACTATAAACGTGGGTTTATCTAATACTTAGATCTCCATTTCTATGTACTCATGAATTTTGTAACAATGCAATTGCTATGTCTAACCTCCTTAGAAGATCTACAATCCAATTTATGACAGTCTTAATTCACTACTTACTTCCAAAAGTATGAGTAAAACATGCAAAAGGAAACACAAGAATAAATAATTGATAAAGGTAGTAAAAAAACTCATAAATAATTTATATTATTTAGTCACCATAAATAAATTACATTTTTTTTGACAAGTTTCAAACTACTCATCTAACTACTAAAACTAATAACATCTCTTAATCCCATGTTTTTAGCATGTTGGTTGTGCTTAACCCTACTTAGATCCATCATCAAAGGATCAACATGATTCTCTTTTGATGATACCCTCTTCACAATGAGGTGACATTCTTTTACTCTATGTCTGATGTAA